>NW_009952704.1:467656-475777 GCF_000747805.2 Chaetura pelagica
CTGCCGCTTCCAGCGGTTCCTGGCTTTGTCAGGATGAATGCTAGAGCGCTGCCTGCCTGAGCTGGGCAAAAAGGCTTGAACAAAACCCCGGCCAAGCGCCCAGCCAGGCTGCGGGAACGCTGGTGGACACAGAAACCGACGTGGGAATAGGAGAGAGAGTCGTCGTGAAAGTTAAGACATTAGTAATCTGTGTTTCTTCAAATTTGGTAGAAGAACGAAGAGGAGGAATATTGCCCATGCCCTAGAGAAGAAAGCTGCAGTGAGTGCAAGACATATTAGATACTAGAAAGTCCTTAAAAGGAAAGGTTTGTTATTTGTGCCCCACCGATAGAGGAAAGCTTCCGTCTCGATCTTTTACAAATATAATTTTAAAGAGGAGAAAAAACCAAAACAAACAATCTAGAGGAAATAACAGCTTCATGTTTCTGCAGCTCAGAACTATTTGTTGGAGAACGGTTTGGTTGTTTTTGTTTACTGGCAAGGGAAGAACAGAATTGTGTCCAAGATAACAGCTGGTGAGACAAAAAGTTGTGGTCCTGGTGACAGGATTCCAGAAGCGTGAGATGTATGTTAACCTCCAGTGATTTTAAATGCATTCAGGATTTGACCCTGAATAACCCTTGAGAAGTAATGATCCAATGCTTTACAGATGCAAAGAGTATCCCAGATGGGGGTGGCCTGGGTGATAGAAAAGAGAGGAGAAGTTTCAAGAACAACAGAGGATTCACGGGTGCCTGAGGAAAAGGCGGGTATTTAGAGGAGATCCCCTGGAAGTGACTAAGGGTGCAGTTAGATGTAGCATATGAGTCAACCTAAAAGCTTGCAGCTCCCTAGAGGACCAGGCTGCTCTCCCCACTTCTCCTATGGAGGAGACAGGCACCCCTGGGTTCCCCAGGGACTGCCTCTGGTGCTTCATATTTCTGACTTAGTTTACTAACCTGAGAGAGAACTAATTATTTATTTTCCATGTTGGTTTTCTGCCAGATTAGTGAACTGAATAGATTCATTTTAATGTCATAAAAGTATCAGGAGTGAGTGATAAGGAAGAGTGGAAACTATGTCTGGGAGGAACAGAACCGTCCCTTTGGTAACACTGCACTCCTCAGTCATCTCGGGAGTCTCATCTAACTCCTCCCTAAAATAGAAACTTCATGTTACTGCAAGGTTCTAGCAGTAAAAAAGTTGGTGCTTTCTAATTCTCACCCTCAGTTGACTCCTCCCACTGTTTCCTTTGTGCCCAGTCTTGCATTTGTGTGACCTTGGGGCTAGCCAGTGAGCAAACTAGATCAGGGGACTCTAAAAAAGGATAATTTTCTGATTAATTCCTGAAACAGCTAACAACAGAGTCAGATGAGTGAAAGAAGTTGTGCAAGAAAAGAACAAGTCTGTGTAGTTGCAAAAAAGGGATCGAACCTTTCAGCAGAAGCCCAAAACAGCAGTGAGGAGGAAGGGCCTGTGTAGTGAAGGATAACTAGTTTTGAGGAACAGAATTTGCTCTGCGCTTTACTGAAAATCAATGAGAAGCAAAGATAGGCTGGGAAGGGATGGGAGGGGGGGGAAAAAAGAAAAAAAAAAAAAAAAAAAAAAAAAGCCTTAAGTTCCACAAAACAAGAGGAAGACAGAAAACAAAGCCCAGGAAGAAAATCTAATGTTGAAAAAAACAGAAGGCAGAAGGAAAACTGAGACGTAGAACAATGAAAATGCACACCAGGAATAGAGAGAAACAAGTCTGCATGGTTGGATATTTCTTACTGAGAGGAACCAATTGACCTGTCATGTCTGTAAGGAAGAAGGATTTGTGATGTATTCCTGAGACTGAAGAGAGTCTTGTGAGAGACAACAAAAGTCCCTTACAGTGGGACAAATGGCAACGACATGCAGTACTTACAGACTTACACTGTGTGGGAGTACATCAGTGGAGAGAGCTTGGGGCTACAGGATTGCCAGCCCCTTGCATGCAAAGTGCATGTCTGTACGCTGGTCAGGGGATGTGGTAGCAGCTGTTGGGTGCTTGTGCTCCAAATCCGCCTTATTTTTTGTTGCATGGTACTATACTGCACGTAAGCATACTCTGTTGCATTCTACTGCTACCTCAATTCACCCATCTAGTAATTCCACAGCTGGCAATTGACACAGTAACCAGATACTTCAACAGTTTCCTAGATTTCTCAGCTTGCTTTCTCTTGTCAGTATCCTCTCAGTTTCCTCTCTATTCACTGAGCTTGCTGTTGCATGTTCCTCACTTGCTGCCCCTAGAACTTCTTTTAGTCCCTGTAAAATAATCAAAGAATACAATATTGCTTTAAAAGCATTTGAAAATTCAGTTTGCCAACTGAAGATCCCAACTGCAGCTATGACTGTAGAATAGATGGTTTTAGTCTCAAAAAACAAGCTAATTCCAATGGGCATGAATAAATGCCCTGAGGGAAAAATAAATAAATAATCAAATCACCAAAACATATCCCACAAATGTGTTTCTGAATAGCTGTGCTACAAATTTAAGAAGAAAAGAATTGTAATTCTTCCTTTTTCTGTTCTTCCTGCCCATACCTGGTGTGACTGGCCCCATTTCTCCCACTTTTTTACCAGCGTGACCTAAGATGCACTTTAAGTCCTCTAAAAGGATCTATGAAATGTCTGCGTAATGCTGCCTGTATAAATGATATCTTAATTTTTTGTTGTTGTTTAAATGGTGTTTGCTGTAAAGCTATCCATGCTTTTATTTGAATATCAGAACACATAGATTCTTGCAAGTTGCCTGACTGGGTATGTGAATGGGAGTAATTTTCTTTTTTTTTTTTTTTTTCTGGGTTTTGTTTGTTTTGTTGTTTGGTGTTTGTTTGTTTTGGGGTTGGTTTTTTTGTTGCTGTGTTTTTCGTGGGTTTTTGTTTGTTTGTTTTTATTTTGTTTTGTTGGTTTTTGTTTGTTTGTTTTGCAATCAGATAGCAATGTTGCCTTTGCTGGAAGAATCAAATCAGCAGAAAAGGTTTTCTTGTTCAGAGCTCTATGCTTCGTTCAGCTAGCATCAGCCAGCCCCAATGCTTTCTCCTTCAACTGCTTCTTTGTTGGAAATTTCCACCTTTCAGGAGCAGTACCAGCTTATGACATTCATCTGATTTGAAAAAGAACATGAGGAAAATGAGAGGCTAAATCAAAAATAGTGAAGTTTACAGTCAAGCTAAAGCTAAAGCTAAAACACAGGAAGAGGAGACAAACAAAATAAAGATAAAATGGTCTTAAGGAGGAAGCTTATTTAAAAAGACTTGCATAGAGGATCATATTTAATAACGGCAAAATACAGCATTATTCCAGAGTTTATCATCTGAAAGAAAAAAAAAAACCACCAAAAAACAACAAAACCATGGAGAAAGCAAACAATGACTCAGAGGATGGGGTTTTGCACATATTTGACATTAATTAAATGTAAATTGGAATAGTTTGTAAAACTCAGATTAGCATTATAAGTGAAGACAAGTACACAAACAAAGAGAAAATCAAATGCAAAATAGTGGGATAATGACAAATATACCAGGCATGCATTTTGCAAGAAAGGAAATAAACACAATCAAGCAAAGCCAATGAAAATTACACTGTGGAATGATGATAATACCTTAAAGATATGTGAATTCTAATCAGAAGGCAAAGGATATCCTGAGTATACAGGCTGAATCTTCAGAATATGCAACATAAAAGCCATTGCTTTTTGCTGAAACAGTGACTTAGTACACTTGACAGCAAAGCATTTGACTCTTGTGTGAGTCCAAATTACTGAATGTATTTGAAGAAAATGGGATGTCCTCCCAACATATTATACCTAGGACAGATGAAAGTAATTCAATCAATTTGCAGTGTGCTTTACACACTACCTATTTCATTACAATAAGGAATAATATTAGCACTGAAATACACAGAAAAGTAATGCTTCAATAATAATTTTATGTAATCTCAAAATTATATAAACAGCATGATAGTCACTAAAAAAGCAAGATTTTGACAAGCCTATTATGCCTTCCTAGATGAGCAAGTTGGTTAGTTGGCTGTCTTGTTACAGTTTTGAAGCCAGCAGGTAGGCCAATGTGTTGAGAATGCTAGTAGTAGTGGACTTTGCAGCAGGAGAGTATCAGCTCTGCTAGCCAGTTTCCCAAAATTAGCATCTGACCTAAAGATACTCAGGAATGTTGTATGAGGAATGCATGGCAGAAACTGTATTAGCCTATAATAATTTACCCCATCTCATTAGCAGATAAAACTCAATATAAACAAACAACAAAAAAGAGGAAGTTGGCATTGACTTCAGTATCACATCTGCAGCAGTTGCTGACTTTCCAAGGAAACCAAATGATTTTGGGAAGGTAAAAGTAGCTTGTATTATGCCAATATTTAAAGGTAATTAACTCAGGGAGTATTCACATTTGCAGATTATCTTACCACATCTCTTTCAAACATTTAACATATGCAAAGCATTGACACCATAATGGAGGAAGAGGCAACACAAGCATGCTATAAATGCTCTAATGGTGACCTTACTAGTTGATCCAGCAAGGGGAGATTTGGAGCCCTGTCCTTATAATAGAAACCACTTGTAGTATTTGCCTCATAGATGAAACAGATATCAGCAAGGACTGCTTTGCAAGAATGTTTCCACAGTGAAAAGGTCAACTCTATTGTTGAGAAAGATTTACAAACAAAATCCCAGAAGTCACCAAAAACATTTGCAAAATCATTGCTACTCCCAAATATCAGCAGCACACAATACTGAAACTGTAGCATTTAATTTACTCTGAGAAGGACCTGTAAATAAGGAGAACCCTAATGTTACCACAGAAATGCAGAAATAAAGGAAAACACACCAAGTTTCACTCAAACAATGAAAGTACATGCTAGTTTCAAGAGGATATTGGAAAGAAACTGAGAATAAAATGCAGAGGAAAAAGATGTGCTTATGTTATTGTTCTGCTAAAGTAGCCAAAGACCAGAAAAATAGTCCTCCCAGGAAAATACCCTGACAGAACTGTCAAATAAAAAGGAACATAAAAGTATATGAGCAACTGAATCATCATACCCAGGACACTGAGAATAGAAACTCTCTTGAGAATGGAGTCAGTTGGGAATAGAAAGAAACAGCATGTACCAGCAAGATAGGATAGAGCATGAGTAAACATGACAGCTGGGAAAAAACCTAGTACTTGTGGCAAAATAAACCAGAAGTATCTAGCATATTCAACAGGCATCAGAGCAAGCTGAAGAACAGATCTTCTAACCAAAGGAAAACAAAACATGAAAAAATACATTAGTATTATAGGCTACTAGTCCAGCTTCTGGGAACCAGACCAGCTTCCATGGTACCTATTGAGGGTAGAAGAGTAAAGTGTTTAAGCATTCCTGAACTACGTAGTTTCAATCACAAGATCACAGTTTATGTTAAATTAGATCATATATTTATTGGAGAACAAGAAGTTGATTACATCTGACTGCCTTATATAATAGCCAGGCAAATAGCAAGGCTGAGTTTGCTGTACAGACTGCTAAGAGTATTGAAATGGTGCAAACAGTAGAGGGAATATTTTGCATTCCTCTCTTGAATGTTGAAAACATTCCCACAGAAATGTTCACTGCAGTTAAGTACAACTTGAAATCATGTTCAGTAACAGACTAAAGCAGTAACAGACTAAAGAAGAAAAAGGCCAAAGAGTCTTATAGTTGCAGCTCTAATTTATATTTGTATTTAGATTACTTCTTCAAGGTATCTCTTGTACTGGAAGCAAGTGACATGTTTGAAGAGACAATTCCAGTTTCTTATACCAAATCAAAGAGAAAATTCTCCATCTGGAGTGTATTGACATTATGTATTCAAATAGTGAGAAAAATACAGACGTGTAGTGAAGTGTGTACCAATAACCAAAAAGTACCATTGTTCCTGACTAGGAAGTATTGGGAAAAAAAGAGAGCTATGAATCAACATGTTCCCTTGTGGCTGCTGTTAATGACACTGAAAATTCTTCATCGTGATGACATTTAATTTGAAAGGTTGTGAATCTCCAACTTATTTATCATTAAAGCTTTTTTTGTGTTTCTCTCAGAACTCTGAAAGGCTATTGCCGCTGTTCTATGAAGATCTTAAAAGACTTTGTTAAAGTTCATATCATCTCATTCCTCTAAAATAGAATATTTCTCCCCTTTGCATAAAAACAATCCCTAACCTGGACTAATTTAACAGGAAACTGTATATAGGACAAAATATTAAAAATTTGGAAACAAAGGCAGTAACTCGCTAGTTATTGTGGCTTAGTTTTGACCTCTTGGACAAGAACAATGCAATTGGGTGACTTTCCTAAGATCTGCCACTGAACTGCTGTCAGGACCAGTTCTGCAATTGGGCTAATATTCTATTTCATCTTCTCTATATCGGTCACCCTTATCAGAGCCAAAGATAAAACGCACAGTTTTCTAAAATCTAAATAAATCCCTCTTCAAAGCATACTTTTCTTGTGCTTACTAAAAGAAATTAGGTGATGTCTACATATGCACGCAGTTTATTTATATCTAGTCAGCTACTCTTTTACATTTAAAAAGAAATGGAAAATTTCTTTTGCCTGTGCAGTTTCAAAATAGTATCTTTATTAGTAATTACAGGTCAACTCTGTAATCACTAAAAACATATGCTGCAAAATGGGACAGGATCTGAAATAATTAAGAACTGAGCAATTTTGCCATGAATACGCACATGCTATTTTTCAGTACTTATAAGTCTGGTCAATTCTATGTGGATATCCAATAAAACAGCAAAAATTACACCTATGCTTAGCATTGATCTCTTATCAGTTCTGTAGACTCTCTACCAAACCCCTCAATAGCTTTGCACAAGTCCAGGTAGATGATGTCAGCTCCTCTTCCCTTGTCCACTGATGCTGCAACCACATCACAAAAAGCCACCAAATTTGTCAGGCTGGATTTGACCTTGGTGAAACCGTGTTGCTTGCCTCCAACCACCTCCACATTTTCTATGTGTCTTAGCAGAGATTTCAGACGGATCTGCTCCATGATCTTGCTGGGCATAGAGGTGAAACTGACTTGCCTGTGGTTCCCTGGGTCTTCTTTCCTTCCCTTTCTGAAAAGGGGGTTATGTTTCCCCTTTTCCAGTTAGTGGGAGCTTCACCAGACTGCCATGACTTTTTAAATATGATAGAAAGTGGCTTTGCAACTTCATCCACTTGGTTCCTCAGGAGCCACAGATTTATCTTGTCAGGTCCCATGAACTTGTGCACTTTCAGGTTCTTTAGGTAGCCTCAGACCTGCTTTTCTCCTACAGTGGGCAGATCTTCCTTTTCCCAGTTTCTGCCTTTGTCTTCTGTGAAATATTGAATCCCTCCTGCTAGGTATATTATTTTTTTTATCAAATGTGGTTGACTCTGGTTTAAAAACTGTTAGCAGGTCAAGGTGAAGGTGGGACAACAGATAAAACATAATTCTTTACAACTTTTTTAGGATGACATGCTAAATGTTAAATATTTTGTCATGTAACATAAAAGGACACATAACTGACTTGTTCAGGCACCTTAAAAACACTAAATACCAGACCACCCTAGGATTAAAAATAACTGCAAAAAAAGGAAACCACTTGTTTTAAAGGCTAAATTTTGTCATAACAAAGTGCTCCCCAGTGAGAGGACAGCCTTCCTTGAACTGCTGGCCACACTGTTCCTAATGCACCCCAAGATGTTATGAGCCTTCTGGGCCACGCTGGCTCATGATGAACTTGTCCACTAGGACTCACAGGTGCTTCTCTGCAAAGCTGCTTTCCAGCAGGTCAGCCCCTAACCTGTCCTGGTACCTGGGGCTGTTATTCCTGCCCAAGATGCAGAGCCCTTGTTGAACTTCATGAGGTTCCTCTCCGCCCAACACTCCAGCCTGTCCAGGCCTTCTGGTGCGTCAGCCACCCCTCCCGGTTTGGTACCATCAGAAAACTTGCCGAGTGACCAGGTGACTCACGAAAACGTCGAACAGGACGCAGGGCTGACCCCGGGAGATCACCGGTAGCTACAGGCCTCCCCAAACAGCCGCAGGGCCCCCGCCCCGCCACCGACCCGCCGCGACCGTTAGGCCCGGCCCGGCGGGTGCGCC
>NW_009952704.1:476562-498839 GCF_000747805.2 Chaetura pelagica
GGGAGGCTGCGGTGTCCCGGCGGCTGCCGAGCCGGCCGCTCTTGGCAGAGCTTTGACTGCAGGAGATCTCAGGTCCTGCACGTGCTGCTCTGTTCGGAGTGTCCTGGCCGTTCTGTCATCAAGAGGAGGAAGGAGTGCTTCTGGAACCTTGCTGTTGTGGTCCTGGAACCTGCTCAGTTCCCTTGTCAATTGCAGTCGGCTGCTTTGGTTGCTTCTGTCGAGTTTCAGATCTGTTTCACTACAGGTGGTGCTGCGGCAGGCTTCCGCAGCAGCCATCTCACCTCGAGATACTTCTCTTTGCGTTTTATGTCACTCTACTGGGTCTCTTTGCACTTTATTTCAAAACCAAAGAATGTGCTTCAGCTGTTGAAAGTCTGTTTTGTGGGTCATGTTTTGTGTACTGAAATTGATGATGTAAATGTTACTGTTCAGGGGTGCAAGACTGAATGCATCTCTTTTTCCCTGGAGCCTCTTGCAGGGCAGCTAATGGAGACCTTATTTGTAAGTCATGTGGTGCCAGTGAAGGCTTCCCTGTTCTGTGACCGTGACTACTCTGTCCCAATGTGTGTTTGCATGTTGTTGGTCTTGCTTTTGTCAGATAACTAGTTATTTCTATACTTGTCATTGAGCCTGACTTATGTTTGTACGGTTTATTGCATGAGTGGATGATAAGGGCTTTCATATGACTAACAAGATCTTCCATCTGTCTAACAAATATATGCTTCAGTCTTGTGGTGAGGTGCTCATGTCTGGTTTGAAGTATTGTTGGGAAAGAAAAAAGGCAAGGAAGGGGCTGTACTGTAGATTTTGGGGGTGGGCTGTGGTTTGGCAACCTCTTTTGCTTGGTACTGTTCTATTGCATTGCTCTTCTGAAATCTTTGTATGTGAGAGGATGACATGTTCTTTTTGGTAATTTTCTAACCTGAAAAGGGAAAAAAAAACAACATGAAGAATGGTATAATTATTTGCATCAGTCAGAAAAGAGAGGAAGGGAAATAGAGACCCCAATCTGTTCTGATGCTATATCATTGTGCCTTATTTGGGGATGTTTGAAAAACTGATCATTGTATAATTACCTTGTTCTCATAGAGAACTGTAGAAAAAATGGTCTTTCTTTCTATGTTACAATGGCTGCTCCTAGTTGTTTGCATGTTGCTAGGTAAAAATCAAAACTATTTTATAGTATTAATCTCAAAGCTTTTGAATTGTAATGGTGATATTCTTACTTCTTGTGGAAATAAAATCTCTGTCTTGGATCTTTGGTGGATGAAATTCTGGAATTATGAGAATCCTATGTATGTTGTAAATTCTGGATCACCTGAATTGTACTGTGGCACCTGGCTGATGTTTGGGCAAGAGCCAGTATTTTCATGACAGACACTTTGTTTTCTGTTGCTGCCCAATGCTTTGTTGTATTTTTACTTGAAATTCTCTCTGAAAACTTGGAAATTATCTGGTCTTCATTTTGGTCTTTGATTTGTCACTCTGGGAGTTTAGTGTTTCATGAAAGTGTTAAAATGAAATTGACTTGGTGTTTTGTGATTAGGTATTTGTCAGCTGTATTGCTTAAGCAGCCCTTCCTCTCCATCCCTGTTTGATCATTCCTGTTGCTGCACAGCCCTCTCCAATATGCTGCTTCCCTATGGTTTTAGAGTAATGACATTGTGAACCGATCTTGCTGAAGAAAAAACAGTTTTGTAAACAGAATAGAAGTCATGTAGAGATGAGAAAGAGCAACTCCAAATGTCTTGGAACTAGACAACGGGTAGTTGGAAGAACTGGACGTGGAAAGTGAAGCAGCAGAAATAACTTACTACAAGGTGGTCAATCAGGACTACCCTAGTTAAACCCTCAGACTACTACCCATTATTAATTTTTCAGGTAGGCAGTGATGAGATTGCTGCAAGAAGTCCAAGGGCAATGAAGAGAGACTCCAGGGCCCTGGGACAGCTCGTTAGGGAGTCAGGAGCATTTGCCGAACAATTACCTTTAAAGGTCCCTTCCAACTGGAATCATTATACGGTTCTATAAATCTACACAGCTTTTATCTTTAAGTAATTGTTTCTATCCATGAAAAATTCTTAACACTGAGTCCTATGTCTGTTAAAGCTATGTTCAGCTTTGCATTGGAAGGAACACTAATATCCATAGTCCTGTCCTGTGGTTTTCAGTTATGCTGATGAAATCAATTATTTGGCAGCTGTAAATTACATTGTGAAAAGTTGCAGAGACACATTTGCCTGAAGTACACTTGGGTAGAAATGACAATCTTACTTGGCAAGGCTTTCAGTATAGAATATTTTCATTTGGACAGCAGTTTTATGTAGAACAGAATTTTAAGCTTGGTATTCTGATTTTTTTATTTACAAATTAAATATTTAGAATTTGTAGCTGTAACTTTTTAAATGTTTTAAGAGCTTTGGAAGTGGAAAATTTGGTCATCTCTTCAAATTTTGGGACACATTTCCTGAGAGGAGGCCTCCTTTAAAGTAATCATGATTGATGTTGCTGGAAGAATATAATCTCTATTTTTAAGAGTTGGGAAAGTAAATATTGTACATCAATGACTATTAAATTTGGATTCTTCTCCCCTTTAAATGTTTGTTTATTAGACTAATACCATGTTTCCAATCCGTTACCTGTAAAGCATTCTTAAGTATGGAGAACTTCATTCTGTATGAAGAGATTGGAAGAGGAAATAAGACAATTGTTTATAAAGGGAGAAGAAAGGGGACAATAAATTTTGTTGCTGTTCTTTGCACTGAGAAATGCAAAAGAGCTGAAATACTAAACTGGGTAAGTTTTTTGGTTTTTTTCCTGCTAAAGCTGATTAAAGATATAACTTACAAAATCCTTGTAGCATAGGTAATACAAAAGAAAAATACCATGTCCTTTTTAGCTGGAGTTTGTAACAATTTAAATCAGCTTCTTAAGATTTTAAAACATACTTTTTTGAAAGAGTCTTATTTTAATGTGCTTATTTCTGCATCTGATTTTGTTGTTGTTTACACAACATGCATAAGCCCGTGTTCACAGGCTTATTTCTGTGGTATGTCAGAGAACTTGTAAAAACGGTTACTTGCACATAGTGATTTCCTTTACTTTCTTATCAGTTGTGCAAATTCAGTGGTAGTAGTACCTTTCAGTAAATAATCAGTTTCTTACTTATCCAGAAGAAATTATTTTTTATGAAGGAATAGCATTTCAGGGAAATAGATTCTGATTTGTAAAAGCTTGGCAAAGATTTAAGCATAAAATAATTTCTGGAAAAGAAACTCTAACCAATACATTTAGATGTTTCAAATATTTTGTTTTTTCTAGTAGATAAGTTATATTTTCTGTTTCCTCTCATTTTTTCAATGCTCATTTGTTGGGTGATAAATCAATCTGCTCAGTCTGTCTGTGACAAAAGTTACATATATATATACAAAACCAAACTCAACATACATACAAAACAAAAATATTTGAATCAGAGAATAAATTTAATGCACTGGAAAAGGTAAGAGAACAAGTAGTTGATCTTCAGTAAAGTTTTAATGTCTTCTGCCTCCTAAGTCTATATGTATTGCTGTATTTTTTTATTTTTTTCTCAGTAAAGTATGTCAAAAACTTTGTTCTAGGTTCGCTTGACTCATGAAATCAGACACAAGAATATAGTGACACTTCATGAATGGTATGAAACAAGCAACCATCTCTGGCTTGTAGCAGAATTATGCACAGGTAAGATCATCTCCAAATGTAAAAATTTATGGAGTGACTGTAAGTGATTTCTTATAACATGCACTTAGGCCATTGAAAAGGCTTAAGAGTTACCTGCTTATTAATTTGAGAATTATATTTACTTGTAAAAATGGTTTTGCTTTTGTAAACCTTTTCAGAAATCCTATTTTTTCTCTGCTTTGTCATGTGTTTATGTATGTAAGATGTTAATTAATGTGACATAATGTTGGTTTTAATAGCTGAAGAGATAGGGCTGATCGAGGGAACTTAAAAACAAACTATGAATAGTTGGAGGGTAGCTAAGTAAAAATTACTTGAGGAAAGTTTTCTAAGGACAATCAGCTTTGATTTTTCTCTTTTCATTTCATAGCACACACTAAAAAAGAGAGCAAAGAACAAATCAAGTTATAGTGTACAAGTTACATAGCATTGTTAAAATAATTTTTCAATCAAGGGGCAGTTTTGTAATAATAAAGTATGTAAGTTTTCTTCCTGTTCAGTGGATATATTTTGACTTTTATCTAAAGATGTTAATTTTGGAGCTCAGGGAACCCATAAACTGCATGAATTTTTTTCATGGAGTTTTGATAGGTCTTCAGCAATCCACTAAAGAATCTTATATAGCTTACTTTAATTATGATGACTTCATGCTTTACACTCCAGGTGGCATGCTGTTCTCCACATGGAAAGAAAAGGTGGCAAATTATGCAAATGATGCTTGTTAAGATTTTGGTATCTGGAGTTTGTTTCATAGTAAGAGTCAGAATTACACACAGCCTTTTTTTCTATCCAGAATGGTTTCAAATTACTGAGGAAGAGAAGATACAAGTTCTGGCAAAAAATAAATCAGGTTATTCTGTGATTGAAAGTGAAGTTAATGGCTCATGTAGAGGCTTTGGTCTATTTGCTTAGTCTAATGTACGCAACATATGTAAGTTACTAAACAGGCAGTCTTCTATTAAGTATAGCTTGAAATATTAGAACCTAATTTTACCTTGCAGTGTTGCAGTTCACTGTAGGGAGAATGTCTTGGAGCTAACTTACCTAGAATAAGACATGGATTTTTGTATTCATTTTGTAGAGCCTTGAAAACTGTTTATGAGATATTGAAGATCTCTCTCATTTGTTTTAAGGTGACAAAATGAGTTTCTGTTATCAGGTGCAGCATACTTCTGGGTTGCTGGTTTCCTATTTTTTACTTGTATTTGATTATATTATGGAATTATTCAATCTGTAGTCCTCTCAGATACATTATAAAACCCAGTAATTGAACACAATGGGAAATTCTTTACTATTGCTATGTAATATGGACTTGGTTTTAATGAAATGACTGATTTACTAACCAGGATAAAAAAAACCCTCTTTGAAATAAAATAATCCTAAGATTCAGCAGTGGTAAATAATATGAAGAATACTGTGGAGAAAAATCTTTTAGTCTTCCTATTCTCTGAAATAAATTACTGAGCAAAGGGAAATAAGCTCAGGACGATGTATTAAATGAATTGGAATAAAGATCTAGTGTCTTTTTCTATGGAAAGTTTTTGTAATCCTTACTTCCATTCAGGGACTTAGATTTGTGTCTTTATTTTTTAATATTTTTTTTAAACCGCATGATTTGGCTAAAATATAAACTAAAGATAACCCAGGAAACTGATAGCTAATTTGTGAAATAGAAATTGTAGTCTTAGGGGAACAGATTTGGTGCAGGACTAGTAAAGGACCAAATAAGACTGAGCAAAGGGACTTCGGGGGCAATGTGAATGTGAATTCTAGGATAGCAGACTAGGACACAGAGGAGAGACTGAGCAATGATGTTGTGGGAAACAAGTGTAGGAGAAGTCCAACTCTTATGAAGTTAGGACAGGGATGGGTCAAATGGGATGAGTCTGACATACCTGAGAATCAGTGGTATTTAAGGAAGTAGGTGATGGGGGAAGAAATTTTTGCAATTTTTCCTTTTGTTTTCTTTGTAAAAGAAATCAACACTAAAATAATATTGAAGTCATGCACTCAATTTAATTGTTATAAAAATTAAGATTTTTGTCATAGTATTGGAAACTCTTTTTTTCTGTACATCTTGGATTTTGTAACTATTGAGTAATAACAAAAAAATTTTGTCTACTGAATGATTTTTGCTTGACATCTTTTAAAGAAGCTTGTATAATGTCCTTCAGATTTATTTATATGGCGTCTTCTTTATATGCACTTGCTGATGATGTGTAAATGTGTTTCAGGTGGTTCTCTAGAATCTGTTATTGCTCAAGATGAACATCTACCTGAAGATGTAGTGAGAGAATTTGGTATTGACTTGATTACTGGTTTATACTATATCCATAAGCTTGGAATTATCTTTTGTGAGTTGACACCTGGAAAGGTAAGGAGGAGTATTATTCATAGGAGACACTGCATGTTACTTTGTGTGCCATCAGCATTTCATTCACTATTTCTATTTTACTGTTTGGAAGAGGCTTACCTCAGGTTTGAGGCCACTTGAGCTTTACACTATATGTGAATACAGTGAGAGACAAGTGTATAGTTTGATTATGATAAAATTTATTTCTTTCCTTTTTGTATATTTGGTACAATATGATAGATTCTTTTTAATCTGGTTTGAATTAATGAAAGATTTTAGTTCTCTGACCTTGGGCATATAATTTTGTTATTATACCTATTCTATCATGCTGCATAATATTTTGAAGTCATAGGAAATGCTAAAGAGGGAGTAAAGTTAACTCAACTTTTTTGATAATAACCCTGTGTATTGTTTCTGAATACCATCTAAATTGTCATCTTACTATCACAAAAAAATACAAATCATAGAATTGTAGAATGGCTTAGCTTGAAAAGGGCTTGCCTAATCTCCCCTATTTCAGTTTAAAATTGCTGCTCCTCATCCTATCACTACATGCCCTTGTAAAAAGTCCCTTCCCAGCTTTCCTGTAGGCCCTCTTCAGATACTGGAAGGCCACAATGAGGTCTCCCTGGTGCCTTCTCCAGCCTGAACAACCTGAGCTCTCTTAACCTGTCTTCAAAGAAGTGCTCCAGCCCTTGGATCATCTTCATGGCCCTCCTGGATTTGCTTCAACAGATCCGTGTCTTTCTTGTGCTGAGTACTCTAGAGCTGGGCACAATACTTAGGTGGGGTCTCAAGAGAGCAGAGTAGAGGAAGAGAATCACCTCTGTTAACCTGCTGGTCACATTTGTTTTGATGCAGCCCAGGACACAGTTGGTGTTCTGGGCTCTGAGCACACATTGCTGGCTCATATTCAGCTTTTCATCAATCAACATCCCCAAGTCCATTTCCTTAGGGCTTTTCTCAATCCTTTCATCCCTCAGCCTATATTTGTACTTGGGCTTGACCTGAGCTGTGTGTGGAACCTAGCATTTGGCCTTATTGAACCTTATGCTGTTTGCACAGGCCCACCTCTCCAGCTTGTCAAGGTCCCTCTGGACGGCATCCCTTCCTTCCAACATGTCAACTGCACCACACAGCTTGGTGTTATCAGCAACTTGCTGAGAGTGTGCTCAATGCCACTGTCCATGTCATCAACAAAGATGTTAAACAGCACTGGTTCCAGTACTGGTGCCTGAGGAACACCACTTGTCACTGGTCTCCATCTGGACATTGAGCCATCAACCACAACTCTTTGAGTGTGACTATCCAGCCAATTACTCATCCACTGAGTGGTACATTCATCAAGTCTACGTCTCTCCAATTTTTACATCAATCTTTAGTTTCTGATTTGTGTATGTGTATGAAATTTATGCATAGTTTTGTAAAAGTCCATGTTTGATTTTGTTATGTAGTAACCAGAATATAGCTAACTAAATTTTTTGCATAACAGTAATTATTTTTTATGCTACTCAGTCAGTGATCAAGTTGTCCTTCTCTGAATTTTCTGTAAAAACTTCCACAGCTGTACTCAGCTTCTGTCATTTGTACGTATAAAAGCAGTAAAAACGAATGTATGAATAAAGCATAATGGAGATGCCTCTGTATTCTTCCAAAGAAGAATGTTGCTGTGAACACAAAATAGGGAGTGCTAAAATAAGACTACTTTTTTCTTTTCCCCATCTAATTGAAGGGGCTATTTCCCAGTAAAGTTTTTGGAGTATGAGGCTTTTAATTATGAGAATAAGCACTGACTTCATAGAGAAGACTCTCATGATCAGTGGACAAAGTCTTTGGAATTTTTTGCTAAGTAAAATTAGAAAGATTCATTTTTCTTTTTCCTCATGAAACAGTATTTCTTTATACTGCACTTTTATTTTCTTCTACAGTGTTACTCTACTTTTACTTCCTTTTCTGTACTACCTTTTTTTGTTCATTTAGAATACTGCTGTTAAACATCTTTGTTGGAGACATGGACAGTGGGATTGAGTGTATCCTCAGTGAATTTGCTGATGATACCAGCTTGTGTGGTGTGGTTGACACCCTAGAGGGAAGGGATGCCATCCAGAGGGACCTTAACAGGCTGGAGAGGTGGGCCAGTGCCAACCTCATGAAGTTCAACAAGGCCAAATACAAGATCCTGCACCTGTGTCAGTGCAATCCCAGGCACAAATACAGGCTGGGGAGAGAATGGCTGGAGAGCAGTCCTGAGGAGAAGGACCTGGGGACTCGTAGTAGACAAGAAGCTTGACGTGAGCCACCAGTGTGTGCTGTAGCCCAGAGAGCCAAACACATCCTGGGCTGCATCAAAAGAAGTGTGGCCAGCAGGGCCAGGGAGGTGATTCTGCCCCTCTGCTCTGGTCTGGTCAAACCCCACCTGGAGTAGTGCGTACAGTTCTGGTGCCCTCAGCACAGGAAAGACATGGAGCTGTTGGAGAGGGTCCAGAGAAGGGCCACCAAGATGATCAAAGGGCTGGAGCACCTCTGCTATGAAGACAGGCTGAGAGACTTGGGGCTGTTCAGCCTGGAGAAGAGAAGGCTCTGAGGAGATGTTGTATCAACCTTTCAGTACTTGAAAGGGGCTACAGGAAAGCTGGGAAGGGGCTTTTCACCAGAGAGGGCAGTGACAGGACAAGGGGTAATGGTTTTAAACTGAAATAGGGTAAATTTAGGTTAGACATCAGGAAGAAATTCTTCACCATGAGGGTAGTAAGGCACTGGAATGGGTTGCCCAGGAAGGATGTGGAAGCCCCCTCCCTGGAGGTGTTTACAGCCAGATTGGATGAGGCTTTTTGCAGCCTGGTCTAGTGGGAGGTGTCCCTGCTCATGGCAGGGGGGTTTGAACCTGATGATCTTTAAGGTCTCTTCCAATCTTAACCATTCTATGTTTTAATAATAAGGCAACAAAAGCACACATTAAAACTCTTAAGGGTTGTATTGTGAGAATCAGTAATTTTTTCAGTTGTAAGAAAAAAGATTGTGTTGGTGTTCACTTAGTGGAGAAAATTTTCAGCATTTTCAGTTATAGTGATCACCTCTATGTACTTAAATGGCTTGAGATTGTGTGGTTCGTTTTTTTAATTATTTTGTATTTGAAATTTCAGGAGTCATAAGTTTTAGTATATGATACTTTCATGTTGGATTATGTTTATTCATCTAGATTCTGCTGGAAGGGCCTGGCACTTTGAAATTCAATAATTTTTGCTTGGCTAAAGTGGAGGGTGAAAACTTGGAAGAAGTCTTTGCTTTTGTTTCATCTGAAGAAAACGAAGGAGATATCAGTGAAAGAACTCCACAAAGACACCTCAAAAGTATATTTCAAGGTATGATGTTTTTACTAGTCAAAACTAATTTATACCCCAGGGTCAGAATGGAATTTTGAAAAAGCCTTTGTTTGAAGTAGTTTGGAGAGAAGACCTTGAAATAAAATAGTCATTCATCATTCTGTTGGGGCTGACTAAACTTGTGGAGAAACTAAAGAATAAATTCCATTATGTTGTCTTTTGTAAAGATTAATGTGTTTGCCTTTGTCTTTGCAACATAGAACAAGATCTGTACATTTTCTGCAAGCAGGTTTTCCATGTCCTGCATATGGGACACTTTTAAAGTAAGCTCAAAAAAAAAATTGTTTTCTTAAGGAAGATTGTTCAGAAAGTTCATAACTCTGTGAGAACACCAGCTGCAAGTGAATAGAGCGAAAAGAAACTGTTTACACTAATTCCAAGTTTCACAAAGCCAGTTTACATAAGAGCTGGAATAAATACACTTCTGTCTGTCATAAAATAAGATGTATTAGAAATTCCTGGCCTTTGCTGCTTTTTGTAAATAGGCTATTTTTTTATCAAAACTCATATGTAGGTGATCATCAACTGTAGTGTACCTGTGTAATAAAGTTTCAACATAATGTAACCAGAGGTGATTTATTTTAAATTCCTTTTCGCAGCTTGATATCAAATCCCTACAATACAGCAGGGATTTACAAACTGTCTGTCTGTCTGGAGCATGTTTTAGTTATTTTATAAAATGCCTTTTTTTTTTTTCTTTGTGGAAAAATAATAGAAGCAAAATTTCAAAAAATAAGAAAATTAACAATCTAAACAAAAAGAAACCGTCAAATTGAATATATAGATGAGATCTGAAATGTTGCAAAGTAGCTAATTAATTAAAAATAATTTTTGCTTTGTATTTGCTGAGGAGTCTTAGTTATTACTTGCTGTTTGATTAAAACTACAGTGGGATGAAAAACTCCGTGAAAGACTTTTATTCCTAGATGCATATCACATGTCATCAACTAAGTATGAGTAAAAAAATGTGAAGAAAGATTAGAAAAGTAAGAGAATCACTAAAGCTTTTTAAGTTCAGAATTTGAACTGGAACTGGCTTTCATAACTGATGCAGTTGTATTTCTTGTATTTAGTTGATATAGGACAGTGTATTTTAATTAAGGGAAAAAAATAAAGGAAGTAGCAAAAGGAATAACTTATTTTGCAAACTGTTGTTCTCCAGTTAAAAAAAGTCATGATTGGAGAATGAAGATGTAACTGATACTGGAAGTAAAATAAAGAAAATAAATGATTTAAAATTAGTCTGTTTTGTCTCAGAAAAATTTGAGCAATGGAATTAATTGTGGACTTTTAAAGTGCGCTGCACAGATGTTCTTTGTAAGGTATAGGACAAAATTGTGTTTGTTGAGTGTATGCATAAAACTCAGTGAGTACTACATAGATCTGCTGCTTCTTTCATTAAAGACTTCACACTGCTGCACCTTCATTTCCTTTTCTATTCAAGTGATCCAAGTGATGTCTAGGTTGAAGCTTGCCTGTTTTAGTACTATTTACTTAAGAATTATAGGGTTTTTTTAAGTATGAGAAAGTTACTGTGCTTTAGTTTCAACAGACAGATCCATGCAAATGCAGTAGGCTGCAAACACTGTGTTATTTTTTAACTCAATAAGAAGAATTCAGAAGTTTGGTTTTCGTCTTCCAAATCTTTTATTAGTCATCATCTCAGAGCATATCACAGAACTCTTGTTTCCAAGATAATGGAGTATCATAGCAGGTACTGTTATAAGGAACAATGGAATTCTTGGCAATATTTTATGAGAACAAAGAGAGCTTTCTTAATACTTTGCTGTATAGACCAGATCTTTACTCAGGAAGAAATACAAATCTAATCTCTTTCTGTTGCCTTTCAGAACAGCTGTTTTCATGTGTATGGGTAAAGACCTTTTGTCACTTAAAAAAATAAAACCCAAGAACAAAAGAATCCAAAAAAAGTTTTTTTTACGGACTGTGAAAATGATGTATTTATTGAGTTTGTGTCATTTTTTAGAGATTTTTGAGAATCAAGCTAGAGTTTAGATGGGAACTACTGTAGAAATAGGAACTGTATATTTATTTTTCTTTATCAAGATAAAAGGGGTTTGTGAATAAGCTGCTGTAATTTAATACGTGATATTTTCATAATGTTTTAGTGTGGAAATAGCTATAGCTAGTTTGGATCAGTTATCCAGCTGGCTAACTACCTTGTTTTTCTGACAGAGTTTTCTAATTTCATTAAGCTTTATGTCTTGGGTTAGCTTTTACAAAAACAAAAGCCTGATGTTTACAATCAATGTTTACAAATATGTAAGGGGTGAGTGTCAGGGGGACGGAGTTAGGCTTTTCTCAGTGATGACCAGTGATAGGACAAGGGGTAATGGGTGTAAATTGGAGCATAGGAAGTTCAAGGTGAATATCCGAAAAAATTTTTTTACTGTGAGAGTGACAGAGCACTGGAACAGACTGCCCAGGGAGGTTGTGGAGTCTCCCTCACTGGAGACATTCAAAACCCACCTGGATGAGTTCCTGTGTGATGTACTCTAGGTGACCCTGCTCTGGCAGGGGGGTTGGACTAGATGATCTCTCGAGGTCCCTTCCAGCCCCTAAGATTCTATGATTCTATGATTCTATGTAACATAATTATTTCTGTTACATGCAAACTATGTTCAATTACTGCTCTGCTCAATATGCTTGGCTCTGGAAGCTGTCAAAGTATATAAAAACATTTTTTGCATTAATCACTGATGTAGAAAAGTGCAACACAAGCCAGCCTGGTTAATAGACATGAAATAAACAAGAAAGTAGCATATATAATCCTACATAATTTAGTAACTTTGAAACTTATATTTTGTATCTCAGTTTTATTATACTAAGTGAAGAGCTCACTGAAATGTGGAGACAAACTTTGAAATGTTGAACAGGATAAGTGCTGAATGAATAATCAAAGTGCGTTATACCTATTGTATTTTGTAGGGTCTCCACTATACACAGCTCCAGAAGCAATAAGGGGAGAGGACTTCTCCAAAGCCAGTGATCTGTGGTCCTTGGGATGCTTACTTTATGAAATGTTTTCAGGTTGTAAGTTTGTGTGTCTATTTAATATCTGTGGTAGTGGAAACATAGATTGTGGTCTCAGAATAGATTCCTGTTGACTTCACTCAGAAGTTAAAGCATAGAAAAACTTAAGGCAAGATTTAAAGATTTATTGAAGAATGTGCTAATAGTACTTAAAAAAACCCCAAGCTTCCTTAAGTAACCAAGTAAAATAATACTATTAAGTAGTCCTTTTGACTGTATACTAACCAACCTGTATTGCTTGGATACTATGTTTTAAAATTATAACAGTCCTCAAATTCTTACAGTGTAATGTTTTTAATATCCTCAGTATTAAACTCCAGGTGTATTAATTTCACCTTTCAGAAGGAAAACTGTTTCACTACTACAAAATCAGTAATTTGGTTTCCTGCAGATGAAGTATCAATTAGCATTGGCTGCAACTGGAAGGAAAACTTCATCACAAAAGAGAATTACAGTGTTACCTTCTAAAGTCTTAAACAATACACTGATGGATCAACGTAGTTACATAGTTACTGGGATTTCTGCCTGGACCTTCTCCTCATGTCTCATTGTTGATTCACACAGAGCTATCATGGTGAACTCCAACAAACCATCTTTGGTGCCTCTCCTGTCCTCGGTCTTTTTCTTGTTTGTGGTAGAAGAATTTAATCTGGGGTTTTGTATTTGAATTGACAAGTGAACTTGATAAATAGAATTTGGGTATTTATTTCTTTGGCTATTTCCTTAGTGAAATGGGCTCATTATATATCGTTGCACCTGACAGTAATTTTTAAACTTGCCTAATCTGTGAAATACACTTCTACTTGTTTGTAGGAAGACCACCATTCTTCTCAGACAGCTTTCCTGAATTAATTGAAAAGATTTTATATGAAGATCCAATGCCACCTAGACCAGAGGGTAACATTCTGTTATTGTTTATTTAATTAATCAAATCAGAGTAATGCTTACAAATTTAAAGTTTGTTTTGCAGTATTTCTTCTGAGACTGACTGCAGGAATCAGCTGTCCCAAGGGAATGTTAGAATTACTTTCCTTTGATAAGAACTTTTTCCTGGTTAATGATGCTTATTTGCATTTTGACAGATAGGCATATCATTTAATATTAAGAATTAAATCTACCTTCTGGGGTGAAATTTATCTCAGTGATTCTGGGCATCAGTGGTGTTCATGGAGATACTTAAATAATAATTTCTCTTTTCAGTTCATAGTAATGTAGTGAAAATGGTGACCTGTAGAATTAAAATGATTTTACTTGTTTCAATTCTGAGAAGTTTTGTTTTCAAAGTCTATAAAGTGCTTTCCATAGATATGAGCTCTTAGAAGTAGAGTCTTTCTCAGTTAAATAAGAATATTGGAAACGTCTGTTGTTTAATGGAGTGCATAAATGGTCCTCTTAAAATTATCATGGTTGGGGGAAATTTAATTTAAATTTTAGCAGATATCACTTCCATGCTATTTCTTGCTAATAGCTGTATGATAACTGGAGGATCACAGAATTGTCAGAGTTGGAAGGGATCTCTAGAGATCATCTGATCCAACTCCCCCACTAAAGCAGCATCACTCAGGATTGCATCCAAGCGGGTTTTGACTATCTCCAGAGAAGGAGACCTCCCAGCCTCCTGGAGCAGCTGCTCTGGTTTGAACCAGAATGAAGCCACTTTTTACTGATTTATTTTTTTTTTATTTTTTTTTTTTTTCCTTCAGTAAGCTTTGACTAGCAGTAAATGTTCCAGTTAGTGAACTGATAACACTGGAATGTTTATGCTATTGCCGGGACTTCAAGGTCATGTCTTCGCTCTGCTGGATCAGATGCTACTGGCAGATCTGTGACCCCCCTGTGGGAGGCTGAATTAGACAGCAAAATTGGCCAGAGATATACCATCCCATATATCTACGTAAGCTCAGAGGAAGGCCAGAGATCACAGGCGACAACTTCCTTCCTTCTTCTTCCCTTCTCTTCTGTCCATGGCCAGCATCCAGGGATGACTCCATCCATCCATCCATCCATCACCATTGACCCCCAGGCTGTGCATCTCCTGACCCTCATCACTCTGCGCTCTCTCCAACAGCTCTGGGACTTCTCAGGACTTTTGGCAGCTAAGGAGAGTGCTGTGGGGGTTGCTGGGGGTGAGAGGAGGCGAGAGGCTTTTGCACATTCCTGAACACATTTGTATATAATTGTATATATTTTCTTTTATCATTAGTGTTTAATTAAAGCTGTGTAGTTTAGTTTTCAATCCAGCAAAGTCTCTCTCTTATTCTTTCTCTCCTTCCCTACCTGGGTGGGCGGGGAGGGGACTGAGAACATTGTTGTCGATCCTGAGTGAAACTGTGACAACAGCCTATTCCAATGCTTTGTCACCTTCATAGAAAATAAGTTTTTTATCACATTTTAATGGAACTTCCTGTGTCCCAGCTCTCTCAGCCTTTCCTCATGAGAGAGATGCTCCAATCCCCCAGTGTTTCTTATTGCCCTCCACTGGATGCTCTCGAGTAGTTCCCTGTCTCTCTTAAACTGGGGAGCTCAGAACTGGATGCAATATTCCAGATATGGCCTCGCCAGGGCAGAGTAGAGGGGGAGAATGATCTCCCTCTATGTACTGGCCACACTATTTCTTATAAACCCCAGGATTCCATTGACCTTCTTGGCAATAAGTGCACATTCCTGGCTCATGGGTAATTTACTATCTACCAAGACTCCCAGATCCTTCTCCTTGGAACTGCTTTCCAGCAGGTCCCTAACCTATGCTGATGCATGGGGTTCTTCCTTCTTAGGTGCAAGATCCTACACCTCCCCTTGTTGAACATCACTAGGTTCTTCTTTGCCCAAATCTGTAACCTGTCCAGGTCATGATGCATGACAGCACAGACCTCTGTGTCAGCCTCCCCTCCCAGTTGGGTATAATCAGTGAACTTGCAGAAGATACACTCTGTCCCCTCGTCCAGGTTGTTAATATGTTGAACAAGACTGGACCGAGTATTGACCCCTGGGGGACACTGCTAGCTACAGGCCTCCAACTCAACCCTGCTCCATTAATTACAATCCTCTGAGTTCTGTCACACAGCCAGCTCTCAGTCCACCTCACTGTCCACTCATCTAGCCTTTGGTCAAGCATGATTTCCCTTTGGTGAATGCATGCTGACTTCTCCCAGTCACATTCTTTACTTTCACATGTTTTGTTATGATGCCCAGAAGGATTTTTTCCAACACCTTACAAGGGATAGAAGTGAGACTAACAAGCCTGTAGTTCCCTGGTTCATCCTTCTTGCCCTTTTTGAAGACCAGAGTGATGTTAGCCCTCCTCCAGTCCTCAGGCACCTCTCCTGTTCTACATGATCTCTCAAAGATGATGGAGAGTGTCCTAGCAATAACATCTGCTAGCTCTCTCAAATCTTGCGGATGCATCCCATCAGAGCCCATGGATTCCATGCTATATGGCCTCTAACCTTCTCCTGCTCTACCAAGGGAAAGTCTTCCTCTCTCCAGACCTTATCTCTTATCTCCAGGGTCCAGGGTTCAAGAGGATCAGCTTTTTCAGTGAAGACTGAAACAAATAAGTCATTCAATACCTCTGCCTTCTTTGTGTCTTCCACTGCTAGGGCACCCACCTCATTCGTCAGCAGGCCTACGTTTCCCCTAGTCTTCCTTTTTTTAAATTGATGTATTGGAAGAAACCCTTGTTGTCCTTGATACCTCTCGCCAGATTTAATTCCATGTGGACTTTAGCTTTCCTCATTGCATCTCTGCAAGGATGTTTTTTGACAAATAAACAACTTCAGTTTGGTGACTGAGCATTGATGTTTGTTTGGATTGTTGCTGGGTTTGTTTTGGTTTGGTTTTGTTAATTTGTTTGAGAATCCTTTGAAATGCAAAGAGTGTGTATTCAGGATTCTTCATTCCCATTTTTTCAAATGAAATTACTATTAAATAAAAGGGTTTTTAGCACTTTATCTACACTGTGTGATGGTTGGCTTTGCTGCCTGATGCATGTCTTCTCAAGTGCTTCTATTTACAGGTTCTGCTTTTCACAAACCTTCTGCTGAGTTCATACGTTTGCTTGATGGCTTGCTTCAAAAGGACCCTCAAAAAAGGTAAACTGTCTAATCCATGACAGTTGTTTACAAAATCGTTTTTCACCTATGGAAAAAATAATTGCTATCATACTTTATGTATAGTAATTTGTAGATCACAGAGTATGCAAAAGTAATTTAATCTCTCATAAAAGAACAAGCCGTGCTTATTTATTATATGAAAATATACGTAACCAATGCTTTCATTAAGTGTATCTTTGGGTTCTTGTCACTGGCACTAAATACATAATTTTATAACAAAGTACTGTACAGTTTTGAAATTAGACGGCTTTGCTTTTGCAGAATAATGGATACACCTATTTTATGAGGCTTTGATTTGTAGCTGATAAAGTCATATTGTTAGATAACATAAAATTATAATCTGGATGGTGGCTCAGATAATTAAGTGTTTGGCTTGGCTGTTCAGTTTCCTTCATTCTTAGTCTCATACCTTTGTGAATTATTGATTCTGAGTTGAGGTAGACAGTTTGTCCTGTAAAAAAACTTATTTGATGACCAAATAAAAATAAACACAATTAATTGCTCTGTATTGTCACTTGCTTAAAAACTTGTTCTGGTATCTCTCTGTGGAGGTGTACTTTGCCACTGCTTTTTCAGCTTGTTTGTTGCTTTTCAAAAGGCTGAGTTGGACAGACCTATTGCAGCATCCCTTCTGGAAAGGACTGCTTAGCTGTTGTGGTGGTGATTCTGCAGACAGAGAAGGCACAAGCTCAAGGTACCATATGTTCAAAGGAAGGCTTCTTGTATAGTGAATCTAAGCAAAGAAATATTTATATATTTTAATTATGGTTTTCTGTACATTTTCCGGCTTTTGAATTTTGCTCAGGATTTTTGTATTAACTAATTGATGAATGGAGTTTCACACCATTTAGTGAACAGTTTTGGTCACTTAGGAAATATCCTCTTAGTGTTTTACACTGTCTGCTTTCAACAGACTCCTTCCTCCTGGCTAAAGAATGTATTAAAATTTACTTCTGAACTAACTGCTCTCATTTTTATTTCTTTGTTTATATAACAATGGTACACAGTAATTTGACTTCTTTTTTTTTTAAAGCTTTTGTAGAATCCTATAAATGTGGGTCAATCTTATCTCTACTGAGGTTTTTTATTTTAAATTTTCCCTTTACTGATTTTTTTTTTTTTTTCTTCAGTAAGCTTTCTTTTAACTAGCACCAGAGCATTCCAGCTAAGACTGATAACAGTGGAATGTTTTTCTACCAGCCGGGTAATTAAGGTCAAATCTTTACTCTGCTGAGGTTTTTTATTTTATACATTAGGCTTAGAGCATCACAAAGCCTATCAGTCCAGCATCTTGGATTTGTCATTCAGCCTTATATCCTTGCAGCTGCAGCTGACCCATAATCTTATGCTTATGACATACAACATTAATCTAATGGGTTTTTTCCTAAATTTGTAATACTCTGTGCTGTTATATATATACAGAAGAATCCAAACTTTTTGGGAATCATAGGTTCTATGTAATAAAAAGTCAAGTTTCTTCAAAACTTCGGTTACTTTGCTGGTTTTGGGTTTTGACTTTTAATTAGGATATTTGGTGTTGGTTTTTATGTTCTTTTGTTCTAAATATTTGAAAGATCCTTTAGATTCTTATCTATGGAACTAGTGTGAAGAAAGTTTTCTGTTAGAATGCAGTATGTTTTTCTGTTCTGTCTATTTTAAAATTTTCTGTTATATTGTTTAATGCCTATTTCTGATACCCATGCTGCAGTACTTTTGTTAGTAACATTTTTTGTAGTTTGAGATATAGCTCTTTGTCTTTTAATTTTATTACTGTGTTAATTTTATTGCTACATTACTGCATTTATTACATGACCAAGACAGATAAGAAATCAAGCTTTAAAGTTCATACCATAAAGTAAGAATTTATTCAAGATTTTAACAAGACTTAGCTCAGCCTCCACCACAGTACTCATCTTTGAGGAATTCTCAGAGAACCACAAGAATCTAAATCTGCTGTGAAATCTTGGGCTATTTTAAGTAATTCTTGAGGGTTTTCTAATGCCTCTGATGTATCCGCTGAGGTATGCACTAAATGACAACTATGACATAGGACATGAGCCTGACATATGCAAAAGAAGCCCAGTACTTTTCCAACTGTGAGGCCTGTGTATTGATATTCTTCACAATGTGGGTTTGATTAATATTTGATATCCTGGAGCCCCTTCAGGAATGTTATATGACCCAGTTTCTTGTGAATAATAAAGGGTTTATTAAAAAAACCCAAGCAACCAGAATCAATACACTTGCAATTAAAATGTGACACATGTATCATTAAGAGAAAAAAAAGTGGTAGCTTTTGATCTAGGTTTTTAGCCTACAGACTTCATTATTGGAAGTATGTTGTCGTGACTTTTTCCTGTGAAGACAGAGTGGTGTCTAAAGCTTTTAAAATTTCTTTATATTGTTGGTATTATGGGATAATAATTTAGCTTTTATAGTTTCTTTCCTGTAAATTATACTGAAGGAGCTAGATAATTTTTAATATTCTTTAAGTCATTGGAGAATATTAAACTTATTTTTCATCATTCCCATTACTAATCTAAAAAATATGCGCAGCACATATTACAATAGTATGGTGGTGAGGATGACAGTGAAATTTATGCTAATAATTGCAAGAAATAATGGATATGATCCCTCTTTTTTTAAATCTGTGTATATCTTGTATTAAACAGCAGTGAAGACACAGAGTCATCTGTGTCTTGGAGTGCCAAAGAGGCAATGGATACTCATAAAAATCTAGATGACCTGTCATCTTCAAGAGTAAATAATAAGATACCAAGCAGTTCTTTCAAAATAGGTAATATCCTTCATTACATTATTTTGAATTATTTTGTGTGCTGTGTATTTTGTCCAGCTTACTAGCAACCTTATTTCCTATGTTTTATTTATTTTTTATTTTTGAACGTAAGTTCATGTTTTCTTTTCAGTAGAAACTCAGACTGAATTGCACCCAAAAAGTTCAGTTGATGGTGAACTAAATGAATCAAGATTTCTTCTCAGGTATGAAAATCTAAAACAATTAGAAAATCATTGAAACGTTTTAGTTTTGAGGGGTTTTTGTTTGGTTGTTTTTTTCCCCTGCCTCTTCAGGCATTTTAGTGTGCTGTTTATAATATTTTGTTAGTGTATTTATCTTATTTAGCTTTTGAGTTCTTAGCTCTCTGTCTAATATGAATAATTAACTTAGAAATTTCTGTGCTACTTCATGGATATGAGAATATGCTTTGAATATGCTTACTTGAAATACAGAATAAGCATACAGCATAGAGCTTACAATCCACTAGTAAATACTGCCTGCAGCTGTTAATTATAAAGCTATTTGGTTACAATCCATGAAGTACTATGGTGGTATTTAAATAAAAATATCATTGGTTTAACAATTACTTAAGTAGAGGCCTGATTCTGAAACTTTGTATGTGCTTTCAAGCACAGGTTTTGTTCTTGCGCTCATCAAGCAGAAATATTTCAGTTTAAATACACTTTCAAGTTTCTTTTGTATCATGAAATAGTGCTGTTGTGCATGATAGTAGGTGTACGTTTCTTGTTATTTCAGTTGGTTTTAATAAAACATGACTTCATGTCTTGCTTACATCTTCTACCATCACAGCTAAAGCCAGGTTGTTAGTAGTTTAAAATGACATTTACTATTTGTTTTAGGAATCTCTGGAGAAGAAGGGCTGCAATGACATTGCAAACACTTGGCATAGTAACATATAATCCAAATTCTGTCAGGAATGAGAGTAGGAAAAAATGTGTTTTAAGAACAAGGTGAAATAATTAATGCAAAATGTGAAACGTAATACCTAGGTGTTTTTTTTAAATTTATTTTTTTCTTAAATACTTTGTTTGAATTATTTAATTTCTCAAAGCAACTTGTGCTAACTGCAAAAATTTTAAAGCATTAAAGTGGAAGGAAGCTGTTGACCTGGCACTTGGCACCAGAATTCTCTTAGCTGCTGAAGTGGTTGACCAGCTTTGCACATCAGTAGCTTCTTTTACATTGACAAAGGGATTAGATTTTACTAATTTCAACTAGCTCAATTCAGTGATCACTGAGAAACCAGCTAAAAACTGGAAAAATAGGAAAGATTTTTGTCTCATACACATATGAAACAAGTTTAAAAATATATGTTTAACAAATCTAGGTTGTTTGAAGCATGTGGGAATCTAGAATAATTTGTTAATCCTCCTAGCTGGAAATAATACTTTTTTTGTTTTGTTTTGTTTAGAAAATAAAACTGTTTAAACCTCGAGTCAGATCCTGATTTATTTGTACTGCAAGAAATGGGGGCATGTTATGTAGTTTTTCTCTAGCTAGTGGATAACATTTTGGCACCTTTTAATTGTGCCTTTTAATTTTATTTTATTTTTCTGTTGAATAGATAAAAGATGCCTTTTTAACAAAATACAGATAAGGATGAGAACAACTATGTTGTTCTTTTTGTCATTCATTTTTATGAGAATCTTTAATTTTGTTTGCTATTTGTATTTTTAACTGCTTTTTTCTAATAAATAAAACTCATTTGCAACTTTGTATTAGTTTCTGCTAATCAAGAAAACACATTCATTTGAAGTTCTTGATTAAATTAGTTTACTGGCCTACCAATTTTATTAATTCTAAGGTTGATTTGAAAAACTTTGATTTAAATTAATGTATACTAAAAAAATACATTCACTATCAGCTTTATGAAAAGTGCAATTTTTCAGTGTTCTGGTTTCTTCTTTCTTTGTTTTCTAGTTACCAAATTACTTTTTTTAAAAAAAGAAAAACTAAAAATAAACCCAGGTAACATGAATACAAAAGAATCAGGTAGCTTTTAATTCCCATTACCTAGCCAAGAGTTGTCAGTCAGGAGAGAATAACATAAAATAAATTGCAAGTTTTTGTCAAGTTAATTCTCTTGGTATGCTGCTTGTTGTTGGGAATTAAGATAACAACTGTTTAACATCTAGTTTGGAGAACTGACTATAGCTGATAAAATAATGGAATTACATTCCATTAAAAAAAGAAAAGCCACCCAATCCTTCCCATTTCTGATTGACAAACATGTCAACTCTGTTCCAAGACAGGAACTTCATGTTTAGTTTGTGGAGCAGGCATAGCATAATTTGTGTTTGTCAACTTTGAAGGTTTACTTTGTGGTATGAAATTTTCAAAAGAGCAACCAAGAAGTAGTTTGCAATGAAACTGAATCTGTGCTCTTTGTTGGTTTATTTTCTCTTTTTCTCTCTCTTTTATATTCAAGTTCTCGTCCCACATCTAGAACTAGCATTGTAGTAGAAGTGAGTGATACTACTACTGCCCCAATTAAAAATTCTCCACAAAGAGATTCATGCTTGAAAAAGGTGAGTAGAAAAATAATATTAAGGGATGCTGGTACCTTTATATTTAGATTATAGTGTGGAGTCTGTGGTAAAGGCAACTTTCTTCTCCAACCTTCTGTAATTATAACAGGAAAGAAGTTCATACAGTGTGCAAGTTACTTAGAAAAAAACATTTGCCAAACTTCAGACGTAGGAACAAGATGTTTAGTCTTTTTTTTTTTTTCTTCTTCCCCCCCCTCCTCCCCCTGTTATGTAAAAAGGATAATGGTATCCTCTTTCTTGTCAGTCTACTTTTTAAATTTAGTTTGGAAGTTTTTTTATCCGATACTT
>NW_009952704.1:498911-536684 GCF_000747805.2 Chaetura pelagica
GTTGAAATTAAATATTGTGGGAATACACGGACTTTCTGTTTGTGTGCAAAACAGTCTTTAAAAAAACTTTGTCCTTGTTCTAGGCTAAAAATATGTGCTCAAGTCAGCAGGATATGGAGTCAACATTGAAAGAGCTCATTTACACTGAATCTGATCTTATCATAACACCAGTCATTGACAATCCAAAGGTATAGCAAAATAAAATAGAAGATTCAGGAACTTCTGGGTGAGGCTATTTTTGCAGACAAATCTTTAATCAGGGTGAAACTACTTTCCTGTATTTTACAATTCTCATTTTAGAGCAGTTCCACCCAGTCATCTGGCAAGCTCTTATGCATTTTTTGGCAGCCTTTATAATGCTATTGTGTTGCTAATTTGAAGAACTGAGTTATATTGAGATTGAATACTAATATTAAATAATATCTTACAAGAAATAGAAACTGCTAAGTGCTATGTTCAGTGCTTTTGTAGATTTGTTTTTTGATAATTTTCTTTGATATCTATTACTTAAACGAACACAAAAGTGTGTTTTCATATACTCAAAACAAGGCCATCTATGAGGCCTTCTGGATTAGGTTTTATAACTTTACAGAATAACTAAACTTTGGATGTTAAAATGTTTCTAAGAAATAAGAACTTATTTTCTCTGGAAGAGAAGACCTGAAGTTACAAGAGATGTCCACCCAATTTCTGTCCCGTGGATTATAATGTGATAACAGTTTGTGATGACACTCTTGAGCAGAGACTGACACTTTGTTTGACAGCAAAGGGAAGACCAAAAATGAATCACAGCTCTGCACTGCCATGACGATGTAATGTGCTTGTATCATGTGTAGTATTGGTAGAAAGAGTGATAGGCAAGCACCCCTTTAGTCTTTTATTTCTGTGCAAAAAAAAAAAAAAAAAAAGTAATTTTAGCAACTTTCCCCAGTAAGTGGCCAGTGCAGGTAATGCAACATTTTCCATTGGAAGTGAGCATCTAGCTCATTAAGAATGTCTTACAGCTTTTAGTTGCTGTATTGTGTTAGTATAATAATTTGTTTGTTCATTTCAATTTAATTCTTAGCTCTCTCCAACTAAAAATCTTACAAAGCTAGATAAAGTAACTACCTAGCAATACTGGTTTAATGTGTTCAGGGTGGGAATATTGTTGCCAATGGAGACTTTCATAGGTCCACACATTTGAATGCCACCTCTGTAAATTCTCAATTCTGTCTTAGGACTCCTAAGACAAAGCATTAGCCCTTCACTGCTTCTCTTATTACTACAAGATAAAATTAGGGGGAAGTGTAGATACTAATGTGCACACGGAGATGAATCTCCTTGCCATGCAATGCCAGACTCAGAATAATGCGAAATAGCCCACTAAATTCCAGGGACATGTAATCAGAGTCGTTGCATACTTGGCAATCTTCACCCTGAAGGATGATACTGACACTGGGTAAAGCTGAAGATCTTGCAATTTAATCTCCTGGAAAAGTATTTACCAGATGCTGGCAGAATTCTAAAAGCTGAAATGTCAACTTATATTGTAAATTTCCCTGTGTTATGCAGATCTGTGGAACTGAAGACCTTTTTTAGAAAATAACTTTCTAGTTAAACCTAGGCTTTATCTGTCAAAGGCTAAATTCCACCACACAGTTTTTTTGTATGCTTTAGTTACTGAAAAATTGCACTCAAGTGATCAGTCACTGAGCAGTCATCCAATTTCACGATATACCAGAAAATTGTATGTTACAGGGGAAAAACCCTGTACCTTATGAATTATTAGTTGGTGAGAATATTGCTTTTTATATTCTAGAATTTTCTAGCTTATATATATATATTTACTGCATACCAATGAGTTGCTAAAACATTTAATGAGCTCTCAGCTGCATAGTTCCTTTCTGTAGCTTTTGAATTCCAGATGTAATTACTTTGCTGCATACAAGCAAGAAAAAAATGTAAACTGAAAAAATCCTTTCATTTTATATTCCCATTTAAAAAATCCAACACTTAAATGGAAATGCTGGCAATCTAATTATATTAAAGAGTTAAATTTTAAATATCTACTTTGAAAAAATAGCAGGAAACAATGGAAAATGCCTCAGTAATGAGCAGTTGTTTGTATACCTATTCTGTATTTGCACCTTTCTGTTTTCATATTCAACAACTTAGAGATTTCCAGAAATAGATTTAAAATAGTTGTAATGTGTTTGTTTATTTTTCCAGATAATGAAGCAAGTGCCAGTTAAATTTGACTCGAAAACTTTACATATACCAACATATTCAGGTATGGATCGGCTGAAGTTGGTAAAACTTAAGTTCTTCATATGATGGTGCAACTTGCTATCACAAGACATATACCCTCCCTTTGTAGATGATGAGCTGTCATAGTTGGAGAACTCATAACTTCCTGAAACTGAAGTTGCATATGTAATGTTTTTAGCCAAATCAATTTTCAGTAGAGATTCCAAGTGCTAATGGTTATATGCACTTCCTTTCTCTTCTTCAGTTACAAGCTCATGCTCAAAAGCTTTTAAAATAGGACAGCCAACACTATTTTAATGTGAGAAAAACATAGTGGTTTTTTTTTCCCCTGTGTTATTTTTTGTAAACAACCAAGAAATAACTGAAATATTCAGCCAAATGGATTAAAATTTGACAATGGTAGAGAAGCAAATGAAAACAGGATCTTAAAATGTACTGTGTTGATTATCAGTAATACTTTAATCCACCTTTATTCATGAAATGTTATGAGAATGATGACCAAATTTGTTTTTTGTTTGTTATGATTCTGAATGTCTAGAAAGGCTGCTGTTATTTCTGAAAACCAAAGGCTGGTTTATTCTGGAAAGTTTCCTCTGGTGTATTTAGGGAAGTATTATTACACATTACTTTGCTTGAAGAAGGATGTCAGCCAGATATATAGTCCTTCTAGAATTCACACAACACTTCTTCCTAAATATAAAAGCTCCTTTTTTCTTTCTATAAGGTGTGTACTTTGGAGAGTTAATTTGTTGAAGAAATTTTATAGTTAGAAAGGAGCAAAACATCCCCCAGTCTCCTAATCATGACTGTAGAAACAGAAAATGTTTTTAATTTGGCCAGCATCCTAGGCAAAAATTATCAAATTTAAGTCCCTAAGAGGGTGGGATTTTACTTCATAGTGAAATTAAGTAGCTGTTTTCTCACACTGATGTTCTGATATGTTTAACTGTTTTCTGACATATTTTTTTTTTGTGGTTGCAACACTTGCAGGGCTGTAGCTTTTTTCTGGACAACTTTGATTGGTTTTGAAGATACTGAATTTGATACTGCTTGTCAAAAAAGATTAGAGGCAGTATGGAAAAATTAGCATAAATCCCTGAAATCTGAACCTTTTTTCACTTTTACTAATGTAAATTGTAATTGCCTTCATTAGTAAGTGTTGTTACTTATGTGTAAAATTGGAGTAAAAGACAGAAGACATACTCTTACATATAGTGTACGGGAACAATCAAGATGGCTGATAAGTTATTAATAAGTAACTAACCAAAACTGAGGAAATGTGTGGCTGCCAGCCTGAAGTTATCTATTGAGACCAATAACGAAGTCTTTGAAAAATCTTTATTCATGTACAATGGTCAATGAATTGAACCACAGGATTTGTGTTAATCATTGTACTGACTTGACTTCTTTCTGTTTCTCTTGAAGTCATCTGTGCTCTGATACTGCTAAAGCTGAACAGGATGAATACCTACCTATATGAGTAACTCTACACATTTTCATCTTATTGGTTCTGAGGAGAATTTGCTGACTTCCAAATTTACTTTAGTGAAACAATAATTTTTTATTTAGAGTTGGTAATGATTAAGGGTAACAGCCACTACCTTTCCTAAAAGTAATGGCAACAAATGTTTACTTAAATGAAGTCCAAGGATGTAGCAGGGTTGCACTTTTGAAAAATGTTTTATAGCTTTTATTGCTACATTTTTTTTGCTTTGTTTATCTTCTTGTGTCTTTTTAGATTTCTCTAATCTCCATACATTAATTAAAATATGTTTATTATTTAAAGTACTGAAATTGTGATTAGATTAAAACTTTGGAGCTTATTTCTGTTGATGTTACTTTCTAGAGTGTTAAAGCAATGCCAAATATCTCTTTTTTAACTACTTGTTTGCTTCTTATGGTTAGCTGAGAAGTTATCATCTATGAAAGACATGGACTGGAATGACTACTTGCAACGAGTATGTTCACTGCTTGGTTCCACTGAGAAGAATACAGGAGCAGCACGGTCTAAACTGAACTTATTGTACTATCTGTGTACTGTGGTTGTCCAGAAAGAAGTTGCAAGCAGGCTAATTGGCTCTCAGCTGGTAAATAATAAAGATTTGAAGAGATCATACTTGTCATTTTAGGAAAAATCAGCCGCTTTTAGCTGTATTTTAAGAGATGATTGTTGTGTTGACTCTTTGTCCTTTCACACAAAACACATTATATGAAGTACGTTGGGTAATACTATATGATGATCTCTGTGTTTATAGATGAAAAGCTAATAGTTATTTTCCTCTTAGTGTTATTCATAATGAAAGAAATGTTGCTGTGTTGTTTTTTTTTACCATAGTGATGTATGTTTAGCAGTTTAAGGCAAGAATATAGGAAGAAATTGTATTTTTACTCTCAGTCTTTTTTTTTTTTCTAATCAACTTTTGCACAATATCTATACTTGGACAGTATTTGTCTATGATAATTTTTGCAAATGTTATCAAATTACATTTTAAAACAATGACTCATATTTTTATTGTTTATTATTGGGACATATGAGATCACTGAAAATCACTAATGATATTTATCTTCTCTAAACTATAGTTTCCTATATTGATACAACAGCTGCGTGCAGCTGCCAGCTGGGATATGTAAGTAAAAATTATCTTACATTAATTTTTCACATAAGAAGCTACCACTGAATTAAAAAAAAAAATAGTATTTAGCAGGATCTTTGAGGAATTTTTTAGCCAGTCAGACTGCTATGGTATCTGACTAGCATTTTCCTGCGTTGAAATAATATATTGCTATTTCAGAGGACCAAAGATTATAAAAAGTCTGTAAAATTATATTTAGAAGTCATATAATTTAATGTATCAAATAGTGTTACTTAAAATCACTACATGAACCAACTTCTACCGTAATAGTAGTGGAATAACGATATGGCTAGCTTTTTTTTTAAGGTCGGTCAGATGTTTCATGGTGATAGTGCCCTCTGCTGTTTGTTTTTAAAATGTTGATTTTATTCCAGAAGTTAAACTCTTAACACTGATTTCTTGAAACAGATTTAATTTCCGTTTTGTCAGCTATAGTGAGAAGTTTAAAATTATCTGTAGGGATTTTCTCTGTAGTAAGGAAACTGAACATGAGCATGACTGATTATTAATACTATAAAAAATTCAAAATCTTTAACAGTGCTGAAAGAAATAAATGTCTTTATGGGTTAATTTATTGCTAAATTGAGGTGAAGTACTGAAATACCATGATGGTACAAATAAAATAGAACTAAGAAGAAAATCTGAGCTGTAAATAGCACTTTGGTCTGCCCTTAGCATCTTTTAAAAAAATAAACAAATCATCCTTGGTTTTGTGATATTTTGGAAATAAGTACTGGATATTTTGCAACTATTCGAAATTTATTTGCTATGCAGACGTGCCAGAGTTGCTCGAGTGATTGGTTTACTGGCATTACACACATCTGAACTTGAAGAAAATGTACCTGTTTCTGAGGTAACTTTCATTATTCTTTTTTTCTTTTTTTTGAGGGAGTTTTGTTAAAGCTTGTATTATTTATGTAGTAACAAGTCACTACCATACTTTTTGTGCTTGCCACAAGAGGAAAGTGATGACATATTTGGTTATCCTGAAATGTAATTATTATAATTAGCATTAAAACAGTACAATTGTTTCTTAGAAATCCATTTTTCCAAAATTAATTGAGATGGAACTAGTTTGAGATTCCTCACACTTCTTGAAGAATGCATTTAATGAACAACAAGTCATTTGCTTTGGAGAAGAAAAAAAAATTTAATCCCTTTTTCATTTTGCATGAAGTCAAGAGTTGACTTATACAAAAAACTGATTAGAGAAAGTGATCTTACTGTCATTTTTTTCCATGTGACTCATGCACAGAAGTAGTGTAAATTTGAAAGAATCTGCTATTTAGCATAGGATTGAAGTGTGAATGTGACATTATTTTTGCTTCATGAGATAAAGTTAAGTTTTGAATGTACTGGGTGTTTGAATGTGAGAAAAAACTGCTAGACACTCATAGTAAATATACCTCTTTACTGTGCAGGTCTGGCATGTCGGAATGTGTAGTTAATAGCTGACGGGTTTTGGCCATGGAGCTAAGGATTTTTTGTTGTCCTAGGTTCCTCTAATTTCTTCTTAATGAACATCAAGAATAGTTGTGATTTATCTTGCTATGTTGCTTAACATTTAGATTCTCCAGTGAAAGCTGAACTCAAAATATTGTTGTTATTACCTAGGGGGTTTGTTTGTTTCATAAACTTACGAAGCCAGGAAAGAGTTCTTATGGTTACAGTCACTGAAGTTTGGACAAAGTCTTTCCAGTATTGCCAGTTGCATGTCAATTGAATTCCGGATCACAATTTAAGTGCACTCTTGCATGTGGCAATTTTTTCTGATATTTAACTCTTTAAAGTTCCAGTGAAAATACTGAAAAGTAATTTTGAGATGTCCATATACCTTTTAGTTTTAGATGTTTGTTCAGGCATTTAGCACTAAGATATTCTCCAATCATTTCCCTAGCTTCCCAATTTCCAACATAGAAAATACATGTCCTAGTCAGCTTTGTGTATGTAAAAGCAATAGTTTAAAGTAGTTTTACTTTGAGATATACATTGAGACCAGTGACATTTAAACTGAAGGACTAGAAAGGAAAATAAATTTTCATTGTAAGTTTCTGAATCCATTCCTATGTGAATTAAAATTACTTTTTATATAAATTCACTGCAAAAATAAGTATTTTTATAATTACCAAATCTGAGCTGTTTTGCTTTTCAAAAGGCATTTTCTGTGCTTGCTGCAACCACATTCACCCCAAGTTTTTTCTCCACTTAAATTTAAAAAATATTTTAGAATGCTGACACAAAATTAGAATGAAAAAAAAACCACATATGTAATCTAAAATCAGATAACTGTAATTGGTACACAGAACTTAATAGCTCATTTATAGAAAAATTAGGAAGGAGTAATTTAGGAATTTCTGACCTTGAGTTGTATTCCCTTCTGCTCCCCAAAAAAGGAATTAAATGAACACATGGTTTTATTGAACGTTCTTGTGGACTATCAACTATTGTATGTTGTATGACACTAAAAAAAACCACCAAAAAACAAACACAAAAAAACAAACTTATAAGCTAGCATTATATACTGTATTAAAATATAATACTATAATTTATCTCCTTATATGAGCCAACTAATGGTCCAGCTGAAGTTTCTTAGTGACTGCTGTGATTTAGAAAATGTGAAAACCAAGCTGTACCTAGTCAGAACAACATAAACTAAAATGACGATGGTCCAGGTATTACAGACTACAGATACAAGTTATTTATCTATTGGTGGTTGTTTCTTCATTTTGATTCCTCCTCCAGTCTTAGTAACTTCTCATACTCGTTGCTTTTTTGCCCCCTGGTAGTCAAAAGTGATCTCCCTGTAAAACTGTATCCCAGTGTTTTGTTCCCAGGTATGAAAAGTCAGTTCAGAACTTGTGAAGATGTGATTCTGCGATTTTTGCCCCCTATGTGTACCATGCTATATACACAAAGTTCTCTTTCCAATTTTTATCACTGTCACAGCCCCTTTGCAATTCTTAGTTACTTGATTAGGCACTCATCCAGTTATTTGTGATTTCTTTTGTGCTTTTAAAGAACCACAAATACTAATAGACCTTTGCAGGACAGACCTGCTGGCTCTTACAACATTACAATCTGGCTTGTCATTTCTACTCACTACTGTCTTTTACTAAGTTATGCATTTATTTAATGATACTCTTTTGGCTTTGAGGTTAAATCTACACAGTTTACTTTTTAGTTGTTGTTTAAACATTTTTTAAAACAGAAACATTGATTCCAGGAGAAGCAGAAAAACTTGATTTAAAAAAAAGAAGCCTCATTCTCGCTTTGCTGGCTAAAGTAAGCTTTCACATACTGTATGCCAAAAGACTTTAATGTTTTTTTAAGAACTAATGGTTTTCCCTTTTAAAAAAAATAAGTTCTTAGGTTATGAGTGAACAGCAATTTGTTTTTAATCAAAACACTAGAGGTCACTGAAACGCAAAAAATAAAATGCAATTACAAATTTACAGACTAGATGAAACTGTACTATCTTTATTCTCCTGCTGTATTCTAATATGTAGGTCATATTAGAAAAAGAATCATAATAAATGAATATTCATATCTATGCATTCACTTACAATTGATCTTTTCCTAGGTAAGTATTTTTTAGAAGAAAACTGCATTGATGAGGAAAATTGAGATTAATCTTAAAAAAATACAATGGGGAAACTGATCTCGTATATTTTTCTTCAAATCACATTCTTATACTGAAGATGAAGATGTTTTATGTGTATTTTCTATCTGGCAGTTATAGTAAAAGTTGTTGATAAGTTTGTTTATTGTTTGTTTTTTTTTTCTAAGCAGTGTGTTTTTTCCCCATGGAATTGCCATTTACAAATCTGAAACATCATTTCCTCTATTTATTCCTAGTTATCTCAGAAAAACATCTTAATGTTGAAGTTTTATCATTGTATTTAGGTTTTGAAACTGGTTCTTAAAAAAATTGGATTCTATGAAAACAGGATTTTTTCTTTCCAGGATTCTTGGAAAGAAATATGTACTTTTCATCTTACAGAAAGTAAAAATATTGCTAAGTTATGCAAACTCCTATATAGACTCTAGCTAGTCTCCTTGTATATACGTTGGTCTAGGTCTATAGTTTGTTGTCATTCAAATTCTTACAGAATGCCACTTTTAAGTTGTATTCCTGGCTTATCTCTCTGATAACTTCTGTTTCTGGATCTATCCATGTCTCCCTGTACTGTAAGGAGATTCAAATAAAAATGGTTTAATTTAGGCACTTATTCCCAACCAATGTAGCTTAATATTTTTTAAAATATAATACAAGTTTTTGAGTCAAGCTCATAAATCATAATAATTTTAGCATACCTTTGTTTGCTCCAAGGGCACTTTTCTTTGTTTGTCCTGATACTTCTTAGTGAAAAAAAAAACAAACAACAAACACAAAAACCAAATCCTACCCCAATTAAAAAAAATAAATCTGTAGGCAGGGGATGAAAGCTTGAGAAAAGTGTATGCATGAATGCTTAAACATGTGCACACAGAGATCTCTGCTGTTTTGTAAAATTATTATTTTAAAACCTTAAAATTATCTTTCTGGCATAATTGGGATTATCATTTGATACTTTGGTGCAATGACAGGAGATTCCATTTAAGATTTTTTAGTGACTTTTAGCAAACTTTCAGCTTCTATAATTTCTTCAATTTATTTTCAACAACCTCCATATAACTTAGATACTTGCTGAAATCAGGTATGGGTAAAACAAAGAAAACGTTTCAACAATTTCTAGGAAAACAATTCAATATTCCTTAGGTAAATTAGCCTCTGCTGGCAGAAACAACTCATGGTGTGTTTGAGAAAAGTTATTCCAAGTTAATAAACAGAAAATGTAAATATAATAACATAAACAACAATTAATCTATCAAGCATAGTAGTTCTGGACTGTTGGAGAAAATATTAAACTCTTTCATCATAATTGTTTTTTCCTCCCTCAAAAAATTAATTTTGCCAATCCAATTAATTTGGCTTGCTTTATGTTTGAAGTCCAAAAAGAAATTGTTAGTAGAAAATGAGGAAATTTTAATCTAGAGAATTGAAAACTTACACTGCTGATTGCAGGGTTAAATAACTTTTTGTGATTTTCTTAGATGAAGAAAATTCTGCTGGGGGATTTCAACCACCCCAACTTTTCTGTTGGAAAAGTAGCATGGTAAGCTGTAGGCAATCCAGGAGACTCCTGGAAGTGCCTCGATGACAACTTCCTAAGACAAGAAATTGACAGCCCTACCTGAGGGGATGTTATTAGACTTGATGTTCATAAACGAACTCATCAGGGATGTCAAAGCTGAAGGCAGCCTGGGCCGCAGTGATCATGCACTAGTGCAGTTCACTGTCCTAAGGGGTATGAGGCAGATGAGAAACATAGTCAGGACTCTAAATTTTAGGAAAGCAAACTTCCAGCTCTTCAAGGAGTTAGTAATAGGATGCTGTGGGAAATGGCCTTCATGGACAAGGGAGCAGAACAGAGCTTGCTGATGTTTAAGGGTGCTTTCCACAGAGCACAAGAGATCTCAATCTCCAGTGTAAGAAATCGGGCAAGGGACGTAAGAGACCAGTATGGCTGAGTTGAGACCTGCTGGTCAAACTAAAAGGCAAGATGAAAGTGGGGATAGGTATCCTGGGAAGAGTGTAGGGATGTTGCCTGGTTGTATGGGGAAGAGGTCAGAAAGGCCAAGGTGCAGCTAGAGCTGAACTTGGCAAGGGTTGTAAGGAAAAACAAGAAGGACTTCTACAGGTCTGTAAACTAGAAAAGGAATGTTAAAGAAAGCATATCCCTGCTGATGAGCAACAATGGTGAGCTAGTAAGAACAGATGAGAAGGCTAAGATGTTCAACTTTTTTGCCTCAGTCTTCACTGGCAACCCCTCTCCTCACAGCTCTCAAGTTGATGGCCCACAAGACGGAGACCAGGGAGACAAAGTCCATTCCATGGTAAGCAAAGACAAGGTTCGTGACCATCTGAGGAAACTGAACGTGCACAAGACCATGGGACCTGATGAGATGCATCCCAGAGTCCTGAAGGAATTGGCAGATGTAATTGCCAAGACACTCTCTAAGTTATTTGAAAAGTCATGCCAGTCAGGTGAGGTAACTAGTGACTGGAAAAGTGAAACATTGCTCCTGTTTTTAGAAAGGGTAGAAAGGAGGACCCTAGAAACTACCAACCTATCAACCTCGCCTCTGTGCCTGGGAAGATCATGGAAGATCACAGATCCTCCTAGAAGACATGCTAATGCACATGGAGGAGAGGAAGGTGATTCAGGACAGCCATCATGGCTTCACCAGGGGCACATCCTACCTAACCAACCTAGTGGCTTTCTACAATGAAGTGACTCCATCAGTGGACAAGGGAAGAGCTATGGATGTCATCCATCTGGACTTCCGCAAGGCCTTTGACACGCTCCCCCATAATATCCTCTCTAAGTTGAATAGATATGGGTGTGATGGGTGGGCTGTTCAGTGGATGAGGAGTTGGCTGGGTGGTTGCATCCAGAGGGTAGTGGTCAATGGCTCAATATCCAGATGGAAAATGATACAACTGGTGTCCCTCAGGGGTCCATACCAGTCTTGTTTAGTATCTTCATTAATGATATTGACAGTAGCATTAAGAGCACCCTCAGCAAGTTTGTTGATGACACCAAGCTGGGAGGTGCGGTCCATATGCCAGAGGGATGGGATGTCATCCAGAGGAACTTGGACAACCTGGAGAAGTGGACCCAGGTGAACTTCATGAGGTTCAACAAAGCCAAGTGCAGGGTTCTGCACCTGGGCTGGGACAAGAAGAGATATGAATACAGGATGGGGGAAGACATGCTAGAGAGCAGCCCTGTGGAAAAAAGTCTGGGAGTACTAGTAGATGAAAAGCTGGACACGAGCCACCAATGTGCAATTGCAGCCCAGAAGGCCAACCCCATCCCGGGCTGCATCAAAAGAAGTGTAGCCAGCAGATTGAGAGAGGTGATTCTGCCCCTGTACTCTTCCCTGGTGAGACCTCACCTGGAGTACTGCATCCAGCTCTGGTGCCCCCAGCACAAGAAGGATGTGGACCTGTTGGAGCATGTCTGGAGGAAAGCAATTAAAATGACCAGAGGGCTGAAGCACCTCTTATAAAGACAGGCTGAGGAAGTTGGGGTTGTTAAGCCTGAAGAAGAAAAGACTCCAGGGCGACGGTATAGTGACCTCCCAATACCTGAAAGAGGCCTATAAGAAGGCTGTGGAAGACCTGGTCACAAGGGCATGTAATGACAGGACAAGGGGTAATGGTTTTAAGCTAGAGAAAGGTAGATTTAGGTTGGACATTAGGAAGAAGTTATTTAATATGAGGTTGGTGGATCACTGGAACAGATTGCTTAGAGAGGTGGTGGAACCCCCATCCCTGGAGGTGTTCAAGGCCAGGCTTAATGGAGCTCTGAGCAATCTGCTCTATTGTGAGATGTCCCTGCCTATTGTACAGGGATTGGACTAGATGACCTTTAGAGGTCCCTTCCAACCCACTACATTCTATGATTCTATGTTTAACACTGTTTTCATTGTCCATGACATTTACTCTGTTTTCTTTAAGAGATGAAATAGTTAATTTTCTCTTCAGTGGATAAATATCTACATCTCTAGAAGGTAAAAAGCTATCTGGCAGACTTTTATTTCTGTTTTCAATGTTTCATTCAGAATTCCAAGCCTAATTTATATTCTTCCTAAGTCATTGTTAGAAAACACCACGTTGATGTTCTCTTTCAGCTACTTCTGTTACATGTACAGTAGTGACCGGTATATTTTAAGTAGAAATACTAAGGGTAATATATAGTAGATGGAAAATTCAGACCCTAAGTTCACATTCATATAAAGACTTCAGGAAATCAATTAATTATAAGGTTCTGAATCCATTCTTATGTGAATTACAATTAATTTGCTTGAGTTTTGCGGGACTGGTGTGAACCTCTGATCTTCTGATCTTTCTGCATTTCATATGTACGTCTGAAATTCACACTCTATTATTCAATGGAGAGAAGTATTATGCTGTATGTACGTACAGCTTTAGAGCAAGAGCATGTATTTTGGGTTCCTTAAGTTATATCTGAGTACTCTTAAAGCTGATCTTTGGGATATTTGGGTTTTGTATTTCTTTGTTTTTTATGAGATTGGGTTTTTTGTGTGGCAGGAATAGATGTCTCAAAAAAAGCCCAACCCCACAGTTCAGATTTATGAATCATCACTATTGGCTTTGATCTTAAGATGAATAATCAATAGAGAACTGGTCTTGTTTAGAAGGAGCTTTTCTTTTTAGATCAGGCACATGTCAACTTTGTATCCATTCTGTCATCCAGTTTAATGTGCTAGTGCTAGTGCCAGCTCAAAGAGGAAGTAAAGCAAGGCTGAATCCCTTTTTATTGGTGGTAGCACCAGTTATACTGACTTAAAATTACCAAAATGACCAAAATTATGGTATCAACCTCAGAATTAATTAGAATTAATTAATATCTGCGTGCCATAAATAACAGCATGTCATGGACTACTGAAGTGTGCATCCTTATCTTTTTCTTACTCCTCTTCCATACAAGGCATCATACAAATGTTGTGAGAGTGGTCAATGTTAAAAATTCCACAACCAATAGATATTTCTATGTGCATTCCTTTTCTCTGCCATTCATTCTCCTGCCTTGCATTTAATTCTATTACTAGAATTTGATGGAGAAATGAGAGCTCATTCTTCTTTTTCTTTTTTTTCTTCTCCAGAAATACATCAGAAATACACCAAGATACATCATCCCCTGTTTTCCATTTCAGAACTAGAAATATGCAAACAAATTTCTGCTGTGCAAAACCTACTAAGCAACAGAGCTTTATCCAATAGTTCTTATTGTTAAAAAAGTAAGATAAGCATAAATGTAAGGCTAATAACTAATGCTTATAGGATCAGCTCAGCTGCATGAAAAATTTGTATAAATAATTATGTATGTTTTAAGTTTTCTATCCCTTTTCTCCTATTTCATGTTTGCCTGAGAGCAGAAGTTGTTCTTTAGCAGGAGTGTAAGACAAGAAAGTAAGACTTCATGGATTAGTTTGTGCAACCTATCCTTTTCTAGGGCTGCAAAGAATAAAACCTGGAAGCTTCTTTGATTTGGAAGGCAGCTGAATGATTCTTGCATAGGGTTTACCTTTTTTGTCTTGATCCCAGGGTGATAAGCAGTTTCAGGTTAACTTATTTCCAGAGCAGAATGATGGTTATGTAAGTGTACCATGCATCTGACATCTTTATTAAGTATGTATTGTGCATAGGGAAGCTTAGTTTATACGACTGTTGTACTATGTGGGCTTTTAGTTCACTATGTGAACTAATTTCGGTTTGTCCCACCTTCAGCATCACTTTCCTCAGGCTTTAGAATACACTTCTGTTCTGTTCTGTGTACAGGTGGAATAAGTTTGCCTTTACTGGTTGTATTTGGGAATCTGAACTGAAAATGCTCCATTATTTCCTGGAGGTTTTTTTTAAATTCATACACACAGAGCAATATGAATTGAGTATGCTTTTTTATTTCTCTTAAATTAAAGCCAAAAAAATGAAGACAAGTAAAACCAAATCCTGTATGGGAAATTTAAGGTACTAGTCAAGGTGCTGTTATTTTCACAAAAGCATAAGGGTGTCTATCCTGCAGCATTAAAAATAGAAAGATTCAGCCTGTTCACAATATTAAATTAATGTGATATTAACAAATAAACTGTCAGCCACTTCACCAGTTGTGTCTGGGAATATACCAATAGTTTTCTTGGTAAAGCTCTTAAGAGCACTGAGAACTGTTTCATGGAGAGGATAAATTCCAAATATTCTAAAGACCCAAGAGCACTTACTGCCTGCAGTTCCATCTCTCTGTTTAAAATTAGGCAGCTAATTTTGTGTGTAATAAAGATTTAAATTGGATATATACTTTCACGAGTATTTTTAGGCATCACAAATAGACTTTGATCTTGGCTTGTAGCATCAATTTTTGTTGTTACTTTCACTGGCATACTGTGGGTAAATTTTGTAGAATAGACAATGAAAATTGAAGTAAATATACAAGTAAATAGTTCCGAAATAGTACTTTTCTCTCATTTCTGATACCGACAAAAGGTCTTGCACTGCCAAATTTAATTAAATCATAGGCTTATAACAGGAGAAAAAAAATCCAGCCTTTTCCTCCAAAGCACATGCTAGATTGACACAATTAGGCTACAACATGATTTTGTGATAGAAATTGCACACTGATGGTAGCTAAAAAATCTAATTTCCTGCTGCCTTCTGATTACAGCATTAAAAGACACTCAAACCAGGCTCAGTGTTAGGCCAGATCCATTGTTTATTAATTGTGGTCCCAGCTTTTTTTCTAAATACCAGCCTTTTCAGCTATTATCTGGAAAAAACCCTGTGATTTTAGTCTGAAACACATTTTTAAAAGAATTCTCTAGAGAAGAAGGAAATGTCTAACCAGATGCTGTTTAGTCTCATTGACATCTTCACTGAGGAAAATGAAGGAATTTGCAATAATCAATAAAGTAATTTCAAAGAAAATTTTTGGAAAATCCTTAGATCTATCAAATTTGTTAAAATAAATGAAATTCTACATAGAGTTAATAAATCTAAAATATCTTACCTGGGTATTTTCTTGGATGACATTGGTCATCAAGGTTGTCATCACCTTCAAAGTCATGTGGATAACAAGCCCACTGTCTGGAAGTAGAAGAAGATGATGACTTAGAGTAACTTTTATATAGAGTTATGAAAAGAATAAAAATCCAGAAATATGATATTCAGAAAAGCCAAGGATGAGTAGTGGTAGAAACCTGTATATAATGATGGAGCATCTTTGGATGCTTCTGCCAAATCATTATTTGAAGACTGGCTTCTAATTCCAGTTTACATCTTTTGATGGTCTCCACTCACCTCAGTTTTGAGGGCAGAGATCTTTCTAATGCAGGGAACCTTTACTTTTTGGACTCCTGTGCAATCTTTTTCATTCACAGGAAGAAGAAATAATGGAGAAGATATGGATTTTTTTTATGAATCAGTTTTGCATTGTATTTCACCTGGAAAAAATGTTACACATCTTCTATTACTCCTCAGAGGCACTGCATTTCTGCATAAATTGTGCAATGTGTTGTACGTGTGCTTATAATTTTTTTTATTCACTCTGGACAGCATTAATACTGTGTCCATAGTCTGATGGTCAGACTTCTCTTCAGTCCTCCTCATTTCATGACCCAGTTTATGACACTGAACGCAAAATTTGCAAAACCTGAATATTTCACTGACTGGCCTTTTTTTCTTGTGACTGCACCCCATTGAAGAATTTGACAAAAACATCTCTTTCCATCTTGCCACCCAACTCTTTAGTCAAGCCACTTGTCTGTTTCAGGATATTTAATCAGTGTTCACTGAGGTGCAGTAGATCACAAGTACATGTAGACCAGACTCCTGATTAAGTACAGTTATCCTCTGTAATGTTTTAACTGTTTATGTTCTACTGAGAAGGGAGGTAGGTGACATGCTTGAGATATTCAGAGAAGGCTGGTCATACTTTTATTTCATACACCATTTTAAAGATGAGTACTTGCTCTGAATATTACTGTGGTTTATTTTATGGCTAGTGGCTTGCTTTCTCAGCCTAGTGAGAGTGCTCTTCTCCAAGGAAAGTGGGATTACTTCAGCATTACTTGCCCACATTATATTATGTGTGTTTACTTGCAAGAAAATGAACTGAAAGTAATTTCCATTCTGCTTTAGGCACAGACAGTTTTCATCACTTTAAAGGTTTGCAGAATTATAAATATGGCTTAATTTCACAGAATCACAGAATCTTAGGGGTTGGAAGGGACCTCAAAAAATTACCTAGTCCAACCCCCCTGCCAGGGCAGGATCACGTAGAGCACATCACACAGGAACGTGTCCAGGTGGGTTTTGAAAATCTGCAGTGAAGGAGACTCCACAACCTCTCTGGGCAGCCTGTTCCAGTGCTCTGTCACTCTCACAATATATTTTAATAATTTAGTTTATAATATTTTATAGTTTATAATATATTATATTATTATAGTTTATAATAATTAATTAATTTCCACTAATACTTGCTAACAGTCATCCTGACAAATGAAAGATGGTATGTTGCCACTTTACATCTTAAAGTATAAAATACCTTTTCTTCTTGAATATGCTGTAATTTTCACTTCTGGGCTCCTTAAACTTCAGGGAAGTTTCTAGATATAGCTTGAAATAGGTTGATAATCTACTACAGGTAATATATAGATTCCACATGGTATTGTTGTAAATGAGAGTAACAACTCTCTATCCAGATACAAATCTTACTTAATTCTTTTGTTATAAGTAGACTGTATCCATTCAGTTTGACAGCTAGTGTAAAAACTGTAGGTAATTTATTCAATTTAAGATGTTTTACCCGACAGTGTAAGACCTGGCATTCATTACTATTCACTGAAAGGGAAATGTAGGTGGGATGAAAAGGAAAAAAAAATGTACTATAAGTAAGAAGACTTTATTTGTCAGATTATGTAATTACAATTTTTTTTTTCTGTTGTGCATTTTTCCAGGTAATTAACTTCTTTACCTAAAATTTACACCATCCTTTAACTTTGAATCAAAGTCTTTGGACAGATTTTTTTCAAGTCCTAGATTTTTCCTTATGAGAGAGTAAAAGAGTATTTTAAGTATTTTGTAAATCACTGTTGTCAGCATTAGATGTAATCTGTGCGTAGGACAGAGCAGGAAACAGCTTGCTTCCTCCATTTAAGACATTTAAAAGATGTTCTTATAATTTAATATTCATAAATGCTTTATGGTCTGTAACACTGAATGTAATTTATAATAATAGGCATAGATATATATAATTGTGCTTATAGTAAAGATGATGAATCACAACTTCATGTCTCATAGCTTCTGTCGCAGAGAACATATGAAGATCTTAAGTTTGATTAATGACACAGACACTTTTCCTGTTCAGTATGTGAGATATTCTGTGAATTCCTTTTTCATGAACTTGTATAATATTTAGTTACTTAAATGTGTTCAGTGAACAAAGGGAACTCATAGGGAAAATTTTAGGTGGTATGCTCTCTAAAGAAAAAGGGGACGTTATCTTACTATGGTAAATATAGACTTGTGTTTGTTGTCACTTAAGAATAGTGAGTATTGTCTATAATTATTTAACCTTCAGTGTATTTTGCCATAGTACCCTATACAGTTCTATTAGTCTTTGGATTCTGGTAATTTAGTTGTTCTTTTCTTGTTATGAATCATATAACAGAATCACAGAATCATAGACTCATTAAGGTTGTAAAAGACCTTCAAGATCTTCAAGTCCAACCATCAGCCCTACACCCTGGGGACCAGTAAACCATCTCCCAAAGCACCATTGTCTACCTGTTTGGTAGACATAGAGTTAATATTAACATTAACTATTAATGGAGTAATTTAACATTAAATACAAAGATTATCAGTATATAAGTTCATGGAAATGAACTTGAATTTATTGCAGTATTAACTAACGTTTTGGCAGATTTTGTTAGTGAAAAGTAAATAATTTTAGTTTTGTGAACTCAGTTTTAACATTTTTTCATTTAAATGTAAGAAAAGAGTAGGAATTGGAGTATCAGGAAAATATTCTTTTCTTATCACTTCTGCATAAAAAGAATAACTAGTTCTGCTGGTTCTAAAGTCTTGAAGGAGGGTGAGAAACAGTAATTTTTGTTCACCTATATAAAATATTGTTCTTTGATTTAATTTTCATTAATTTCAAATCTTAAATTCAATGAGCAACCAAAAAACCCCACAGAGCCTGGATAATCTACCCAGTATATCTAAAGTTAATGGTAGCTTTTAAAAACGTCAAATGAGTAGTAAGACAGGTAGACAGATCTTACTACAAGTGAGCAAAGGAAGAATTTACTAAATGCAACATTTCTTTCACAATGTTATGTAATAGAACAGAGGATTCTGAGAATTTTATGACTACATACATGAATGTATTTAGATAGCAAATTGCTAAATTTTGGTGAAACACTAACCATGCTTTGGGAACATAAATATTACAGGTGAAAAACAAGATTAGTGTTGATACTAAATCAAGTTTTTCTGCTGGTTGAGATACATCAATAGCAATGATAATTTTAAACAGTCTGCCTTGATGAAAAGCAAGACATATAGCAGATGTACAGTTTATGTTGTATTTTCTTCATCAAGTCCTGCCTGCACACAAACAAGCAATCTTAGGTATTAGGAGGGTATAATGGCCCTAGCTAGTCTGCTGGGTACATTGTCTTGTGTTACCATGTGACTCATCAATTTTGTGCAGTCAAAATGGTATTTCATGGTGTGTTCACCCTCAGTCTAAAGAAGAAAAGTGGAGAGGTGTTGACTGAGTGTAGATAATGTATTTTAATGCCACAGTGCTGTGGTACTTTTAGTGGTATTGATTCCACAGTGACAGGAGTACTCAAAATATGTATCTCATCACAAAAGCAAGACTATGGCTAAAGAAAGCAAATCTAATAAAGGAGAAATGCTGCCATTATGTGTTTATCATTTAGTACAGAATTCCACTTGAACCAGCTTGACTTCTGCTTTCTCAAGCTGATATGTTAGAAGCTTTAAACCTTGCATTTCTTCACTTAAATATGAAAGTAAAACTCTCTCTGGAATGGTAGGCTATTTAAAGTTCCTCACTAGCATCTGAAGAAATGTTCTGGAAGCTATTAAAGAAAACAGGTAATGAACGTAGAATTACATAAAAAGGAAGGGAAGGTCAAAGATTGTTGAGAACTTTTTGCTTTGATTTGAAGAATGCATTTCCAGTTTTTATATTATTTCTTTGTGCAAAGACTGGAGTTATGTTATGAAGCTGTTAAGGTCAGGAGGTGAAGAAAAATCAAGGAAAGTTGAGGATAAAAACTCCTTAGTTCTCTGAGGAAGAAAAACTGCTCTCCTGCCAAATACAGTTGCAAACTATTTAAAAAAAAACAAACCCCAAAACTAACAAAGAGTACACTTTCTAACTTTTAGGACTGGAATGTTTGTTTCCTGGGAGGACTGTTAAACTTTCCAAGCTCCTGTTTTGTTTTTTTTTTAACTTTTTTTTTACTACCTGAGTCGTCTTTGAATTTCCTATACACTTATGTGAATGTATGTGACAGGATTTTCACAGAATATTTTCATGCAAAGTCTGCTAAAATGAGACAGATTTTCACAGATTATTTTCTTTGAGTTTTTGAGGACTTTGTGTCAATATTTTGCCTTTCTATATAGATGCAAATGACAGTTGGAGACTGGAATCTAGCCTTTATGTGCAAAAAATATTATGACTTGCAAAAATAAATTGCGTTTACTATTAGTGAAGTGTCTAGGAATAGAATATTTGTTCACTGAGCCATAGAATATATGCATCTATGATTTTGCCATTATAAGAAGTTTAAACCTTGTAATTAAAAGCAGTTCAGAATCCAGCAACGTCTGTGAGTAGCTTTTCAGTAAAGATCTCTAGAAGATGATGTCTTGCAGAGACTTGTAAGATGCTGATAAGCATTGAGGCAGTTTATATCAAGATATTCAGATATTCTGAACTGTAAGTCAGGTATCATAATGAATTTATCTTGTGATTTCTCATAATTATACACATTTTACTAGTCCTCTCCCAGAAAATAACAGTATTTTTGTCTCCTGCCTAGCATCTCAGTTAAAATACTAAGCTATACTATTTTGCTATGTGTTTGTTCTTTGTGGAAAAAATATCATTTATGTTTTTACTTTTTTTCATTGGTGGATAGATAGTATACCTGTAGTTGATCAAGGATTTAATAGTATATCACAGTTTCTTGTTGGGGTGTATGCATAATGGCAAATTTGCTCTCTGCTTTGCAGCAATCAGCAGCCAGTGTATGGTTTTTGACATTTATCTGCCTTGCTTTATACAGAATGGGATACATGTTCAAAATTTCCATTTTGCTTAGCTTTCTGAAAAAAACCTCAGAATAACATTTTCTTTTTAGCTTCTTGCTCAATGACTAGATGGGGCTGTGTTTGGCTAGGCCTTCTGAGGTAGTGAGAGTGTGTTTTAAAAGTAGAGAGCAAGGACTGTTTCAGATAATATTTGCCTTTGGCCAAACAGTTCTCATGGTTTGTTAGAAAACCACAATGTTGTTCTTGTGGTTTCTTTGGTATTGGTGGTTTTCTTGGTGTTGATGGGTTTTGCTTGTTTTGTTTTTTAATTATTTTATTTCTGTGCTACCCAAAGTAAAGAATGTGTGTCTTTGTAACTCAGAAAAACTTCTGTGTTAGATCTTTTCAAAGTCATGTCAAATCAAATCCTTTTCAGAAGAAGAACTGTAGATTGTTTTGTTCTCCCCTTTGGAAGTATGTACTGAAGTGGCTTTGGCTCACAGTTTTCTAAGGTAAACTGAGTCTATTACAGCAATCCCGTACATTTTTCATTATGATTTGATTAGTTAGATGATGATTGTTGTATAAACATTTATGCTTCTTATCAGGTATTTGTAGCATTATTAATGACCCAATGACTTTGGGATAGAGCTGTCACAGAGTTTTTATACAAATCTAAAGTAATAATTAAGTTTACTGTTTCCAAGGTTTAAAATAAAGTAGTATGTGCAACATTACTGTTTATTTAAACTACAAAGCACATAAAAATAACTTCACTTAGTGTATCATGTAAACTTTTGGAAATCACTGACTTCACCAAAAGTATCTGTGTATTTGCTGTATCTTCTAAGTGCTTAAAATACATAAGAATCCTTCCCAATACTAAAAAACAAATACCTACTTAAGTGACATAGGTAATACATTAAATCCATATTTGCTGAGCTGTCTTCTCCTCCTACTCTTGCAAGACATTAATATTTTGTAGCAAGGGGTGCTCGTGGATCTCTCTTTCTTAAAGAAACAATTGGCTTCTCTACCGCTATATCCTTGATACGTTGCTTGCTACATATTGGAGCCCACTGGGATTCTGGGGAGCACACTCCAGCCAGCAGATAGCATATTTTAAATTTAACATGTGGTAGCTAAATGATCCTTGATTTCTTAAAGTTAGATTGAAGTCAGATCCAGATGTGTATGGGAAAGTGGTTTCTTACTAGGTCACCTGCACAAGATGAATCAGAATTTTCGATTTCCTTCCACCTCCTCCTTATAAATACTCTTTGTATATGTATATGTGTGTGTGTGTGTGTGTGTGTGTGTATGTATGCATTTTGTGAATGAGGTTGGCATTGGCCTACCTCTTCAGCCTGTCAAGGTCCCTCTGGATGGCATCCCTTCCCTCTAGGGTGTCAACCATACCACACAGCTTGGTATGATCAGGAAACTTGCTGAGGATACACTGAATCCCACTGTCCATGTCTCCAACAAAGATGTTAAACAGCACAATATATCTACAATATATCTACACAAATGACAGAGGGGGTTTTTTTTGTTAGTATTTTTATAACTGATGGTGAGAAGAGATGTTAAATCATCTGATAGAAACATGCAAATGGCAAATAGACTTCCCACCCCCCTGGACCTCTATTGTCCTTAAGGAAAAGGAAGAAAGGATGGTGACAGTTTGTCACTTGGGCTATTTCCTTATTTCACTTTTCTCCAAATTGCATATATAAACTGTTAAGTAATTATTTTTTCCATGCATGTTATATCCTTTGCAAAGGGTTATTTAGCATAAGGAAAGAGTTTAACAGAATGATAGCATTTCAGATAAAGCCTGTTACCTTTAGCAGTACATTTTGCTTGAGAAAAGGTTATGCATATTGTTCTATGATGTATTTTTTTTTATATTAGGCAATTATACTTTTAACTGAACTCATCAGAGAGAACTTCAGAAATACCAAATTGAAGCAATGCCTTTTACCAGCACTTGGAGAACTTCTTTATCTCATAGCCAGCAAGGTAAGACTGTCTAGTGATCCTTACAAAGTTAACAAATGTGAAAAAAAGTTTCCCACTGAAAAGAAGACCAAAAAATAAAGTTACTTTTTAATTTGTATGCCTAGCAGTTTCTTGTCCTTGTATGTTCTTGGATACTTTCTCTACGTAAGAAACATGTTAGTCCAATCATGTGCTTCAAATACAGAGTTTTAACTTCATAAATAATTTCATCAGTCACCATAATGACTGCTGGCCTCCAAGTGGCAGATGTAAGTGTTAGAACTTCTTAGCTAGAGACTGATTGAATAGGATATATGAATATAGCCTGTCATATTGATAATGTATCTAGTCCATTTTAGATCATATCCTAGCACGGTTGGATTCACATGCTGTGGAAAATGAAATAGAAGTATCCTGACTAATTTCGAACGGAATTACAGTGATTGCTGACTGGAACTGATTTAACCCTTCATTTTAGAAATAGTAGTTTCACATTAAAAATAAGCATAGGTTATTTATAGAAAATAAATGCTATTAACAGTAGGAATTGAAGATGACAGCTCCTCTAAACCCTTGCCTTATTTTCCTCTTTTCAAAGAGTAAAATTCTTCATGTTACTTACTAGAAACAAAGGGGACTTCAAACAGAAGCCTAGCCCTAGCTTTTCTGAAGTCTTTTTATTAACTGCATCGTCTCATTGCTCTGAATGCTATCATGTTAGTTACCAGTCTACAAGGTCATTTGAAAAAGGAGTTAAAATACCAAATAGATCTCTGTTTTTATTTACTGAGGTTATGGCTTTGTGCTGAGCTCCCATGATTATTGTCCTTATCCCGTAGCTCCTTTGCATGTTCCACAAGATTAAATGGTTGCCTGTTTTTTTGTAGAATAGCAAGCATCATCTTAGTCTGGTTAGGAAATTGCCAAAATATCTATCAAACACACAGAGTCACAGAACTTGTTCTAACATTGAGAAATCATATTATGGAAAATACATCAACAGTCACATTTCTGTTTTAATACTTTCCCAATTTTCGCTGGGGGGAATGTTTTGCACCTAGCATCATCAGGCAGATTGAAAACTGTGTAATTTTGAACCACCAGTAAAACCAAATAATCTTAAAACTCCAACTTAAACATTTGGTGACATTATTTTGCAGTGCTTACTTTTATTATGAAATGAAACTTAAGTGATTGAAACAAAACTGTTTACATGGCTCTGTAACAGCAACATTATTTACATGCACTGACCCTAATAAATATTTTTTTCTTCTGAAAATGTGAACTGACAAACTTCCGAGTTTATATGTATTTATGAACTTGAGTGTTTGAAGCAGGATAACTTGTATTTAAATGACAACTCTAGCATGTTTCAGGAAGGTCTATAGGAATGGGTTGCATTGCTTAGACTGTTTATTTTAATATTTTTTTTAAGAAAAGCCCTTTCTAAAGATTTTAATTTCTCTAGACTGTAATTACTCGACCTCAGAATACTGAAGTGTTGTAGACATTCTGTTGCTCATGAAAATGCTGAACAGTAGTATTGAATGTCCTTGTGAAGATCACACACTAAGTTAATCTTATTTAATAAGTTGAAATAAAAATATTTATTCCCTGTTTATATCTTTAAACAGTACAGCTTTATGCCTTGACTAATTTAAGACAAAAATCATAACTGCATTTGACTTGTTAAGAATTATGCACAAAATGTATTTATTTTCTTTTTTCCATGTTTTCTTCCGTTTTGCTGTTCAACCTGCTTGGTTGTTTTATCAAGCTGCTAAATATTTATAATATAAGCTGTAATTTTTTAGAAACGGGGCTGAATTTATTTATTCATTCCCTTTGGGGTTTTGCTAAGTGTTTCTAGGTCCAACTACAATATTTATATTAAATAGTGCTAAAGATTATTTTTGTTTCATATGAACATTTGGTAAATCATAGAGTATAAAACACTTAAAATCATGTTCAGCTATCTAGGTGTAGCATGATTCATTAGATTAAATACAGGATCGCTGGTTGCACTTCTGTGGCTTAGAAGATACGGGGGAAAATCCAGATAATTATAAAGGTTCTCTGCAATCCTAAGCTCTGATATTATCTGTGTATTTGCATATGAGATCTCATAAATAGATCTTATGCTTCATCTCTGCCGGTTTTTTTTCTGAACAGAAGCCAAAAGCAATGCACAAGTAGCATGAGCAGATCCCGGGGAAGATGTTCTTAAGTGAATTGCTTTGAGGAAAAACTTTCAAGTTCTATGTAATATTTTAATTCATTTCCTGCTGTTTGTGTTATTAGGGTGCAGAACCTAAAGTTTAATCAAAATCAATGTGGGCTGTGAGCAAAAAATAGGAAGATCCCCCAGTGTTTGGTGATATATTTAAATTTAGTAAATGTTAAATTGTGTAGGTATGTTTAAGTACATTAATTAAGAATGGTGCCAAGTTTTATACACCTTCTGCCTTTTAAAAGTGTCTAACTAGAGACCAAACCTTGCAGAAAGTCATTAATTAGTCTGAGGAATGGAAGAATTATTAATATTTCAGGACTGCACCCTTTCTTATGACTTTGTATTTTATAGTACATATAATATATATGGTTATGGAAAAACTTGACAAAATTTTTTATTAAATTAGATTAGTAAAATGAGAAACAGACCCATGCCAGTTCCAGCATAGGCTGTCATTTTAAATCAGTCTTGACACCTAGTCTTGTCCTGCTTTCTCCAGGGGAAAAAGATTCTACTGTTGCCTGTTAGAAAGTAATCTACCATCCTTCTTTGAAACTTGGGCTGCATTTTCTTAAACTTATACACTAAGTCTTGGAAAGTGAACTGTGATTAAATGTCAACGTGTTGTTACTCAGATTAGATGAAGGAATGTAGTGGATCTGATGTCTGTCAGATGGCTAAACACTTTGATTATTATTGTCTGTATATTACTTCCAAGAAAAATTGTTCTTTACCTCATAATAGAAAGTTGGAAGAAATAAAAATTAAAATAATGGGATATTTAACATACTAATTTTCTCTGTTGATGCATGTTGCAAATAAAGTTTTTATTTATTTTTAATAAAGAATGAAAATTAAATTTAAAAGGCAATTCAGTAATAGTGTGTGCTGCTAGTGTGCCATGCTGTAATTAAATGCCTGACATTATTTTGTCATGTATGCTGAATTAATGTATTAGGAGATTCAGAAAGTATGATGTGTTTCTGCATCATTAACCCCAACCTTGCCTATCCTATGCTTTTTATTTAACCAGTTAATTAGAAAGCTAAACATAATTTACCACCATAGTCGATAGAGTTCAAGAAATGTATAATTTCTGAAGGAATGGTTGCTTGTCATCTTTTCTCTACTTATTAAGACAAGCCAGACCATGGCTTGTCATCTTCGTATCATGCAATGCCTATTATTTCTAACTTTCTTTCCCAGAAGAGTCAATTTTTTTTTCACTTGTTAGTGTCTCCGTGTTACTAGAGTAGACAAGTTAAATCTTAATGATATCCAAGTGTCCTCTTTTAAACTTGAAATTTTACAGTAGGCTACTGGGGGGTGGGTGGGAGTGGAGTCCATTAATCTCTAATAGAAGAATCAAACCCCTAATTCAACTAGCAGTGAATTAGCCTTTGCAACAGGGTGATTTCAAGGAAATATGCACAAAGATCTCGAAGAGTATTGATAGGTATTAAAGCCTATTCCATACAGTAAGTTTTATTAAACACTTTGTATGTCTCTGTGTGAGTTTGAATACTTTTTTTCCAAAATAAAGTTTGGTGGTTTTTTTAAGTTGCCAGATAAAAGTACTTTTGTTTGGTATAATTAAATCACATTGAAAGAGAAGCATTACTATTTTTAATAATCAGTTGTCTTTTTCTCTAATAATCAAAATGATTGACAGGAATGCAAGAATATTTTTTTGTGTGTGTGAATAAGAAGGAAGCTATGAAACCCAGAAATATTAGGGCAAATCCTGTTATGGATTTTGCAGTCTATTTAAATAAGCTAATAAAACATCCGTTTCTGTATTGCACATGGAATAAGATTAAATAGTAATACTTCTCTGGAATTTTTTAACCATATGCTAATTTGAAATGTGTATAGTAAGAACCTTAATAAGAATCTGTTCTTCATTTTTTATGTGAGGTTATTGTGATTATTTTTTTCTTATTCAATAATTTGTGCTGTTGGCTTAATTTCAGGAGGAAAAAGTGGAGCACCCCAGAGAATGTTGGGTTGTTCCCTTAGCTACTTACACTGTGCTAATGAGGTGTCTTCGGGAAGGGGTAAGGCTCTTTCATTGTCCTCAATGGAATTTCTCCACTGTAATAACCCTTTAGGCATTGTGTGAAGTTTGTAGCCTGCAGCACTGCAATGCCTTGTCGACCAAATATTGCTCTTGAATTTAAGTAATTGTGATTAAGACCATGACCTAAGCAGAAGGTTAATTTAAAAATGCAGTGTTGTTCTCCGTACATTCAACATTTATGTATTGCTGCTTGATTTTTTATGAATGGGATAGTACTGTTAATAAATATGGAATTTATTAATGCTGTGGCTTTCTTTAGAGATGTTCTGCACAGTTTTTACTGTGCAGTCTGAAGTGGCTGATACAGGTTTTGAAAACTGCGTTGTTCCTGTACGGGGTTGTTAGCATTTTTTTGTGGCCAAAAAGTCATAATTATTTTTTTTGTCTTGTACATGTGCTATGCTGTGTTTTTCACTTTTCTTGGTGATGACCTAGCTGTGTTTGAAGAACAGAAGAAAAGCATGCATATAGTTCCAATTTGTAAACTGAAAAAGATTTGAGTAGAGGTTTGGCATTTACTGTTTTTATTAGACCACTTGGCTTTTTCTTTGCCCAAGGCAAAACTCAAGGCAGAAAACAAGTGGGAGGTTGCTGGAGGGCAAAAAGCAAGAGAAGTACCTTTTCTTCTTTTTCTTCTTTTTTTTATACATTTAAAAAATTATTATTATTTAGATCTTTGTTGTCTACAGACTGTGATTAATAGAGAAAGAATCTAGATGCATTTTAACATCTTCAAACCTGGATGTGATCAAGAACACAGAACTGTGTTTCTGTTGTGGACTATTTCCATCTCATAACTCGAGTAAGATGTCATTCTAAGGCACATTAGTGAGAAGCTGTTTAATTCTAAATTTAGTAATGGCAGACTTGCTATTTCTGGGTATTCCGTGTAGAGACGTCCATAAGACCCTAACTTATTCATATAGAATAAAATAAATTCTTAGTTCTGAAACATATACAATTTTTCTTAATAGCTTATCTTCATATATTTTTTTCATGAAAAAAATAGCATAAAATAGAAATGCATTTCCAATAAGCTCTTACAAAACATATAAGAGCAGGGCTACTGCAGTAGTTGCATCCAGATGATAGTATACCAGTCACTTCATTCTGTCACATTATTTAGTGAAAAAGTGGATCTCACAGTCTTTAGCAGCAAAAGTTACACAAAAAGTTAGTAATTTTTTACAAAAACATCTGTATGGTGTCATCACTGACTTGAAACACAACTACATCTTCGAGATTTTTGTCTTTAAAAAACCAAACAAACTTACTTGTTGCTGCAAAACTGTAGAATATTTTAGAATGACATGGGCCTCCTGAGGTCATCTAATCCAACCTACTGCTCAGAGCAGGTCGGAAGAGATCAGATTGCTCAGGAATATCTGTTTGACTCGAAATCTCTTATGGTGATTCCACATACTAGAAAACTTTTTCCTTGTATATGACTGAAGTTTGCCATGTTGCAACTTGTGGCCATTGTCTCTTGTCCTATGGCTGTGTACCTCTGACAACATCTGTCTCCATCTTCTCTTTAGCCTTTGATCACGTAGTTGTAGACAGCAATAAGATCTTCTCTAAGCCTTCCTTTCTCAAGGCTGAACAGTTCTCTCAACTTTTCCTTGTATGTGATGCGCTCCAGCCCTCTGACAAGCCTGATTGCTTTATATGATGTGGACATGAGTGGCACTGTGAACAAGGGGGAATGCAGTGTATGTTGTATGCCTTGACTTTATGGAGGCCTTTGACACCCTCTGACATATTTGCTTTATCACCACATTGGTGAGGTACAGACTGAACAAATGGAAGATAAGATGTGCAGGAAAATTCACTCAAGTGATCAATGATGTAATGTCCAACTGGCAGGCAGTAACTATCAGTGTCCCTCTAAGTTCAATACTGTTTAGTGCCTTCAGTAATGACCAGAGTGACCAAATGGATAACACCAAATTGGTGGCGGCTGCAGCATCAATACACTTGATGTCAGGGCTACTAGTCAGAAGGACTAGGACAGGCTGGAGAAACAGGCTGATGGGAACATCATTGAGCTCAACAAAAGTGAGAGCAAAGGCTTGCTTCTGAGACGGAATAACCCATTGTAGCAGTACAAGCTCCCTAGGAAGCAGTTCTGCAGAAAGGGTCTTGGGGGTGCTAACAGAAAATTGAACATGAGTCAGCAGTATGCCTTAGCAGCGAAGGCAGGCTATGGCAACACAGGCAGTATGAGCAAAAGAGTAGCCAGCAGGTTCAAGGAAGTGATTCTTCCCCTCTATTCAGCACTAATCGTAGAATCATAGAACTATTCAGGTTGGAAAAGACTACCATCATCCCTATTCTACAGAGTTCTCCCCTCAAACATATCCACCGACACCACATCCAAGCGACCTTTAATGAGACCACAGCTGGAGTGCTATGTTCTGTTTTGGACTTCCTAGTAAAAGAAAGACATTGACATTCAGGAGTGGGTCCAGCAGAGTGCTACCAAGATGATAACTAGAAGAAAAATCCCTAATGTACAGAACTGCTATGTTGTATTAAAGAACACAATAAACAATATTGGCCCAAATATTGTCCTTTGATAGCTCCAGCTGCCACAGATATCTTTGCCCTGCTGATCACAATCCTTTGAATCTGGTGGTCCAACTAGCTTTCTATGTACTTGGTAGTATGCTTAAGTCCCAGTCTTTGCTATTTGGCTAGATAGGAAGTGGAGAACCTTGTTAAAGCTGAAGTAAATTAAAACCACGGCTCTCTGTTAGTCCACCCATAATTGAAGCTTGTCCTTTTGGTCAGTAGGTTTTGCTCTTGCTAATGTTTGCCCTCTATGTACGTACAAATAGCTTCCAGGAGAATCTGTATTTTTTTCCAGGGTCAGAGTTAGGGATTCTTAAACATTTTACTTAAACTTTATATAAAGTTATATTTTTAGGTATTATGTTGGTTAGTGTAATTATTGTATATTCAGTGCCTCCCAAACTACTAGTGCAATGTTAAGTGTTTAACAATCAACAAAAATATCCAGTAAGTTCAGTTATGTAAAAAAAATGAAGATAGCTTCCTTGGTGACTTTCATTTGTTCACCTCCCTCCCAACTGGAACAGAAAGACCTGAATAAAAGTTTTATTTACTCTTTTGGTATTTGCTTTCTTGTCCTTAGCTCTAAACATCTATGACTTCGGAAACAGATACACCTGCAAGTGTTCAATATGGCTGAAAATCAGGAGCTTTATCTTTAAGTGCATTTTATAAAACTAGTCGAAATCTAAACACAGTGAAAGCACAGTATATGCTTCTTTTTGATGCAGTTCTATTCATAGATTAAGATTTGATGCAGTTCATGATATAGATAGAGTTTATATCATACTGCTTCACTCATATCTTGAAGATCTGTATCTGTTCACTAACATATGTTATGTACTTGTAGCATGACAGGATGACTCCTTCAGTTAAGAGGACAAATATTAGTTTAGGTCATGATTCCCTTCTAGAGAGCTAATTAAGCAGAAAATGTTACAAGTCTGGTTGCTTAGACACTGCTCAGGAATAGATCCCAGAGGAGCAAAGATGGGCAATCTCAAATGACAGCAAATGAAATTACTCCTTTTTCTAACCAAAGCAGCAAGACTATCTGGCACAACGTATAACACCTCTCAGTGATGACTGAAAGGAAATAAAGCACATCTTCATGGCCAAAGGTTATGAAGAAAAGCTTTCAGTGCATCTGGAAATTTGTTAACATTTGTAATAACTGTTATCTGTTGTATAATGCCTTGATTATGATTTGTTAATGGGTTTACAGTGCACTTACTAGTTTCTGCCTGCTTAAAGTAGCAGTAGAGTTCCATTTGGCATTCTTAATTCATATATGAAAGATTTAACTTGGCTATTAACACTTCAATTGTGGATTTAAAGTTACGATAGCCAAAAAAAAAAAAAAAAAAAAAGCAAAAAGACTGAAATTCAGAAGTATAATTAAGAGAAGATTTTTTGAGAAACTGAGTTTGGTAAGTATATATATGTATTTGTGTATATAGGTCTTCAATGCATCAAAATGATACAATATATTGCAGTAATAATAGCTGTAAAAACAGGGAAGTCTAAATCCTCCTTGGTTTCATGGCTGTAAATCAGAAGGAAGACCGCAGAAATCAGTAGAGTTTTTTGAAAGAGAAAAAAAAGAGTGTAGCTGGTTTAGATGGGAATTTACTTGGGTATTTCTTTGAAGTATTTTGAGTGGAGCTGCAGTTCTTCAGAAGAATAGGAAGGATTATCATGAAAATGATGAATACAGCTGGTTTTTAACAGTATTATACTAGAGTTTCCAAATATTTCTACATCAGTGTGTATATTTTAGAATACCCAAGTCAGTAGAAGGAAGAGCAGATATTGAATATATTTTTAATGAAGTGTAAATTCTCTCCTTCTGGAAGGCTTTTATACTGCTTTCTGAAAGGTTTTGTTATCACTGCTCCAATAGTTGTTGATAGTTCCAATTGTGAAGATAAATGTCAGAAATCCAAAGGTTAGTATGATAATGTGGAGATTAGTTTAAGGAAAAAATCAATTAGGAATTGTGATGAATTATTTGTAAAGCCAGGCTATGAGCTCAAGAATGTCATCTAAGACACTGTTGAAAGACTTTACTTACTGTAAAGTTAAAGATTTGAAATAAGGTGAGACAATCAATGCACAGCCAAAAAAACCACCAGCTATGAATCTCCCAGTTCTGATAAGGTAAAGACTCCAGTTTTAAGTGAAGGAAGAGTGAACAAAAAAACCCAATTTAACAAAAAGATACCAAAGAAAGGGCATGAGAGGGAAAAGAGAGAAAATAGAGACTGTTTTTAAGTGATTTGTGTAAATTAAGCTTCCGTTGCAGTCAGTAAGTTTTCTCAAGGAAGAGCTGCTCCCATGTGATGTTCTTGATGTGCTGATAGCTTGTGATTATTCTGGCATGATGGTTTTTCATTCCATGGAGATGTTACAGTATGAGTAGCATTATGTAGATATTAAAGTTACATGTACAGTGGCTTTCTACAAATGATTTTGCAGATAAAATGATTTGATTAGTATTAAATATGTGAAGGATACAGAATCCCTTACAGAAATTTAGGAATTGGTGCAGTAAACGGGACCATTGGCTTATCTTAAACATTAGTCAGTATTGTCTGTTTCAGAAGAGGAAGATAAGGGAGTTTTAGAATAACATTACTTGCAAGAAGGCTTTTTCTTTATCCTTGGCAGTTGTTGGTTCTTCCAAATAAAGAGGGTTTAATGCAATATCACTTTTCTGAATGTAACTCTGTCTCATAGTCTTGCTAATCAGAGCCTGTTGTAGTAATGAGCTTGATATACAGATATTCATTCATAAAGCACCGATCATGGAACACCTCTAACATAAGAAAACCTTGTTATTTTTAGTGACTCAGTTTAGTTTGGGTGGATAATTTGGAGCAGAAAGATTTTATATTAAATTGTAATTGCATTAAATTGTCTTTACAGTAGAAGAGGAAGTGGGGGGGAAGTAGAATCTGTAGCTCTACGTTTGTCACAAGTTCAGATTTCCTATAAATTACTTTGGCAAGCTTCAAATAAAATTAAGAAACCACATTATGACAGTATTCATGGAATAACATGGACATAGGCAGTAGTTTAAAAAGAAATCAGGAACATTAGAAATATTTGCTTATGAGTTTTCCTTTCCTCTCCTTCCTATAGGAAGACAAGGTAGTGAACCATTTGGCAGCAAAGATAATTGAAAATGTTTGTACTACTCTCTCTCACCATGCAAAAGGATTTATTACAGCAGAAATTGGACCTGTCTTGTGGTACCTTTTCACACATTCTACAATAGATTCTTTGAAGATAACTGCTGTTTCGGTAAGGAATTTCCTTTCATGATATAGAAATATTTTGGGGTTTATTTTGAAAAGCATTCTGAATTGAAATGGAAATTATTTTTAGCACATTTTCTGATGAATGTGTATTTATATTTGAGTTTGTATTGAAATATATTTATAAAATTTCTGAAATTGGAAGTTACAGTGTTTATGAAAAGTCTTTGCAATTCATCATTTTCTGGTACATATATTTTTCTGATGCTGGTGATTATGTTCTGCCTGAGCCTTTTTTGAGATCCCAGATCATTTGATTCTCTCAAGGCTGTAAGGCCAAGGTCAACCAATGAGAAATCTTTTTAATCTTTTTAGCATTTATGCTATGGATAGGTTGCCTCTCTTAAGCAGTACTGGAATTGACTTTTTCCATAGCATCTGCTAAGAAGGAAGTCTTTATGCATCTTATCTGAAAGGCAGGTAAAAAAGTTTAAGAGGAACATAAAACATGAAGACCTTATTGCAGCCTATTTTTTTTTTTTCCTGTGTCCATTGACAGCTACCACTGCTTACTAGTCAGTGAGGCTTTTTTAATTGTTCAGTTCAGATGAACAGTGCTGGCATTTGTATGCCACTTCCAAGGGAGGAGATGGAAAGTATCATAGATTTTGAGTTCCTCAGTTTGTTCATCTCTTGTCACTGCAACTGTGATAGAGCAACCTGATCTCTATGGGCTTCTTCCTTAACCAAGGATGTTAAATGTGATGACATGTAGTAAGTTACCATACTTATACTGTAGTTAAAAATTGAAGCATCTGGTACTCCTGAGTTGCCACTGATACGACTTGCAATGCTATTTTTCTTTTGCCAAGCTCTTACCTCCTGATTTTTATTTTTTTTTTATTTCCCTCTATAACACAAATTCAAAGACTTAGTTGTCAAAGCTTATCAGCCCTTCAGACTACTTTAGAAACCCTCTTATAAATGACATATATTGGGACAAAGCGGTGTGTTTTAGGAGGTCATGACAGGTTACAAACACCAGGATTCCTTATAGAAACTCAGCTGATTTGTGGGACAACCTTTCAATGGCAGTTGTCAAGCTAAGTGAGAAAGATGTCTTTTTTATCATTCTATTAACTTTTCTCTGTCAAAGTTCCTTAGGAGTGTGGGCTTCATTGTCAAGGCCAGTGTTTTAAAGAGATGAAATGTTTTGAAGTCCTGTCTGCATGAGTTCTGTTGAGACAAAAATTTCTACAACATCTCATGCAATCCTATGATATAAGTGCACATACGAACAATATAAACAAAAAACTGTGAAGACAGTCGGCTTACTGGAATTCATACCTTTCTTTTGGGTAGTTACTGAGGTTTTTCTCATGCTGGGGATAAGGCTTGGTCCAGACTAGCATGTTGGAGAATTGTGAGTGAAAGCAGCAGTGAGGGAGACTGCAAGAGTAAGAGATATTAACTCTTCTACATTCTTGGTCCAACTGCTTTGTTTCTTGTTTTTCTGGTCTTCATGGAAAGTATTGCTATCCACATAGTCCATTCCATTTCCTACTTTCAGACAGATCATTTCACACAGGTATGCTTGGATCTGAATGTGTTCCTGGATTTCCCTCTCCACTGTTTTAGAGATTGTGTCCTTTATCTAAAGTCAGTGGTTTAATTATTTTATACTGCGTATGACATGAATTGGACAAAGAAGATTCTAAAGTAGGATACACCAAGGTGATAGTCTAATCTTTTTTGCTGCTTTGTAGTGAAACAATGCTGTTAAGTAAATTAACAAGAGTGAACTTATTTATTTGGTTTATTACTATTGAGTAATAATGATATAAATCATGATTATGTGTTACTACTGCTGGGGTATTTTGGTATATAATATTTTTAAAAACAACCAATCAATACTGAAATCTAGCACATGCAGAGCTCTTCTAGAAATTTCAGTAGAGTAGTAATTTTTGAAGTAAAATACTGTACAGTTTCTATGTTCATTAAATTGTTGCTATAGACATGTAGGCATCTTTATTCTGCATGACCACATAAATTGGGATCATCAGTGTCCTGTTGTATTCTATCATAGGCAGTCGTTCCTTCCTTGTTTGGATGTATCCTGAAGAATTTATTCTTGACTGACATCTATATTTACATATAAGAATACGTTTCTCTTAAGAAATACATGTCATATCTTTACCTAGAGCAAGCAGGCAGTCTGCAGAGTATAACAACAGTAAGGCACTCTGAAATTTTACTTATTATTATTTCGATCAATAGTAAAAATATAAAAAGAAGATTCTCTGTCTTCAATCTCTGGAGTCAAGAAATGACACTTTACCTTGTCCTGCCTGCCTGTCAGAGGTGGCAAACAGGGACTGTGTCTCAGTATTTTTTGCTCACTTTAAAGTCCAATATGCCTCAGGTAAATATCACAGATTTTGCCTGTAGGAAATCTAAACCTTCTTATCATTTTGCTAGACTCAGAGAAGAAATAATTATGTAAGATGTAAAAGTGACATTCTGACAAGCTTAGCAGCAGGAAGAATATTTTCTTACTAAAAAGAACATATTATTCAGAAAGTTTTGTTTTTTTAAAAAATATTACTTTCACTTCCAAGAGATGGCTTTTTCTGCTGGAGGAAGGGTAATGAAACATAAGCCACTTCAGTGGAAACTAATTGAGGAAAGCTCAACACAATCTACTGGGGGCTTGTAGTTTGTTTTTTTCTTAATAATTGGTGCTGATTAGTTTGTTTTAGAGACTTGGGTATTGCAAATACATTAATGCATTCATTCTCAAGAGAGTCATGGAGTTCAACCTGAAAGGGTGAAGGTTATCCAGCCACTGTATGGCATCTTAGAGCAGAAGGCAATAGATAGGACATAGATAATAATAGAATATGTTGGAAGGGACTGATGAGGATCATGATGCTAGGGTTGGAGCTGCTGGGAGAAAAGATGCTGCTTAAGGCTGCACAGAAAGCAAGGACAGAGAAGCCAATTCCAGGGGAGGCTCTGCCAATGCCTTACTCTCAATGAGATAATTTTCTGTTCCAAGACCTCTGCTGAGAGATGATGGTGTGAGAACGACTCTTACCTCTTCTCCTCATTGGTTCCCAAATTCTTCTCCACTGCATTTGACCACCTATCTCCACATGTCCACATGTATCTACTGAAGTGATTTACGATACTTTGTCTTCTGTCCCCCATTAAACTCTATTTTTTGCTGAAGAGTTTGTTTACCCATACAGCAGAGCAGTCTGTGCCATACAAGCTAATGTGAGTTTAAAGCTTTTCCTGTTTTAGCTGTTGGTGGTCTGGAGCTTTCCTGCTGTCTGCAAAACTGCAATATGCTCCTAGAAGACAGCTGTGTCTTTCCTACCAGATTTGCCTGGAGGTCATTTAATAGCCTGTGTCTATGGTCACCATTTTTTAATGAGGTCTGTAGCAGAGAGCCAAGGCATTGCCAAGTCTGCATACACCACACTAATACACCAGGCTAGCTCCAGGTTGCTTTGACACAGTCTGTCCATAGGTCCCAGCAGTCCACTGGTAATATGACCCTTGAGCATATGTTTAGTGAATTCACATACATCCTGCCCACTCCTTTTGGAACCTCAAATTAGAGCTGAAGGGCTGGATTGTATCCTTGGGGAAACAGAACATGCTGTACTAAGAAACTGAGTGCCTGTTTTAGAAGATGGGAGAAGAAGGGGGTGGGGAAAAAAGAAGGAAAAAAAAAAAAAGGCTGCAGTTGATAGGGTTCTTGCACCAGACTGGACAAGGAAGAACAGGAGCAGAGTAGATGAACAGTGTCAATAGAGCAGCTGTTTAAAAATCTTAAGTTCTTTATTTATTGTCTTTTATGCTTGCCTTTTGAGTTTGGTTTGGTTTTAGTATGTGTTGAGTAATGTTTCAAAGGGCACTAGTGAACTGGGCAGTTTCTAAGGTTCCTACATGGAAAACATCTCTGATGATAGTATTGTGTGGGTATAATTGACTAGTTTCTCTTAAATTAGACCTCAGTATTGACTGCACAGCAAGTAAGCATCAATTTCTAAATATGGGTGGTCTGAAAAGGAGAAAGAAGTGCTAATATTCCCCTCTTCTCACAGAAGAAAGTTGCCTTCTAAGTTTTTCTCTAAAACCAATTCTGATTTTCACGTGACTCAAATAATTGATATAATCTGTTTTCCTATTGGAACACCACATTCAAACCAAAGAAAATGAAATTTTAGATATCCAGAGTGTCTTATTTTCTTTCTGTGGAGAGAGCTAAAGCCATTGCATTATCTTGAAGGATGCATTTCCAGAGGTATCGAAAGGAAAACTTTTATTGACTTGGAGATTAATCTACCCTAGAGATAATGTAGTAATGTTTGTTGTGAAATAGCTAAGTTAGCATGCACTGAACAGGTTTGAGTTCACTTCAATAAAGTCAGGACCTGCATTTATTTGTTAGAGTTGTTTTAATCACTGATATTTGTAAATCAACCACTTGGAGGATAGCTTGCATGTTTACTGTGCTAAACACTGTTCCTTAACAAGTATCTAGATCTAAAGGAGTATCTAGATCTGAAGATAGACTTCAGATAAGTGAGCTACTGCTTATGAGATTATGATCCGTGAGCAGTGAGAGAAGAAAGGTGCTCACCTTTATGGGTGACCAGAATTTCTGTGGTGTGTGCCATCACTGTATATTCTGCTGTCTGTTCTCCTTTCCAGTACAGTGTTAACTGATGCTACATTCATTCTGTGCTGATAAAAGACTCAGGCATGGACTATGCTGCTCCGTCATTATTGTTGTCTAGAGGGAAAGA
>NW_009952704.1:536855-552540 GCF_000747805.2 Chaetura pelagica
GAAAGAGTAATGGGACTGTGTTTGATGTTGATGTAGCAAATATTTCAGTTTCAGCTGCATGGAGTGTATAGCAATACATTAAGTAGAATTCCAGGTCTCTAAAAATAGGTAGCCTTTTCCTCTAATATTTGTCATAAGAATGAAACTTTCTCAATATATATTCCTAAACTGTTGGAAAAACTAATCACCTGTTTTTATTCTGCATTATTTTTTTATTGAGATAATAATCCTATTAAATAACTATTATTTTTTTCCACTTTTTTAGGCTTTATGCAGAATTACTCGTTGCTCACCTAATGCTTTCCAGGGTGTCATTGAAAAAGTGGGATTAACAGCTGTACTGAATTCCTTAGCAAATGGAATATGCAAAATTCAGCAGTACATGCTCACCATGTTTTTGGCAATGTTGTCATCTGGGATTCATCTACAGAGGCTGATTCAAGAAAAGGTTTGATTTCAGATTAATATTATTCACTGGCATGGAATTTCACTAATGGAAAGTCAAAGTTAGGTCTGGTAGTGTTTTTGTGTTTTCAAAATGCTTAACTCAGTGACAGATACATAGCTGAATAGATGAGATGAGGAATGGAATTATTTTATATTTTTATTTGCTTAAAATCTAATTTGTGAGGCATATAGTTTCTAGGCAGCTAGAATTCAGTCGATTCTGAAAACTCTAACCTGACCATAACTGATAATGGCCCTAAGGAAAAACAATAAGGAATGCACAAGGAACACTATTTGACATAGCTCTCTTAGACATTTAAAAGAGAAAATAATGAGTGTACTGATTGAATCTAAAGCCATACTTCATGTTCTCCTTAAAGGACCTTAGGCCAATTTGTAAGTGAAATGTCTTGCAGAAATTAGCATTTTAATAACTTTGGGTTTTCTTTTTAGAGTAACTGAATAAAACTGCTGTTTCTGATTTATGTCTAATATAATTTTTGGAACAGATGATTAAAAGCTTTCTAGTTTGATCATCAAATTATTCCATGTTTAGAGGAACAGTGTTAATTTTTTTGGCAGTAAGTCTGCACAATTCATAAACAACAGTAATCCCTCTCTGCTTGGAAAGCATAAAAGCCACAAAGAAAACAGGAACTCTAGCTTATGTTTTAATCAGATACTTTGTTCTAATGTATGGTCTACCCTGATAGTCATCTTGACTATAACAGTCTATTAGGCTTTAGTTGAGAGAGATTAATTTTGTTGCTATACACATTGTTTTAACAACAATGTTTAAATTAAATAATACTATACTGTTTTCCACCTGCCTCTTCTTGCAGCCTGCAATCACTCATTCTCTTTCAAAAGTCGTATTTGTGCCTTGGCAGAACTGTCAATATGTTCTTCTAAATGTGTTTTAACTGGCCTTAAGCTTTCCACTGTAACAATGCTAACAGCTGGCAAGTTGTCCAGTAACATCAGTTTTTAATAGTGCATGTTACTGTGACTTGGTGGTATGCTCAGAGAATTATGTTTAAAAAATATTCACTTGAATGTTCAGCAAAAGAATGGAATGTGTAGCAATGATGTGGCTGCAGCATGATGTATGCTGTGAAGAATTTCTTGTTTATACAGGAGTTAGATGGCTAAAAAGGACTCCCTTTCTGATGGTCAAATTTTGACATTATAAAAATAATGAACTCTTGAACACCCCGATTAGTTATAGAAAAATAGAAAGTTCTTTTTTGGTATGTAGTACAGTAATGACCAAAATTTTATGGGTTTGAAATTGCTGCTTAATCATTAATGAATTGTCATAGGTGTTTTGTGAGCAGGTATTGCAATTTGGCAAATGAGAAAAGTGAAACATAGACAAATACAGACCATCTTTTAACAGTATGTATCAAACTAATGATAGAAGTAAGAATAGTACCCGAAGTTGTAACTGAAAAAACATTGTGCTTTAAAACTGGGCAAGCTTTGTGACTGTATTTTTAATATAACTCTAAACAAATATATTAAAAGATGCTTAAATATATAAATTCAGGATGAAGATAATTTAGCTTTGTATATATTATCTGGAAACTCCCTCAGCTTATAAGAGTTAAGGCTGCTCTTGTTTTCTACACCTTCAAGAACAGCAATAAGACCAGTTACAAAATAAAAGCCAGAAGACAAAGGAGAAATGCAGTTGTGTGGTCATCTGTGCTAGTATAAATCTTCAGAGAATGACTGTAGCTAAAAGGGCCAATTTTTTGTTTCTCTTTAATATAGAACCTTTCTATTTTAGTTTCTTGTCTTGGAAGCAAGAAAAGCTGAAATGATGTTTTTTGAAAAAGAAAAATAACTCAAAATCAAAAACTATACTATAGCAGTAGGTGGATGTCAGGATTCACCTTTGAATGAGTGAAAACCAATTATACAACTTTTTGAATGCAGTTAGATTCTTCCAGAGGTCAGATAATGGGGTGGGCTGTTTTGTGGTTTTGATTGTTGGGTTTTTTTCTCAAGTACTAGTAAGTACAATTTATTAAGATAGTTACAGGAATACATGCTCACAACTACATTGTTCCTTTGCTTCCCTGCCTCATTGGCCATAGTCCCTTTCTGTCTTGTTCATATTCAACTATGGCACTGAAAAGAAAGCACCGTTAATGTGTTATGAAGGTTGTCCTCATATTTCAGTTACTTTTAAAAATTCTTCATCTTTTATCTGAATGTGGACAAGTAGCTACCTCTGATGTAGATGGTTTTGTCAGTATGAATTTATAAAAAGATAGAAATGCCTAACAAAATCTTTCTCTCTTTAAACTCATCATATTATGAAAGCACTTGCAATGCATAGAAAGGGAATTTGAAAATACTCAGCCATACAACAAACAATTGCTATGGCAACTTCAGTTATTGTATAGTGAAATAGTGGTCTAACTGTTTTCCCCTAGTGTAGCAAATTTAAAAACATCATTGCTTTTCTGTTATTTGTTTTAAACTTGCTTTTCGGTATTACTAAGGGTATCCAATATAAAATAATGATCTTGTTGCAGTTCACAGTGTGTCCACTTGCGATGAAAAGAGTGTTCTCAGACTGCAGATTCTCCATGGATATATCAAACAGTTGCAGTGGAGGGAAGAACAATGTAACAGTGGAAAGATGAATAATTAATGTATTCGAGGGTGTTTCAGCAATTTTTGGCTTTTCTTATATATTGAGTTCTGCAAGTCAGCAAAAATATACTTCAGGTTTTCTGTGGATAAACTGTTGCTGTTTTGCAGTCCTCAGTCCAACCAAAAAAACAGATTCCAAAATGTTATCTTTATTTCTTAAGCCATATGGTTAGGAAATTCCCAGAGAGGTCTGATGTTACTGATTTTAATTGACAATGTTGCCTTAACCCAGGATAACCCCCATATGTAACACTGAGGTATTCTTGCTTTCCAGAGCATGAACGCTAAAAATAGTCAGTTGTGCTTCAGCTTGCAGTTGGATGTGCCTTTGTCATAGTGTCCCTGTGCTTGGTCTGTCAAGTTCATTTATGTTAGTAGACAGTGTTGCATTATATATATTTTTTCACTAAATCTGAGGTTTTAGAGGTTTTTTTTTAACATAAAAACTTTTTTTGAGTAATTAATTAAAAAACCCAACAATCTGAGCAAGACCACACAAACCTCTATTTCATTAAAATTTCAGCCTTTGCTTTTAGTAGATTATAATTTAAGAACTTTATGGCTGCAGGTTCTTACTGGAGTAGGTATAAGTCATGCTCCATGAGCTGCTGAAGTGTTTAGAGCAATAGAATTTGTAGGGCTTATGCTTGTTGACCACAAGATTGAGGAATTCTTCTGTTTATGAAGCAAATTACAGTAATACGACAGAAGAGTTTTAGAATAATTGATAGCAGTTTGTTTGTATTTTATTTCTGTAGTTTCTGTCTATGTTGACTGCTTTTGAAGACAATGTTAAAATGGTATCAGAGTAAAATCTGAAGGCTTGTTGACCAACCCTTACACTCATGTTGTTTCTCCAGTCTCTTTAAACATGTATGGTTAATTATTGGAAAGACTGTCTCTAATAAATTGCATTCAGTGTTGATTTTCAGTTTCATGACAATAAAGTTGCCTTTCAGTTATTCTGTCAGCAAAAGAGGGAATTTGAATAATAGTTGGTATGTTAAATATGCACACACAGCATGATTTTAAACTTCATACGTAACACGCAGGCACACACACTAGGTACCTCTTTATCCTGTAGGGTCACTCCCTTGAGAATGCAGCTGAAACGAAGTTTCTCTTGATGCTTAGATGCTTGATGCCATTTGTGCTTAGTCTAATTCTTGGATAGAGCTTCAATAGATACTCAGTTTGTAATTATGGGGGTTTTTTGGTTTCGGTTTTTGGGTTGTGGGGTTTTTTGTTGTCGTTGTTTTGGTTTGGTTTGTTGTTTTTCTTTGAGAGATATTTGAAGTAGGATTTTTGTGTTCTCAGAACAAGGCATTCCGATCAAGAGCTGCTAGCAAGGTCATTTTTGAAGGTGGAGTTTTAAATATTTTTTTTCACAGATAGCTCAGTTGCTCTTCATTGTAGAAGAGTAGAGTTGAGTAGCAGATATTTTGATTCCTCAGAGGTAGAAGATACTCCATATGCATTTTGTAGGTTTTTTTTCTTCTTCTTCTCCTTGGGTTCAAGTGTTACAACATATCATTGGACACAGCATAAATGATCCTCATCTTATGGTTCTTACAATTCATAGTACCTAATCCTGTTACTCATAATATGAGGACTCCTTTCACTGATTCTGAAATTTATTCCCTTGTAAGATGAGGCAGTACACCAGAATCTCTCATCTTTCCACATCAGGCAATATTCCAGAAGCTAAAGAAAATCCTTTCAATATACTGGGCAAAATAGAGGGAGAAAAAGAAGAAAGCCGTGATTTCAGAATCCAGTCAGCTAACTGTTGTTAAACTTCTGAAGGGAAATATTTTGTGGTTATTTCGTATTTCTCACTATCATTGAATCAGAGAATTGTAGGGGTTGGTAGGTACCTCTGGAGATCATCTAATCCAACCCTCTTACTAGAGCAGGATCCCATAGAGCACATTACACCGGAATAAGTCCAGGCAGGTTTTTAATGTCTCTTGTATAATTTAGGGACTGATGTCAACCTGATTTTATCTAACAAAGGTGGTTTTAGTCTTTGTGTATATATGGGGATTTATAGATAAATATTTAATCATATTTGTGCTGAGATATTTTTGTATTCTGAAAATCCTTTAGTCTTCTTTTAAAATAAATATATTAAAGTATCCTACATTTATCCTTAGGAGAAAACATTTGAAAATTGAAGCTCTATCATATTTTGTAGTTAATTTTGTACCATTTTGGACATAGCAATTTAGTTTCGTGGCAGCTCTTGAAGATCTACACAGCACCTTTGCACTGGGCTGTTCTGTCTTGGACAGAATTTATTTAGTAATATATTATGGATTTATTTTTTTTTTCTATGAGTGACATGAAAAGTACCTTACTAATACAGAATGCACATGCAAAATTAGCAAATTTTGAATGTGTACAGTGTTAAAATACAGTCAACCATTTTCTATAAAATAACATTATTGTATTTGTGTTAATTTCCACTAAGGGTTTTGTGACCGCAATTATTCGTTTACTTGAAAGTCCTTCGATTTTTATTCGAGCAAAAGCCTTTCTGGTCCTGCTGCAAGTTTTCATTAATAACAGGGAGATGTTGCTACTCAGTTGTCAAGCAAGGTAAGGTGATAATAGAAGACAGTTAGAGATTTAATGCTTATTTTCAAAGTACTACCTAAAATACTGAAAAATATATGGTATTTTTGACTCAGTGTCTTAGGAGTGAACTGTTTCATGTTTTATGAATCCTATTATTTGTGAGAATACAAAAAAAGAGAGCATCTTCTTTTGGCTGAGGTCATCAGGTGGTTACTCACAGGAGAGTTTGTCTTTCAGAGTAAGTTGTGGTCCCAATGACCATGAACAAGGAGCAAATTTTGCTTTGGGTAGGACAAAACAAATACCACAACAGTGAACTGGTGGTGGTGCTATGGTAGGAAAAGCAAAATAAAAAGGTCTGTCATGTACCTCCCTCGTCTTGGCGTGGGGTATAATCCATAGTCTTTTCAGTATAGACCCATTACATGTAAAATTATATTTCCTAGCTATATGGCTTGTTGAAAATATTTTATTTTTTTCTATGTTTTAAAATAATTTGCAATTATACTTGACTCACAGTGGAACAGTTATTTGGATTTTTGTGTCGTCTCATGGCACAAAAACATTCCCATATTAGACAAGAGGAAATTAGATTCTGTTAGAATGTAATTCATCACCATAACTACATTTATAGCAAATATAACTTTATATCTTATATGGATTTTAAGAAGAATTAAGATGTATGCAATGGAGCTAGAAGTCTGGATTGGAAGATGCAGGTGAATTTAACCTTGAAGGCATTGTGAGAGGACATCTTGTGAGATTCTAATATTATATACCCTTCCACTCACCTACAAATCTGTAGATACCCCAATTTTTGTAGGTCATAGAGAATAAGTACTGAATCCAAGTTTCCTTTTCATGTGTATCTTTTTATGCTTCCAGAAATGTTTTATTGGGTCATATGTTCTTGTTAGTGAAATGTCATGATTTGTAAGTCACTTTCTGAATGTATTTTGTTATTCAAATGGATTTTTTACTGACTGCTATTCACATAGTTGTTATAGAACATAGAACTGAGCTGTGTGTTTGGAGAAATGTCTGATGGAAGTCTTGTGGTGACAGTTACTATTTGTTTCTTTCTACCTAAGGTATTATGTTAAGAAGATATTTAATATTTTTTATCAACAATTTGATCTCTTTATTAAGAATGCTTTTCAATAATGAGCCTATCTGAAGAGAATATATTGTGAATTTGGGATGTTATTTTGTATTGTGAATTTTGGCTTTATCTTGCCATTGTACTGTGATGCTCCAGAGCTGATTAAGGACTAACACATGACATAACACATTAGGTAAAACAGTAGGAAGCCTTATAGCAACTTCATTGAATTCATAAACTGTTTTTCTTAATTTTTTATGTTTTCTTCTTAATTGTTCTTCAGGGAACAGTATATCCCTTGACAGGATAGGTACTCGAGACTAAAATCTTTCTCTTATATCCAGAAAATGAGGCGGCTGCAGTAGGATGAGAGAGGAAAAATGGCCATTATATGTGGAGATGGCTACTTTCATAATACCCTGAACTATGGGAGAATTGTATAAAACCCAGTAGAGATAAAGGGTATATTTTGACTTATACTGTTGAATTCCTATAGATGTATTTTAGTTAAATGTTTCCAGTTCTGCAACCAAAAAGTTACTTCAAAATTAAGACTAATACATTCAAAGTTGCTAGTACAGTGAAAGGATATGATGCATATGATAAATCAGTCAGCAAAAATGCTTTCATTACAACACTGCATATATCCCTACAGCTTCCAAGTTAAATGTTGTTCAGTTTGACATTGAAAAGAGCTATTTTTTTTAGTTTATTAATGAAAGTAAAACATACCTTTGCAGAGATTTTTGTGATTTTGTTTTTTAACAAATTCTTTGAATCTGTTATAGCATATTTTTAAATTATGAAATTCATTGTGGTGGGGATGTGTAATTCAAGAACTTGGATGTCACCTACAAAATTCCACTAGGAATTTCCACTAGTACTTTCCAAAGTTCTTTCCAAAGTACTTCAAGATTTTGAGAGCTGTGGATGAAAAACATTTATGTTTTTATCAAATGTAATTTTGCCACTATTTTTTTCTCACACATTGGTACAATTTGCCTGTTTCTTTTTTTTTCTATCTGTTTATGATAGTCCATTACAGACATACCTTTCATTGTTCCACATGTGATAGAGCTGGAGAAGATGAGACCTTTTTAGGCTGATATAGCACTTGTTTGCTTATAATATACAAATTCATTTCTTTCTCTAATCGCCCAAGTTTTCACATCTCTTTGTTTTCTCTGTTTTTCTCTTTGCAAAAGCAAGCTACCTATTAATAAGGGGTGGAATACAACTTGAGATTTTGTTGAGACTTACAGTTTCACCCTTTTCTGAACTAGTAGTAATTTCCAATTAGTTTCATTGAAATTTTCTTTCTGCATCTAACTGGTTTCAAAGAATTTCTTAGGTGAACAGAGACTGCCATGGAGACTGAATTTTCTCCCTCAAAAATTTATTTAAACCTCTTTTTCTATTGTCTGCAGAGGCGGTCACTTGTGGAAAGATAGTGTAGTATTCCTGACAGACTTTCACAGTCTGCAAAAGCCTAACTACACACAAAAGCATAACTTTTGAGCAAAATCTTTCTCTGTCATCTGCCCCCAGTGCCATATTTTTTACATTTTAAGATCTTGGAAATTTCCTCAAATGAAAAGCTTTACATGGAGAATTGAATTTATAAGTGAACAGTTCTTAAACTTCTTAAGTAGTAGACCCCATTCCCCTTCCTGTTTCTCAGGGCTGTTAACTCTGCAGTTCTCCTTTTTGCTCAACTCTTCACACTTCTCAGAAAACTTGGGTTTATTTGCTTTTGGTGTAAAAGCTCACTGTTTATCATATTATGCAATAAAGATATTGCAGAAAAATTTTTAAAATCAAATCTGGCTTCACAGAGAGTGGTTTGTTCCTCATCATATTTAACTTATTTATAGTAACACCTACAAGTTTTTTCATGTATTGTTGGGTGTAAGACAAATACGTGCATTATATGAATTGAAAAAATGTCTTTCCATAGGCCTAGTTTTACCTGTTGGATAGAACACTTGAGATTCTTTAAGGAATAAAACCAAATTCTTCAATGTATGACTGAGGAATTTGTCAAAGGAAAACAGAGATACTGATGCTTTCCTGCTTTTAGAGATCTGTACCATTTTCTTGAGACAATGTATAGATCAATGGTACTATTGGGGAAAAAACAGTTGTGCATATTTTTAGAAATTCTTTTTGTGAAAGACAATTTTGTGGTGAGAAGAACAACACAAAAAAAACAAACTCATGAGTTTATGTGAAGTTTGTATCTTTCTTCTCTCTGAATAAATGGACATATTTTACATGATTCTTAAATGTGATTATCTAATTGAATGTGCTTTTAAAAGTGAACCTCCTCCATCATTTCCCCCTTGCAATAAAACTACTCATGTTGAAGTCTGTTCAGCTGGTTTTAAGTAAAACTTAAGCAGAATTAAACATATTTCCATATATAATCGGGTGAATGTTAAATCATTGATGTTTTCTTAAAGAAAAAATCCCAACATGTGAACTCTGGTCTTTTGTAATGGTTTTCTTAAAAATTAAGCAGCTTTTGGGTAAAAATTACTTTTTTGTCTGGAAAGGCTAAAGGTCTTTATACTATTTTTATTTAAAATATACAAATTTTTATATTAAAAAAATAAAGGTTTTTAAAGGGAAATTAAAATTGAAGCATAATGTCAAATTTTTCAGTAGTTATTTTACCCCAGACAAATCAAAATTCCTTGTAATTCAATCTGATTTCTAGAGACTGCAAGGAAAATAAAAGATGTTCCCCTAGTCTCTGAGAAGTGAAGACAAATGTGTTGTATCTGGGCTATTGAAGAGATGAAAGGTAGTTAATGAACAGGTCTTTTGATTTATCTCTATCTTTGTGTCTGTAGCACAGTTCAGGAAGGATAAGGTAAGTTGTAGTATTCCATGAAGATTGTATGTTATTAAGTGGCTTAATCCTTCAAAAGATTGCAAGAAGGGTATTAAAAAAACCCAGCAAAACAAAACAAAAAATACTGAAGTAATCCACAATCCAGATTGTGAATTTCACTCACCAGTGATTGATGGTTTTGTTGTTTGTTGGTTGTTTTTTTTTCAAAGAACCCCGGGGAGCTAAAATGTGAAATAAAGATGTCAGTATTATGCACCTAAAGAGAAATCTGGCCCTTCTGTCTATTCAAATGAACATTTTAAAATATTGCCTGAAGCATTCTGTTACAGGTGTATTATTAAAGCAATCTCTTGTAAGTTAGCCAATGGCTAATAAATCAGTTACCATAGAGTACTATGAAAAATGTCATTCAGTGGAACGGCTTAGCTACATGGGACTTAATGGTTAGAATGTAAGCATTGAGTTTGTCTTTAGAAATCTTAAAAAGATGTAAGGCTAGTTTGGAGTTTCATCTCTTTCAATATGGCCATTCTGACTAATGCTAACATTTTTATAGGCTGTAGTATGATTTATGTAGTATGATTTTTCTTGACTGAAACATTGATCTCTTGTTACATTAAATTAAATTATTCTTTCTTTAGGAACTCTTACATGTTGAAAATGAATGTCTTTATTCTTTTGCTCATATTGTGCTCATTGGTTTTACATTTAAAAATGAAGTGGATTTTAGAATTAGTCCCTCTCTAAGTCTGCAGAGGGATTCACTCCTTTTGTTAGCATTGCATGTCCACTTAAACTAGTAGAGTTGCACTTATAGTAGCTTAAGGGTTTCTTTCCTCTTGTTCCTTGACACAGTTATTTGTGTTTTTTAAAAAATGGTTTATTTGAAAACAAAAGTCTAAAATTTTAACAAAATTACAGAGCCAGAACTAATGTCTCATCTTGTTTGCAAACACAGATACTAGAAATGTCTGCTTCAGTAGTAGTATTGACATACTGTGTCATTTTTTTTTGTTCTGAGATGTTAAGATTTGCACTTGCTTAAATGTAGACTCGTGATGTATATTGAAAGAGACAGGAGAAAGACCACACCAGGAAAGGAGCAGCAAGATGGCAGTGAATACCTGTCAAAATGCCTTCATCTTCTCATCTATCACATTGTGCGGGAGCTGCCAGGAATTCTAGGTAAATTCAGTTGCTTAACTGAACAAATCTTTTGTTTACTAACCATATACAAGTGGAAAGACTGTCATGCCAGATTACATAAAGTTTGAATGGTATGAGCTTCACAAAAATTTTAGGTGTGTTATGATCAGATATTTTGTGTTGCAATGCATAGTTTCCTATGTTCATGTTTTGGATTTATTGAATGGTAAGCCACATGAACTTAATCAGGAATGAGGCCCAATTGTATGAGAAGTTTTATCAATGTTCTAAAGATATTCCAACCACTGAAAAACCCAAGAGCCCATTTGCTTTGTAAAAGCGATGCAACAGGACATAGTTGTGAGTACATGCTAATCATATACACTTAAACTTACATGTTGAGTATTTGCTTCAGACAATATATCTGGAAAACTTCAGCCTGGATACTTCAGTTGTTCTAGATGTCTGATTTGCGTTTTCTGTGAGAAGACATCAGTTCTACCTCAGACCATCCCTTATACTTAGAAATGAAGACTTGAAGTTTCAGAAAATAAGTTTTTGTGTCAAGGGTATGCATTTGGACAATTTTGTTAATATCTGCTCAAATTTCACTAGTATTTGAGCCTTTGGAATGATAAAAAGCTACTTTGAACTTTGTGCTGTTCATATATTTGCAAACAGAAATTTGCTTGGGGATAGCACTTAAAGTCCTGTGATCATTAAATATACTCAAACATGTCATTGTGTGATGAGTTACTAGGGAAGACTGGACTTGCAGAGGGAACAGTGACAGGCATGTCTGCAAATAGACAGAATTTGGACTCACTGGGCAAACAGAGAAGAGACTGGAGTAGAAAGAAATAAGTTTGAGAGTCTGGGAAGGCAGTCAAGAGAAGGTGATGAAGCAGGATGAGAATTTTGGCCATTTGTACAAAAGTAAGGAAAGTTCCTCTTTTTGCACAAAAGAGGAACATAGGGTTGATATTGAATAAAAGAATTGTTGCAGTAATTACCATAGATGAGTAAAAACAATGAGATTGTATTGGGAAAAAAAAAACTATGCTGTACATTGTATGAGGGAAGATGAGTTTATTTGAAAGTTAATTAGGAGTGAGTGAAAGAAGAATGGAGAGAAGGAAAAGAGGGAGAAAAGGGCAGTGGGAGGAAGGGTGAGAGAGGCAGCAAAGAGAGGAGGGCAGGAAGAAACGGGGAAGAGGAAGAAGGGAGAGGAAAGGAGAGAAGGGATGGAGAAAGAGAGGGAGAGGGAAGGATGGATGGGAAGGAAAGAGGAAGAAGCAGACGAGAAGGAAGGAGAAAGTGAGAGATGGGTGTGGCCAGTCTGAGTCATAGTTAAACTTTTTATTAAAACTTCTGGTGTGTGAGATCTCCCACAAAATAGAGTAAGAAAGCTAAATAGGAGGACAGGGAAGGACATGCTGGGAGCGTTCAAAAAAAGAAAGGAAGTAGAGCCTATCTTGATTGTGCATGCTTTGTCATATGATAAAACATTAGTTTCATGAAAATATTTTCTGATAAGATACACCCGATTTATTTTCCGTCTTCTGCATTATGTCTAGAATATTGAAAATGAAATGCTAGCACTGCAAAGGTCAGTAGACCTAAATGTCACACTGCTATTTTAAAAGAAACTTCGCTTCCTATAACTGCCAATTTTTGCCCTGCTGCAAAGACCTGATCCCTTTTTTCTAAATAAATACCAGGAATACATATTGGCTATATTTCAAAAGTTGGAAGTCTCAGACTATAAAAGTTTGAGGCAGAAATTCACCTCCTACTGTCTGTATATACTATATGCAACTAATATAATAGGCCCTGATATTTCCTAAGAATCTGAAGATGGAATCATAGAATTGTTAAGGTTGGAAGGGACCTTAAAGATCATCAAATTCCAACCGCCTGCCATAAGCAGGGAGCCCAACCACTAGACCAGGTTGCACAAAACCTCATCCAAGCTGGCCTTAAAAACCTCCAGGGATGGGGCATCAACAACCTCCCTGGGCAGCCCATTCAAGTTCCCCACCACCCTTATAGTGAAGAATTTCTTCCTAATAGCTAACCTAAATCTCCCCTCTCTCAGTTTAAAACCATTACCCCTTATTCTATCACTATCTTCTGTGATGAAAAGCCTCTACCCAGCTTTCCTGTCGGCCCTCTTCAAGTACTGGAAGACCATTATAAGGTCTCCTCAGAGCCTTCTCTTCTCCACGCTAAACAGCCCCAGCTCTCTCAGCCTGTCTTCATAGCAGAGGTGCTCCAGGCCTTTGACCATCTTGATGGCCCTTCTCTGGACCCTTTCCAAGAAGTCTGTATCATTCTTGTGCTGGAGGCACCAGAACTGTACACAGTGCTACAAGAAGGGTCTGACCAGAGCAGTGCAGAGGGGCAGAATCACCTCCCTGCCCCTGCTGGCCACACTTCTTTTGATGCAGCCCAGGATGTGTTTGGCTCTCTGGGCTCCAGAACACACTGGTTGCTCATGTCGAGCTTCTCATCTACTTCCACCTCAAGTCCTTCTCCTCAGTACTGCTCTCCAGCCATTCTCCCCCCACCCTGTATTTGAGCCTAGGGTTGTGCAGACCCAGGTGCAGAACCTTGCACTTAGCCTTGTTGAACTTCATGAGGTTGGAATTGGCCCACCTCTCCAGCCTGTCAAGGTCCCTCTGGATGGCAGCCCTTCCCTCTAGGGTGTCAACCCCACCACACAGGTTGGTATTGTCAGCAAACATGCTGAGGATACACTCAATCCCACTGTTCATGTCTCCAACAAAGATGTTAAACAGCACTGGTCCCAGTACTGACTCCTGAGGGACACCACTCATCACTTGCCTCCGTTTGGACATTGAGCCATTGACCACAACTCTCTGAGTGTGGCCATCCAGCCAATTTCTTATCTACCGAGTGGTCCATCTGTCAAATCCATGTCTTGTCAGTTTGGAGAAAACATATATATATATCTATATGATATTATATATCAAATATATAGGTACAATGGATAGTTCATGATTTGCTTTAACATTCTCCTGGGTTTTTTTAATACTGATGTACAATTTCAGTGCATTATTGACAGCTAATTTATCAAACATGTTTTTTTTCACTTTGTTTTCCTTTCCAAGCTAGATTTATGTGTTGATTGCTTTATTAAGATAAAGCTATCTCTCTGTATTTGCCCACATTTGTCAGAAGGTGTTTTTCTTTTCCTTGCTGTGAGTATGAAAAAGGAACATGTTCTGCCTGAGCAGGTGAAAGCAGCAGGCTACTAAGAAAAATAACCAGATTTGCAAAGTAATATGCATTTGTGTAAGCTCCTTACTGATCCCATCTTCTTCCACCAGATGTAGCTATAAACCAAACAGATTAAGGAGTTGTAGAAATCAACCTTAAAGATATATTTAAACTGAAATAAATTGTTAATCTGGTGGATAATTACAAAAAATAAATTACAGGTAAAAAAACCCCTAATTTTATTTCTGCATTTATAATATTTCACCTGTTTTTAGGAAGAAAACATAAATTGCTTAGATCGTGCTAAAAATTAAAATAACCATATCTATCTGTTTATCCACTGCAAAATCAGCACATGTGAGGATTAGATAGGCCTTAAAACCCAGAAAGACAGTAGATTGTTTCATAAATTGTTCCAAACCACAAAGACTTTTGGTTGAATTACAGTATTGTGAGTAATTAAAAACAAAAAATGTACTGATGAAAAAACAATGTTTTGGTTTATGTATTTGGAGACTTTTAGGCAATGCATTATTTTGCTTGGGCATATGATAGAATTAGTAAAATCTTTGAGGCTAGGTATTTTTACAACATACTTTAGTGCCAGTCATTTCTGCTTATGTTGAAAATTGAATTCCAGAGGGAAGCATTGTTATTATTCAACATGAATAAATCTGTGACTTACTCTGACAAAAAAAAGGGCCTTTTCTGGCATACAAATTGTATGAAGTCTTGAATCCTGTCCTTTATTTGTTTAATGTCTATGTGATTTCCCTTTTACAGTTTGTGCAGCTCTCTTGTTAGGAAAAATATATAGTAAGTGTTCTTTCAAGGCAGGATTTGCTTTTTAATATTTTTAAGCTACAGGGACAGTTTTCATTCTGTGCACATGGACCGTGACTTTTCTCCCAAGGCTTCAGTTCTTTACTCCATGCAGAAGAGGTCTTGCTTTTCTGAGACAATTGTTAATGTAACACAAATTTAGCAAAATGCTCTTTGATTTTCATGTGTCTCTTCTGAAGTCTGAAGTATAATTTGCACTATTGCAGTTAAAATTTTCTTCCTTCATTATTGGATCTGAAGTTTGTTATGGAGGCAACTAAGTTCTCTCATTGACCTGCTGCTACCACATCTATAAGAATGTGAGAGTTACCGTTGCTTTAGGTCACTTGTGTCATTATTAAGCTTGTGTATGAGAATGTGTGTGTGCATGGCTGGTGGAGGGATCTTTTAGAAGAAGGGGAGAGGTTTGTTTCTTTCTTCTAGGGATACTATGCTGCAGGAACAAACATACTGCTTGAGCATTATGTCATCTACTAATCATCATTCATTCAGATCTTGGTCAGCTGGAAGTAATGATAATTTTCTTTTTATTTCACTGGAAATAGAATTGCATTCACAGGATTTCAAGTGTACAGTTCCACACATATGGAGCCATCTAAACCCAGTATAAGTCCACCCTGCCAAGAGGGGCAATTTAATCTTTGCTTCTACACTTGCATTATATTTCTATCCTCACTGTTTTGCCAGAAGTTATATTTGTGTGCCTGCCCCTGTAACCAGAGCCTGGCTGAACACTGAGGTAGGAAAGAAAAGTGCTGGATCAGCCTAATATTTCATGCAGTCAAGTGAATGCTACTTTC
>NW_009952704.1:552832-587219 GCF_000747805.2 Chaetura pelagica
CAGCAGGAGGGAGAAGTTCAGTATCCTGAACAGAGGATACTGAAACAGAGATGTTTTGTATGTCATTTGCTGTTGTTTAGTAAAGCAATTATGTTAGATCAGTCTGAAATGTTGTTTTCTATAGGTGACATTCTTGCTGCTTTAACTAATGTCTCTGGACGTAAACACCCATCAACAGTTCAGGCCAAACAGCTGAAGATGTGCCTTCCTATGATGCCTGTAGTGCTTCACCTTGTTACATCCCAGGTAGATTTATATTTTTTCCCCAAAAAAAATTGTTAAATGAAGGACAAACTCTTTCAGTTTCCCAAAATCCAAATTCTACTGATCATGACCAGAATGGATAAAATCAAACTTTTACTATGTGTAGGTATGCTGATGGGTATTCCAGCTATGTAGTAGCATTACAGATGTAAGCCTTATTTTTGCACATTGTAAGACAACTCTTAATGATAGCAGCAAATAAATGTTTTGTCCTCTTTTTTGACATGGGTGGGAAATGTGAAATATGAATTTAATGTAATTTTTTCAATTTTTGCTAAATTCAAATAGGTGTTTCGTCCCCAGATAGTCACAGATGAGTTTCTTTTCAACTATGGGACCTTACTTGTGAGTATAACCATCTCAGTTAAATCTTGTTTACAAAATATATATCTGCATTAAAAAATCGGGAATTATTTAAATATAATTTTACTATATTAAATGTATAACTTGGAGGGATAAATTTATCCTGAATCTTAAAATTAAGCTTTGATTATATTCAAAACTGTATATATTATCAGAAAATATTTTCATTACTAATATATTGGGTAATGGGAAGATATGCTATCCTATGTTCAAGTATAGAGAAACTCTGCACAGAGCTGATAAACTGAATTTCCTGTGTGCTTTATTTTAGAGTAGAAATTACTAAATTACACAGAATATTCTTTCTAGAATTTTACAGTAGTATTTTATGAGTAGAAATGAAAGATAAATTATAATTAATCTGTATTTGAGGGATTCTTTCCTTTTGTCATCTTCTTCTTCTTGCCAGTACTCCTGCACTCTATGTAGTTGATAAAAAGCTGAGTTTTGTAAGCTCCAGAGCTAAGATATTTATCATACATAGTCATCTACAATCTATTCATGACACTAACAATAGGAAATTAACTTTTTAACCATGGCATAGGATAGTATAGCAAAAATGAAGTATTACTACTGTAATGTAAGTTCCTCATATGCCAAGTTGTTTCTGCTGAATGAGAATGAGTAAATAATAAGTAAGCAAATACTAGATAAGTACATAGATCTATATATGATAACTAGTTATTTACTTCCATAGTAGCATGAAGAAATAAAGAGCTAGATTAAAATTTACTGTTCAAATTCCCTTCTCTTTCTCCTTTAATTCTTGATTCCAATAAAGGGTGGGTTTAATTTAGTTCTACAAAAATATTTGTATAAAAATTAGCATTAGAATAAAGGGAAAAAATATAGAACTGTAGATGTTGAATTGAAAAGCTTTTTATCTCTTTGAAATATTTGTAACTAGGCAGTAGGTTAATGTTTTTCATTATTACTGGTTTTGGATCAACCTTCTAGAGGGTGAAATTCTTCTGTCAACAGCATAGGTACAGCAGATCAGGTACAATGTAAGTTCCCTTTTGATGTTACTCCAGCTTGCTTGAACTACTGATTGAGGGAGCCAGGCTAGGGATACTAGCATAGCTTTCCTCTCAGATCAAGGAGGAGATTATTGCATCTGGTCCTTCTGTCTCCATTGAACAAGGCAATTCAGGAACTTGCAAATACTGTTTCAACTTAGATATAGAAAAGGGAGGGGAAGTAGTATATCTGAAAAAATGAATATGACATTTGTTTTGTAGAACTGTGTTATGATACGACTAATGGAATGACTTCTGGAAGAGTAACTATCCATTCTACCAGGCAACAGTCTACTTGGGAATTTTGTCTTTAGCAATTTCCCATAAAGGGGCATTTGTTCACCAGCTTGTACTTTTTAAAGTACTGTGCAATAAGTGAGCCCTCTAAGACTTCAACAAGTCAGTCTTTCATTTTTGGTTTTGGTTGGGTTTTGGGTATTTTTACTTATTTATTAAAAAATTTACTCTTAACAATAAGAAATTATTAGGAATAGAAAAGTGTGTGTTTGGTATCTGAAAGGAAAAGAGTGGATATTTTCCTGCAACTGTTGTTCATTGAGAATTATTTTTTTTCTTGCTCCTTTGAAGTTCTTTCCATCATCACTGTAATTTTCAGTACTGTTGTGCAAAGAAATTGAGAGGGAGTCAGGGCAGTCCTTTCATGTTTTCAGCTGTGAATAGAAATACATGGAGGAGGTGTTCTGCCCCAAAGGCAGAGCTAATAGAGGGCTCATAGCAGTGTGCATTGGGCACAGCCTCACCTATAGTGGAATACAGATTCCATTTCTCTCTCTTGCTGAAAAAAAAAAAATAAAAAAAAAATCCATCTTCTTGTGTTTCTAATATAAAGTTAAGGAAATAAGCATTAGTAGCCCAAACAATTTTTGGACCAATTATATTAAATTTTCCAAATTGGTCTTGAGACTCTGGTTAGGTGTGAAACTGTCATAAATGAGTAAAACATGTATTACTTTCTTCCAAAGCAAGCTGATTAGATAATAAGTAGTAATTTTCTTCAAATTATCTGGAAGATAAAAGAACTATTTTTCTTGCAGAAACAGTTGTTTTTTATTGCTACGTCTGAGATATGTTTAAGTAATTAAATATATTAACAGTTTCTAACTGTATTTTTAATCAGAAAAGAATCCTTCAGATGTTTCTTATACACTGGGAACAAGATAACACTTCTGCCAATTTCATATATAACAACAAAATTTTAATTGACAGTAAAATATAAAACAGGCATAATTTTCTTAATGCTTTACATCATATAAATAAACAGATGTGTGCAAACAAAAAATGAGACAAATGTTAATCCATGATACATTATCTGTGTATTAAATACTACATTAATAAAAAAAAGCATACTATAACTTCATCTGAGAACTTTTCCTTCTTTCACAAATGTCAATAACATATTTTTTTGCATCCCTTATGAAATAAACAGCTAGGCATAGAAGTGAAAGCAGAAGAGCAAAATAAAGATTAAAAGGCAAAAGAATAATGGTTCTAATTGTGTACTATTTACTTAATACAGATTATTAATATTTCATTGTTCCTGTTCCTCAAAATTATTACTAATTTAGGTGATTTTTAATAGAAGGTAATGTATTTTTGTATGTTCTCCTGTGTATAACTGTTTCCATTGTGTATGTAGTATAAGCATGAAGAGCAAAAAGATGGTACAAGTAATAGAAAATTGCCTTTTCTAGGGGGTCTTTGTTCTTGTTATCGAGTTCTTTAACTTAGCCATGTCCAAGGTAGTTCAAAGTCTTCCTAGAAATTACAGTTTTCTTTTAACAATTTTATTAATATTTAATTACTGCCTATTTAGTAGGAAATGTTATAATTCCTGATATTAAAGTAATAGTCTTTACTGTACATTTAATTGTCCTGCAGCTTTATAAACTTTCAAAATTATGTTATAACCATGAGATCATGAATGCTTTCAGTCTTTCATATCTGAATTATTATGACATTAGTTTAATTAAAATTGTGTTTCCTTTAAAGTCCCTTAAAGAATTTCATGTTGTACTTGTTCAGTGATAACACTTCTCAATTTTTGTTTTGATATATTTTTTTATATAAATGTCTCTTCTTCTGTAGAATTTCATCAGATCAATAGACTCAGGAGAAACAAACTTGGATGGAGCAATAGGTAAGGTGAACTATGATACTGCTATAGTTTTATAAGCAGGCATTATAACTTTTTCATTTTATAAAGAAATACAATTATTTTTACTAACAGGGCAAGCTGCATCAGAAAAGTTGATTAAGACTACTTTATCAACCTTTGAAGCAATAACACAGCATCCTGTCTTGTTGACAATTCATCACTTGACTGTAAGTCTGACAATAAATGAAGTCACTGCACGCTAATTATCCTATTTCTATTGGTAATAGAAAGTTTTGAAGATAGAGAAACCCTTTAAATTATTACTTAGTATGTATTGTGATTCTGTTTAACAAGATAAATCCTTATTGTTTTTAGAGAGATTTAATTTTCAAAGCAGCAACATGGCAGTCAAACTCCGTTTACTACATTTAGTTGAGAAGTTAGAGAATGAGAAGGGCTTAAAGTTTAGAAATAGCACTTCTTAAAATATTTTTTGTGTGAATATAACACTTAATTCTATAAGTCTTCCTTGAGCCTCAAAGTGACTATGTTGCTATATGTTAGTGAAAATTTCATCACTTAATTTGTCATTATGCTTTTAACATATCTCGGAAGGACCACCTCTGAGGGTTGCAGATCCCATTCTATCAATATTCTTCCTAATGAAATAATCATCAAGAGTAACAGTTTATAGCAGTTATGGTGGCTTTTTTAAAAGTATAACAGATTGTTTACTAACAGTTGCGTTACAATTACCAAACGCACACACTGGGAGCTTCTTACATCACTAGAGATTTGTTCTCTTCAAAGTTTTTCATTAAATTATTTACTCAAAGCCAAGCTAGCTGAAGCCAGAGCACTTACATTATGAAACAGTTGTCAGCAAATCAGGTTGGGATGCTTGCATCAGTGATTGACAAATAATTTTAATGTATCAGTGCATATCTCTGCCTGAATTCCTAAGAGAACTATAACCTGCCATACTTACTGGGTGACCATTTAATTTAAACTTAAATATATGTGTTTGTATGGGCTTTAGATTAAGGGTATGTAAGTCAAGAAAGGCATTAGCAACTTGATAAATTCATAAGGATGAGTGATCTTAGGGATTGTACTAGATAAAGAATGATTGATCTTAGAAATACAAGTGTTTTTAGAAGCTAAATCCTACTTGGTTTGTGTGTTAAATGAGTATTCAGATTATAAAACCTTAATAAGTGAAAATATTAAAATTAACAAAAAATATTAAAAGATATTTAAATAAGTTTAATGTTTATTTTCATTAATGCTCATGGAAGAGCAAGAAAATGGTCCTTATGCACAAAGATCGAACCAATTAATAGTCAGAAGGAAACAGTAGTTCAATTTACTTCAATATAACAAAGGATGTTCTAGAAAAGAAATATAAATGTTGATGAGGTATGAATACCTATTGGTATCTCCTTAAATGTCTGTCAGCCATCAAGTCACTGCATTATGACTGAATTATTTTAGAACCATCTGCATTTAAAAAAAAAAAAAGTAGTAATTTTACTTCTGTGAGTTGTCAGTATGTCTTATCTTGAGAGAAATATATAGCATTTTCTAATGGAGGGCCATCAACAGTTACTGAAATTGCAATACCTTGCATCAGCACATTAAAGAAAATTCCACCAGTGGTTTGAACTTCAGTGGCCTCTGATTTTCTCCCTGAAAAAATATCACCAAGGTTATGGCTTCCTTTTACAGCCCTTCTCCCCCTCCCCATCCCAGAACATTATATTGAAACCAGAGCATGACTATCCCGCTCTCTTTTAAGTAAGACCTGGCTACCACTAGGTGAATTTTGTTTGAGTATATAAATTTTCAGGTAACAGTTTACTTCATCACATATGCTGGAAGTTTTAGGTCTTTACTTAAAATCTGTGTGAACAGGTTGGTTAACCTTATGTAGCTAGGTAAAAAACCTCCTGCCAGTCCAGTGTTTGTAAATTTATGAGACACAGCACTTCCATAGAACAGTTCCTGTGATTTAGAATAGGTGTATATTTAAATTTATGAAATAAAAATAATTATATCCTTGTCAATCAACATATTTTAAATTTTTTTAGAAAATAAAATATATTACTCGCTCATTTTCATAAGTAACAGCTCTTCCTAATGTAGAAAAGCATTCCTGACACTCAGCAAATAGGCATTCAGATACAAAATAAAGTGGAGAAATTGCCTTGTATTTGGTATGTTAAATTCAAGAAATTGTCCACTGTAATTAATAATCTCTAGCCACATCTGCCACTACTGGTGCAAACAGTAATTAGTTTAATACTATTTACGAAGTCTAGTGTGCTAATTATACTTGAATGTACAGCATACATTACTTTAGTGGGAAGTGGTACTTCATCTTCTGTGATGCATACAGAATATTTTTAGAAATGCTGTTACTCAAGGGATATCTTCTAATTGCTGCTGGCTGAGCATGACTAGAATCTATGAATATAAATGCCAGCACCCAGTGGAACTTGGTGCTTTTTAAAAAAGTTGAAGCAAGACATGGTTGAGCTTCCAGATCAATATTTAAGTATAATGGTGGTTAATAGGAATCTCTGTCACTGGAAAGAAATGTGTATCTCAGGCTGATCTCTGAAGACTGGGTTGCTCTTATAGACAAATTTGGTTACAAACAGCATTTTATGGAGGAGCAGGAGAAAGGCCATAACCCTTCTTCAAAGGATGCAGTTTTTCTACTACACTGTGTCATTGCTTTAAAGTTTCTAATCAGAAATTAAATGTATTTCTAATTAAGTGTAATGAATTTAATAAAATATTAAGCAAGCAGAACCAGTAAGTTTTTCAGTTCATTTCTGGTTTTAGTCTATCTGCAATGGAAATTCTGGAAGTTAATAGGAATATAAGAGCAACATTTCAGGTTCTGTTCTGTTTTGAGAAGGAAAGATTTGCTTTTTTTCTGGGTTGTAGTTCATGTTTGATTTGTCTTTGTACCTTGAGAAAAAGAAAATTGAATAAATTGATTTTTTAATCAAATTTCTGATTACTATCAACCTGAAGTCAGTCACTGAGGAGATTAATTTCTGTGGGGACTGACTGTATTACATATTGCTAAATGTGATAAAGTCAAGGGAAATTAATTGGAAGTGCTCAAATGAAAGCCAGTAGTGAATAGTAATTTCATTTTGCAGGCAGTTGTGTGTATTTTTACATGATACAAAGGCTAACACATTAAGTGTGACTCAGCAAGGTTTTCCAAAGCAGCAGATTTCCAGATAAGCAAATATGATGATGAAGGCCATCAAGAAGAATCTAGAGACTGGAGTGGAAAATAAATCCCGGTTTCTTAAAGTGACAGAAGTCCAACTGCCTGTTTCCTGAAATGGAAAAATATGTATTAAATTTGTATAGTGTTATAAAAACATATATTTTCAAAGTTTGGTGAAGATTTAGATATAGTTAAATGGAAGAATTCTGTGCTGACCGCATAATTTGCATTTTTCTTTAAATATATTTATTTGCCTGAAAAAAGGATGTATGCTAATTCAGAGCACTTTGAGCTGTGATGAGGTTCATGATGGCAGGCAGATCCTGTGGGAGTCTTTTCTATACTCTTAACTAGCTCCCAAAAATCATCTGTATACTGCACAGATGATCTTTTACCTGAAGCATGAGAGTTCCTCTCTGAATGAGGCAAAAGTTGTTAGCAGTGATTCTACCCCTCAAGGCTTTAAAACTTCTTTTAAAAAATCAGGCTAAAATCAAAGCATGCTGAACATGATGAGTTCCTTAATGGGAAGTGAAGGGAAAAGCAGTATGTGACATGGAAATGTACTGATTGACAACATAAGAGTTATTAATTTCACCAAAGATGACAACAGAAGGGTTAGCAACTTCTGCAAGTATTTATTTCTGCTTGTCTTAGTCTTTTCTTGATTCAGCATCGGTGGTGTTCTTTATCCACAGGCTGTTCTGATCTAACTACTGACATATTAGTTTTGTCACTGTAGGATATGACTATGTGAACATGTGGACAACTTTTCTTCAATCACTTTCGTTTTCAAGTAAATTAAAATTCTACACTGCATGTGGCTTTCTGTCCATTAAGCTAATCCACATGACATGAGACTTTTTTGTGAAACCAGTTCTATTCTAATTGACATATTGAATCAGTCAATAGTGCTGTCTTTTCCCAGAAGAAAAAAAAAACCCAAATCAGTGAAGATTCTGAAGTTCTGAAGACTTTAAAAAAAAAATTAATTAAAAAATTATAACAATGTCATTCTTCTCCCCAAGTCATTATAACATGCGTTAGAATATTATTTTTACTATGTTCTGAGAGATTACTGATGATATTAAAACACTGAGGAGCATGCTGTGCCTCCAGTGAATGCTTTAAGAAGTTTGAAGGCAGCATGATCATAATTCCATGGTCACTTTCAGCTATAACTTTGTATGTGGAATTTTAATGGCAATAAATGTCAAGGTGATGTGGATCATACATGTGACTGGAAAAAAGGGTTTGGGAGCTGATGGTCTTCACTTTTGTATGTTCTACTTTGAAAGTGGATAAGGAGAAGGTATTTGTCAGTAGTTGTAAGTTAAACGTATGTACACTGAAAACAACCAGATACCTCTAGCAAAATCTCTGAAATGAAGTAATAGGTTTAGTTACTTGTGAGTTTAGAAATGATAGATGCATGGAATTGATAGTGTAGTTTCCTTGTGTAAGTTTAGTGCCTGGGTCTGATTTTCACTTGAGAACAGCATGGTTCACAAATGCTACTAGACCAGGCTTTAAGCCTGCTTACTTTTTTTGTCTTCCCAGTGTAACACCAAATGTCAAGATTTTGCTCGTAAGCACTGATTTGAAGAGCTCTGAATCTCACCTTTTTAATCAAGGGAGAGATTTTTTTAGGTCAGTAATGTTAGTCATGTTAAGGTAAGTTTTGTGGCCTTAAGAAGTTTAAGCTATCTGTATAAACCACAGCCTAAGTTGAGGGGAGTAATGGGTAAGTTTGGTTATATGCTGGTTCATTGATAGATGATGGTTCCATGTGTATGTTGAATACGTGAACTTATCCTTGCTGACTAGCACAATTAAATTGAAGTTAAGTTGTCCTTATAGGTATTTTGTATTGGATCCTTCCACTGCAAGACCTTGCAGTGTTTTAACTGCCTTTTAGTGAGTACTTGTGAAGCTTGGACTTTTCTTGGTAAGGTTAAGTAAAGCTAAGATGGTGTTTATTTCTACCATACCAGGCACATATTTTTAGGGAGCAGGCTTTGTGTCTGACAACTCCTCAACAGCGTATACAAGAAAAGAAAAGCTAAAATGACAGTTTTTCCTCTTTCAAGCACCTCCGAGTAACTAGTGAACACTTAACTACTCTGGAACTGTGGCTTCTATCTCGTTTTTGAAGGTTAAAGTATCATGCAGACTTTGCATAAGAATTATATTAAGATTGTGCTCTGTTTCTGAAAGACCTGATTTTTGTAAGTAACAAAATACTCACTTTTGCTGGGTACTTATAATTCACTAGCAGAGTTTTCCTTGCAGAAATCGGTGAATGTTATGGAGACAGATCTAGTTTTGGGTAGTGTTACTTGAATTTCCGAAATGTTCTTGACAACACCATGCACTAAAAGCACTTCAAATCTGTCAGTGGCATTTCCCTCTTACCCTCTGACAAATTATCTTCTATCTGGTTAAAAGCTGCTAAGTAAAGAATAGAGATTAGTTTTTAAAAATTTAGGTATATTAAGAATGGTGCCTTACAAAGACCTGTGTTGCAACATGTGCTATTTATAACTCGTCCAGAAAAGGGGATGATGAATAGGGAGGTGACACAACTGACTGATGACACAATTATTCACAGTAGTGAAAATCAAAACTGACAGAAGAGTTGCAGAAGGTTTCAAGATACTGAGTGAAAGAAGAGCAAAATTACATGCAATTCAATACTGATAAACGTCAAGCAAGTCACACGGGGAAAATCATTCCAACTATGCACATGCAGTGTGAGGCTATAAACTACTTCTAACTGTTCTGGAGATCTTTTAGCATAATTTTTCTAGGAAAATGATAGCTTTTTACTCAGCAGTAATCAAAAAGACAAATAGATTATTAAAAATGACTGGCAAAAGATCAGACAACAGAGCAGAAAACATCACTATGCCATGGCAAGTTCACGGTGCCCTCAAGCCTTGAATACTGAATGCAGTTGAGTTCCCTCACTCTCAAAGGGAATGAAACTTAACAAGAAAATGCACGGCTCAATGATAGAAGAAGGAGCTGAGCAGATAAGAACTTCAGCTTGGAAACAAAAGACTTCAGAATATACAGTTATTAATTATATGGGAAAGATTTATTGTAAATAATGTACATGATATTGTAACTAATTATTTTTCATAAAATAATAATAAGGGGGGGTCAAGTTTGCAGCTTCAAAATAAAATTTTCATAAGGCATAAGTGTGGAATTCAGTGCCATAAGTATTGCACATGCAAAAGCACAAATACTTTTAAGATAGGATTGGAGAAAAGTATGGAAGACAAGGCTAGTAAGAATTATTAAATGCAAAAATACAGATATGACATCAGCTTAAGAACTGTCTTAAACTCAAGAGTTTACTAGAAACTAGAGTCATGCTTTATTCTTGGTCTGTTTATCCTACTCTTGTATTCCTTACAATTGAAAGAAACAGGATTATCAGGTTTGAGCTAATTATTTTTTTTTATTTTTTTTTGGTCCTGCATATGTATTATAGCTAGGAGACATGGATGCAATATGTATGGAAGTTTCTAGTATGTAATTGGTATTTTGGGTACTGATAACAGCACAGTTGTGGCAGCATAGCTTTTTAATTCCACCATTATAGAATTATACAATGGTGGCTTTGTGTAGCTAGAGATTTATCATAAACAGAATATCAGGCTACCTAGATGATGTTAAAAAAACAGATATAGCTATGATTGTATTTAAACTATTTAATCTGCTTAGACTTAAAGAAGAGAATTTCCACCTGTTTTGGGTCAGTAGTTATTTGAAAGAAGAAAAAATGGATCCATGTTTGAGTATTCTTCTGTTTCAGTCCCTCTAGAAAATGCCAAAACACTAATGCCATGCTTCTGTATATATAATTTACAGAAACTTGTGCCATTCATCTCAGTAATTGTTCATATCTTGTTTACAAATTTATGTACATGTTAGGAATAAAACAAAATACAAATAGCATGGAGAGAAAATGAGGGTGGCAGAGTTAGGAAGTATCTGATTTAAGGTTTATATACAATTTAATGCTTGTTTCGCTCTTCAGGATGGGCATACTGATACAGTCTTTCATCATAAAAAAACTTTCCTTAGGATTAGTGCTTCATATAGTTGATCTCCCTACTACCAACTGGTATGAGACAAACACCTGCTATGGAGAATTCTGTTCTAAACAGTTTATTTGCCAAAATTGAAGTTTGTGTTAGAAAAAACTTAGAAAAACTACTACAATTATTTAAGACCTAAAGAATCTTCTTTATAATGACAGTTTAAAATATATTCATCATAGGAAAGTCTTATGATTGGCTTAACTACATTTGCTAAGGTGGAAAGACTACTGTTAATACTAGGTGAAGGTGAAAGATCTGATGGTTTAGAAATTGAATTTCATCATACTGCTGTATAGTGCCATCTTAGTATCAGTCTGAGTCAATACTGCTGCTGCTACTGAGTGATTCATGATATTCTGAGTCCCTGTGTTGCTTTAGACAATTGATAGGTGTTTTTTTGATTATTTTCTGTCTCACACCTTTAATTTACCACTTCATTTGAGAAGTATTACAATAGGTTGAACTGTTTTTTTGGACTGAAAGACAGTAAATACAAACTTTTTTTTATCCTTCCTCACAGGTATGTTATTGATGAATTACTGTTTGTGGAACAGTTAAAAAACCTGCAGTAATAGAGTTGTTGGAGCTCAATGTAGTTTTATTATTTATCTTATTAACAGAAAAAGCATGCAATATTTCAAAATTATGAAGTCTTTAAAAAGTCACTACATCTATGATATGTAGCATTATGTTATAAGCATAAAGGTTTTTTGTGCTTGCAAGAATTGTTTGTCTTCCATACCTCAAGCAGGTATGGAATACCTCCCTTACTTCTTTTATTGTAAAAGTATGTGACAAAGACATATTTTGGTAATTTTTCATTATTTTTTTTTTTCAAAAGTGAAAAACAGCTAGACTAAATGAATTCCTTAATGTCAGAGATTTGTTTAACAGAGACCACCAACTAACAATAAAATAGTTGCTAATTGTACTTATTGCTGGCTAGAGGCTTATTTTATTTAGTGACCCTTTTTCATATATACTTTCAGGTTCTATAGATGTTTCTTAATAGAAACTGAAAAACTGTAGAGAAATTCTATCTTCTAGTATTAATCACTAAAAGAAAACTCATGGGGGATAACAACACAATCATGTTACACCAAATTGTGTCCATGATGTATGGAGAACCTATGCAGTAATGTTATTTGTAGAAATAAATCCTAGGGCAAGTTGTGTATCTATGATGCATGCTTAAAAATTGCAGGGCTGTCCATCCATGCTCTCCCCAAAAACAAAACATGCCCTGTCTAAATCAATTATATTTTACTAGTGACTTAACACTTAGCAATTCATTCACTTATAATGCTAGTAATACACTGTTCTTCTAATTTTAGATACATAAAACTAAGTTATAGCCTGGTTTGCCATAAGCTAATTACAGATGAAACTAAGATGACTAGACATGTGACAGATTCTTAATCTGTAGCAATTCAGACATAGACAATAAAGACTTCACTGGTTTATCTTCTTTCATATTTGAAATCTGAAGTCTATAAAAGTGAATGTTAATGGAAGACTGTATTACCAGAATGGAAAAAGAAAAGTCTTTACAAGACCCCACTAATCTGAAGATATTTCTTTAGAGTTAGTAGATCTTTCCTTCTGCATTTTAGTTCTAAGCAGGTTTGTTTTAGAAGGAGGTTTCTTATGAATTCTATTTAATCATTAATTTATGGATTAATAGATGTTCTAATGCTCTTTTTTCTTAATATCTTGCATCTGCACTGAATTCTGTATTTTAAATTAAAATTCACTCTTAATGAATTGTAAACAAAGTTGCTGTTGTTTTCGTTATTAAAAGTACATTACTGTCTGTAACTTTGACAGCTTACCAGAGAAAAGTGAACTTGTTGGCTTTGTAAATGTGACTATGGATGAATTTCCATGATTATTCATCTCTTTGATTAAAGACTTTAGCAGTGAAATATATATAGATGATAGGGTATCTCTGTTTTGGTTTTTTTTTCGCCTGTGAATAATCTAAGCCAGATCTTTCTAATTCTCTGTTTTAGGTTAAAGACTGTATCCTCCCACCACTAGTTTCTTTGGTCCACAGTCAGAATGGTAAGTATACAGCCACATCAACTGCAGTTTCCATGAATTCCACATTTTGTTTTAATTAGACTTCAGTGTAGTCACATTCTTGGCACCTTTATTTTCAAGTGGAATGGAGACTCCTCTGCTTGCGGTTGCTCTTGGAAACCACATCACTGCTTTTAAGCCACGAGGTCATGGCTGAAGAGAAAGGGGAGAGCCTCGACTCAAACAGCAAGCTTCTGTCTCTTGTTAGAGATTCATTGCTGCCTCAGTAAGTATAATATTGCTCCTATAACAGGGAATAACTTGATACTCAATCCATTTTGACAGAGTGTTTGTTTTAACTACCCTTTTTATGTTTAAATGGCAAACTGAAAAGAGGAATAGCAACTAACTGTTGCCAGAATTCTCTGCCCAACGTCTTTCCCCGAGGTTTATTTAGTACTTTGTCATATACAACAGAAACACAACTTATGTGCGACACTCCTTTCCTATACTGTGCCTCTGGCTGCTCTTGGAGTAAAGTAATTTTCCCTGAGCTTTCAGGCTGTGATTTAAATACTCCTCTTTGTTCCACTAGTAAACCCAAAATATTCTAACAGCAACTTCTTTTTTGTCTATTTTGGATATCGTGCCCTCATGCAAGATGCTCTGAAATCATATGGATTAGTCCTCCATGATCCACCCAAGGGTTATTGCCTCAAAATTGCTGTCCTTTCCTGCTGCCCTAAACAGCGCAAAAAAGGTACAGCAGAGCAGATGAAACTACAGCCTGTGGGCTAGATGTGGTCTGGAACTTCATTTATATGGTTTATGGTCAAATGAGGCCTGTCTTTTCAAAATGACTTGCAGGTGAGCCTAAAGACAGCTCTCTGTGTTAAGCACAAGCATACTGTGGGTTGATTACATCTGTGAGCAGAGGGAGGGAAAGCACGCACACAGAATGAGTACAGGAAAGATAAGTCATAATTTATCTTTCATAGTATTCTAATAATGTTACAGTGTATTTTAATGTGTGGTCCTCAAAAGTTACTAATTGTAAATACTTCGCTGCCCTAAGTGAGGAAATAGTTCCCCACCCCAACATTAAGTAAGTGACAGAAGGGTGGAGGAGTAGATGCTGGTTTATGATCAGAAACACAATGCCATCTTCCAAATGAGACTGCCTCTGACTCACTAATGTTCTTACAATTTGAGGACCAAAGTCTGTGTAAGAGAGAACTGGAAGAAAATCTTAGAGCTCTCTAGAGAAGCTTATTTTTCCACTTCATACTATTTTTTTTCACTGGGGAATACAGAAATTTTTATTATGAATTAATACAGAAACTGAAAAAAATTTTTTTTAAAAAGACTTTATGCAATATGAAAAGCCATCAGATACTTTTCTTCAGATAGTAGAAGAGACCCAGTTTCAAGCAAGACCTAGTTTGTCCTTGCTCTGAGTAGACATGCTTATGTCATTAAGTGTTTCTCATTGAACTGGTGGGGAGGATCTTATTCCAAACTAAAATGTAAACAGCCAGTATACTCCTGTCTCCAAGCTAATTAGCTCATTGAGTGGCAGAGGTTTTTTGGGTTGAGACTAAATATGGTCCTACCTTGGGGACTTCTCATATGCTTTCTTTGATGCATTGCATTGTAGATGTATAAAAAAGGGTCTTGCAGTAGCTCATAATCTTGGTTCCGGGCTCTAAGTATTTTCTAAATCAGTTCCTTTATCCCAGTAGTAGAGGTGATGATACTTATATTTGAAAAGGACTTTGAAATTATCTGAAGCAAATAATTATTGAAGGTTATTTTGTTAGGAATAGATTAGAACTTGGTGCAAACAATTTTTGCTCTAGCTTAGGAGCATAGTAAAGCAGAATGTAAGTCTTCCGGTGATCAGAAAAAGTTAACTGATGTCTATATATTTAATACAATACTTGAACCTGTGGTTTGAGCCAACAAACAACAAAAAATAACTCCTTGCAGTGTAGTACCTTGTATTTACAGAACCCTTATAAAATGTAGTCGTATGAATCAAAAGTAATACACAGAAATCTTAAAATGGTTTAAAGTGGACCTTGTTTAGGGAAGATATTAGTGTATTTATAATAAAACAAGTATATTGCCAAGTGTTAGATTTTTAAGCTAGCACGGCTGATTAATTCATTATTACTGTTAGGAATTACCATTCTGAACACCTAAATCCAGGATCAGTGTCTACTAATGCATTATAATATTTTCTTCTTTTCTGAAGGAAGGGACTTGTGAATTACCAATGAGAAATAGTTTTCTTTCAGAAACTGGAATATGCTCTTTAAAAAGGGGAGATTTTAATCACTGAAGGCTGACACTGACATCTAATTGGTTAATAGTGTAGCATCTCCAGTGTGGTTTGCAACTTGACAGCAGCACATTCAAGCTAAAATGTAGTAGCTGTGATACACTGCCCATAGGCTGTGTGCTTGTTTGGGAATGTTAGCCCTTGTGAAGGAGGTCCCACAGGCTACGTCAAGAATGCACAGCTGGTGTGCTTCATCATCCTAGTCTTAGAGTTGTCCAGATCAGACACTTGGCCAGAAAGCAACACACCTCCTAGATTTCCTTCTTGTGTAAATCAGAGTGCTGAGGTGTGGTGCCTGGGGACCCAGGATCTTCAGTCCAGTGAAGAATTTAGCACACGCCAACACCCAGGAAGTGGGAGGTGATCCATATTCCTCAGTTCAGGCAGCAGTAGGGATTTCAAGATCTGAAGTAAAATTCTTAGTGAATTTGCTTGATTCTACCCCCTTCTCCCATCAGAACCCAAAAAGAAAAAAATGCAGTGGAAGTATTTGGTTGCACAAAACATGATAACCTACCGCATTTTCCTACAAATCATCCTTTCATTTGTAGTTGTTTAATTCTTCATGGTTCTTCCTTTACAAATGAAGAGATTTATGCTTCCGATTCTATTACTTCCACATGTTTAAAGTAGCACTATTTGTAATGAAAGACAGTGTTTTGACATGGCTGAGTCTGTGGTTTTTTATGCTTACATCTTTCTCTCTTCCGTCATTGTATCCTATTGCCCTCCAGATAGGTTTTGAGTTAGACAAAATAAAAATAGCCTTGTTTGTTGGGTGGGCTTTACTGGAATGTTAGCAGCAACAACAAGGTCCATTTTGGTTTTCAGAAGGCCTGTTTTCCCTTTCCAAGATTTCCATGTGGTGATATTTGGAAATGTTTTATAGATGTATTTCTTATAGTTGTACCTTCACTGCCATAGCTCTCAATTGACATTATTTTAAAGTATTTTTCATAGAATCATAGAATGGTTTGGATTGGAAGGGACCTTAAAGATCATCTGTTTCCAACCCCCTGGCATTGGCAGGGACACTCACCACTAGATCAAGTTGCTCAGAGCCCCATCCAGCCTGGCCTTGAACACTTCCAGGGTTGGGACCTCCACACCTTCCCTGGACAACCTGATCCAGTGTGCGACCACCCTCATAGTGAAGAACTTCTTTCTAATGTCTAAGGGCAAGGGAGAGCAAGGAAAGGCAAAGAAGGGAAAGGAAGGGCAAGAAAGTGAAAGGAGGGGCAAGGAAGGTCAAAAAAGGTCAAAGAAGGGCAAGGAAGAGGCAAGGAGGGGAAACAAAACAGGCTCAACTACACCTGTTTCACAGGTGCAGAAGCAAAGATGACTGAAGGGACCTGAGCAGTGCCACCAGGCAACAGGGGAAGGAAAAGGGACACAAGCAGCAATATCTGCCACTTTGGTCTCTCAACAAGCAACACTAATGCTGGACAGGGGTAACATGCTGAGACAATTTAATTGGAAAGTCAGACTTGCAAATACTGAGATACAAATCCAGAGTGAGGGTTTGATCCTGAAAAACATTCTGCCTGGATGCACTGAAATGACCCAAAGTAGACTCCCCTTAAGTTTAGGCCAGGGACATAGGTGCAACAGCTGATAAACCAGGCAGTGCAGAAGATTCCTTTATAGCAAACATTAGACCTGAGAGTGCTGACAGTCTGGTTATGTGCTGTTGGACAGTTTTCTTTCTGGCATTTGGCTGGGACCTCCTGAATGATAGAAATGCTGTTATTTTCCAATGCCAATAAGTATATATTAAAATAAACAGGATCCCCACAGCTGTCAGGTGGGGATTATGCTAGCAGAAACCAAGTTTAAGGTCATCCACTCTTCAGGTCAGTCTGAGATTGACAAGAATTGGAAAACTGCCCTGCAGAACTACAGCAGCTACACCCAGTGTTGCACCTGCTTTCCCTTTATGCTATCTTCCTCAATTCAGGATAGACAGGATTATTTTTTAACTATTAGCTAGTTGACTCTTTTCACATTTACTGCTAATGATTTCCACTCCATAGTAGGAAGCTGAGGCAGTTGGTTTTGCCATGTGGAGCTATGTACAGAAATCTTGCAGACACACCAGAGGCATACCATAGGCTAAGCACCCAATAAATCTGCCTAAAATTTTGGGGCTCCATTTCTACTTAGCTCTTGAAAATTAGATATTTAAAATATATATACAAATATATTGTAGATTAATAAATAATATTCATACAGAAAAATAAACTTTAATAAATGTATTTTAATGTACTGTATATTTATAAAAGCATGTATTTTATAAATATATACATTATTACATATTTTATAGTTGTGTATCTCTCGAAATAATTTGTTTTATTAATGCTCCTTTTAAAGTTAATCTGATGCTAGTTTTAAAATACTGTTTCTAGGTAAATTTTGTTTATTGCTTTGTACAGTTCCAAGTACTATTGTATTTCCGTTGTGGTTATGATAATCTTTGGATATGGGAAATTATGTATTTTTTATATTAACTTTTTAATGCACATCTCTTGACTTTTTGTCACTGTTGCTACCCTGTGTCCCACTTCCCTTCCAGGTATGAGCAGCTTCTAATGGCTCCAGACCCAGTACCAATACATGCACTGAAACTCTTGGTGGCCCTGACTGAACACAGCCCTGCTTTTGTGAGGTGATACAACTATACATTCCCTGTTATTCTGGGTTCTTTTTGTTTAATTTTTATTTATTTTTATTTTTTTTTTTTTTTCCCATCAGGAATTAATGATAACTTGGATCTCACTATCATAATACTTTGATTAGCACTTAGGACATTTTGAAAATCCTTGGAGACTATCATATCTTTTGTCACAACCTTGTCTCTTTTCTGCCAATTTTAAACCATCCTGGTTATTTTAGTGTGGATTTAGCCAGTGAAGCATTAGACACAAAGTCATAAGAATGTTAACATCTAAATTATCATTTAAAAAGTAGAAAAAAATAATACCAAAACATTTTAAAAAACCTTGTCCAGCTAAGCATGTTTGTACAAGGACAAAGGTAATATATTTGTGAAAGGCTTAGAGACCTGTCCATTAACTTTAAAGCTCTTCAGGTTTTCTGCAAATATAACTGCCCTTTTAAGTTCCTTAGCATGGATTGTAATGTTTGGCATAGGTTAACGCAGAATGAGTGAACTTAATGTCTTAAAGTATCTTAATGTCTCCCTCTTCTTTTTTTTAAATTTAAGCTGTCATGGACACACACACACACACAAAAGTCGCATAGAACTTAGACTGAGTTTGTTCATAGTAATAAGGAACCATTTCTCTCTCATGTGTGTCCACACGTGCAGACATTCCTCTTCCCAGACCTGCCCAGAAAATCAAGTTGTTCTTGTACCCACCATTGTCTGTTCATGGTGTCTAATAATGTCATGGCTAAGAAGTCACTGTGCACAGTACTGTCTTGCTTTGGGTGATTGAAATGGGCAGAAGACTAAAAAAGCATAAGGATGGAAGTTAATTTTGTTTTCCCACTATTTTTATTACTAAGGATGAAATAATCCTCTTTTAATCTTTTATCATGCTGCTGTGAACACTGCTTTAAAATACTAAGTAGACTAAAAATTGACAAGGAAATAGCTTGGAAGTAGCGAGGAAGTAGCTTGGGATTTTAAATGGTTTGAATACACTGGATGTACTTAATTGTGGTTTTGTTTTATAGAAGCTTTTTGTGCTACTGCAGGATTTTATGTATTATACAAATAAATAGTACAGCTCTCTAATTTTAGAATTAACCTATTTTCTAATACTTTAAGAGTTATGACAAATATTTCTGTAACTAGAATGCTGGATAGTATAGCAGCACTTTGCCTCTGCATAATGAATTATCTTTGAGTAATTGTGTGTATTTGCCCTTATGCTTAATGTAGGTAGATTGTCTTTTTACAGCATATTATTAAAGAGCAGCTCTGGATATCCAATTACCTATTAATAATTTTAAGTATCAGTGTATCAGATACTGGTATATTAGGATGGGCTACTACATTCCAGATACTAACAGACCTTTTTTCTGTTTCTTGCATGTCTTACTGGCCTGTTTCCTTTAATTAAATAATTTCTTTGGCTAGCTTTCTAGAGGAGTGGAATTTAGGCAGTTCTCTTGGTCTGCCATCTTCCTGATTCTTTGACTTACTAATAACTTTAGCTGAAAGTAGCTGATGCATCAAAGCATGACAGAGGTGATATTCATATTTGCACAAACTGCTGGTGAACAAATTGGGAGCCAGATGCATGCTATGCTGAACACTAGATCACAACTGATTCTGTTTTGGTTTGATGTCTAATCAATCTGTACACATGGAGCTCAGAGTTACTCAAGCTGTATGCTCTTCTTTGCCTCTTTCATTAGGCACATGAAAATTGCTTGTCATTATTGTGATGAAAGATAAATAAGTAACACTGAACAAAAATCCTTTGGGATTTAATTTGTTATTTGTGGAAAAACTCTACTATATTTTAGCAAATGTCTACAGCAGGGCAAGAGCTGATTTGATGATGCAAATTCTGTATTCAGAAAAAGAAGTATCATAAGATACCTTGTCTTTCATGTGTTTACCAACTTAATGTATAGGTTCTATGTACAGATAGAAAGTCAGACACAGTTATTCATTAATGGTTGAGGTCTTTTTGTTCCAGCTTTGAGTCTTGTACTCTATTGTGTTGTGATCTGAAATGATCAAATTGCTAGATTTTTCTAGTGGTAAGGAGGAGTAGATATGAATTTCGTGGTTTCTATTCCTATGGTATATCAATTCGCTTTTCTTGTATGTTTTGACTGTTGTAAGCCATTCTGTACTGTGTCTCTCTGAAAAATATATTGGATCATGACTCTTAACTTAGCTCATGATCTTATAGCTAGGGTTATGAAATGTAGCTACTTGACTTACCTTTAATCAGAAACTCATAGTATTTAATGACGTTAATATATCTGAAAGATAAACACTCAAAACTATGGAGTCTGATTTTTATGGGTTGCTAAAATAGGCATTTTAGGTTGCAAGGAAGGAAAACAGTAAAGGAAACAGTGGAGGTAAGGGAAGTGTCAGATATTGCATCAGATAATAATCATGGCAGTGGGACACATTGCAGTTTTCTGTTATTAAGGTCATTTCCTGAGGGAGAAAAAGTAGTCTAAAAACTGATGATGTGACCCTTAGATTTGTGGTGGATAGAAGGACAGGGGAGCAAATTAAAGAACCTTCTCCACCTCGTGTCCTTACTGTGAATTTCCCAGGCAGACATTAGGCACTGCTCTAGGAAAGGTGAAAAGGTGGCAGCAAACAAAATAGGAAGGTGCTGAAGAGCAACAAAAATATCTGCTGTTTCTAAATGCCACAGATGTAGTTCGTGTGAAGATGATAGATGGATAGACCTTGTACATCACAGCAGATTGTCTCGACTAATTAAAGTAACTCTTAGTCACAATGTCTTTGGAATCATCCAAGAATTGTTCAGTTTTCAAACTTCATTCACACTATTCGTAGCCACGCGTTATTGATTAAGGACCTTTAGGACACATTTTAGACATGGTGTTAGTAATGGATTGATCCTCTTATCATGCATCATTATGTTCTAAATTAGCATTTGTTTACTTTTCAGTATATTCTGAAATGATCTATATAATATCTATACCCTCAACTGAAAAAAAGAAATAGTAAAAAAACCCCCATCCTAAACTCTTTTACGTTCAGCATGTTACTTTTAGTGAGTTTGCGTTGGTACAATTGTGATTTGGTTCACAAGCACTTGTTAGAATTGTGCATAGATTATCTTTGAACCTGCTGTAGTTTCTTTGCCATTTTACCCGGGGGCTAACATGTCAATGCTTTCCTTTCCTAGTGAATTGATTCATGTGGGCATATATGAATTGCTTTAAAAATACTTTGTTCTTCTCATTATTAATTTTAACTTTCTAGTTGAAGGTGGTATTGCTCACTTTAAAAAGTAGATCCATTTACTTCTGAATTACTTCTCTGTTTTTGTGTGTTTTCATGTTTTCTGTAATGAATATGGATAAAATAATATGGAGTAGTTCCGATAACACATAAGCCTATAGGGTCTAGTTCAACTGTACTGAAATATGTTAGAGGCGTACAACATGCAGATAGACTCAGTGAGATTGTTGAAGGATGATACAGTTTATTTAGAACTCTGGGGAATATTTATGTAGAGTTTGGACCTGATTCTTATAATAACAATTTCACATCTGTGAAAATTGTGTTGTAAAACCTCTCATTTTCTTGTTAGAGAAATAATGCTGATATAAACCAGCAAGGAATTCCAAGGATCTTGCTATCCCTCTTGTTTGGTAAAATATTTGCATGCGTGCTGGTCTATTGAATAACACTAGGCAGGAAGACTTACTCAGAAACACTTGAAATGTTGTGTGCCAGCTATTAACACTGTTGTCAAGTCACACATCATTGTAATTCATATCAAAGACAGTGGTTAGAGTTCAGTATTGGAAGTGAGTTCTCATAGTCTATTCACGTACTGACTGTAATTCTAATCACCGTTTTTAATGTAAAACACAACTCAGTGCTGCATTTTATAGAAGTTCCCCTTTAGTAAAGAAATTAGCTATTAACCTTATACCTTTAATTTTGTTTCCTCTTTTGTCTTGCTGATCAGTTGCTGAATGTCTGTTTTAAAAATGTTAGGCTATTGTTTGATGTTACCATTAAGTCAAGTATTGAAAAATGTCATATTTTAAGGCTGGTGTATTTACTTTCTTAATGAAAGCATTAAGCTGAAGGAGAAAATACCATTCATTCTTGGTTATTTTTGCTTGCAATGGTGAATTTTGGCCATTGTGAATATAAACAGCAAATAAAAACCAAGCAGATAATGAGGAAGAGTCAGCAGTAGGAATTGTAGACTTAAGTGAATTCAGTTCTGCCACAAATCCCATGTAAGATTCACCATGAAGTAAATCTAAACCACCATTCAAACCACTGTCTTGTGCTCAGCTGTAGGTGCCTATAAAAGTCTGTAGGAAGAAGAGAAGTGAGTGGCATTACTTGCTGCAAGCTTTCTCAGCCCCCTGTCAATTTTTTTTTCAGAAATCAAATAGGAAGACTTGGTGTTCTCTGCTATTGATGTGTAATTTTAATTTCATTTTACGTGGGTTCAAAAATATATTTTTTCAAATAACTTTCAGCATTTATAGTTCTCTATGTGCAGGTGATTGCACTATGGAATATTAATCATGTTTCAGAATTTTCTTTGGATTTCTTTGTTACTCTGGCACTTGCCACTTAATTTGATGCCATCAAATTCTTACAATGAAAAAGAAACACACTGCTTCATAAATTTCTGGCATGTTGTTTCCTTTAGCTGTGCCTTTTTCAATCTGAACAGTCCTGACTATGTTTTAAGACCCTTTAGGAGCCTTATAAAATACATTTTGAAAGCTGAAGAATGCTATATCGAGCAGCCCTCCTGTGTCCAAGTGCTGACTGGCTTCTTCAAAGATGTGTAATGGATTTGACATTTCTCCTCTTTAAAGTGAATGTCTTGGTTTTTGCTCTGTGCATGTGCACCAATTCTGTTCTTCAGAATAACATCTACCCTTTTGTTCAGCTTTGGATGCCTGTAATACCTAAATTTTCACACTGCCCCATCAGACTTTTCTCAAAAGTTAGTATCCAATAGCATAACATTTTCTGTCTTTTAAATCTTTCCTATGAAAGTAGAGAACTCACTCACTCCCATTTTTCCCTGGTAAGCCATCTCTTTATCAATCCAAAAGGTTTGTTAATATTTTTAATTCAGTAAGATTTTTTTTTATTATTATTTTTTTTTGGTAGGGGAGAATATTTAGGATTTAGAAGACCTATCTTACCTTTCTTATTTTGTGCATTGAAAACATAGGTCAGTAATTTAGCAGATGAGTGCATTTATGTTTACACCTCACAGACCACCTTTTGAAAAACCATATAGATTCAGAAACTTCCATTAGCATTATCTGACTACCAAGGTGTTGGGAGTCTGAGGTGTAAAGTGAATGCTGTCAGGTTGTGTTTGTGATTTCTTAGGGATAAAAATAATAACAAAATATTTTAGTTGATGTAAAAGACTACTTGCAGTCCTTATTTGTGCAAATAGTTCTCCATGAAGGCCAGAAGCAAGAAAAAGTTGCTTGACATTCTGTTGTGTTTTTCATGTCATTGAGTCATAGAATATCTCAATTTGGAAAGGACATGTAAGGATCAAGTCTAATCCCCTGTTCCTCACAGGACTATCTAAAACTAAATCATATGACTAAGAGCATAAATATTATTTTTTTCAAAACTGTCTGAAGCTTTTTCAAATATCAAATCAGTTAAAATTATATAGCAAATTAGGATTTTTACATTTAAGAAATTGCAGCTACTTAGGGCTGAAATCTCAGGCTGGGCTTTGAAGTTATAAATACATAAATGCTTAAAAAAAAAAGTGTCTGAGATGTGGTTGAAATAACTTCACTAACAAGCTGTTGATTTGTTCTAGACAATATTATAATTTTATGAAATGCCAAAATGTATTTTATGTTAAATAAGAATCTGAAAATTCACTAGCAAAACTTTAATGCAATTTTTATTTAATATTATGTTAGAAGGCAGCACAGCTGGAGAAAGGACTAATGTTGTCCTTCCTTGCCTTCAAAAAAGTCTTTAAAACCTGAAGGAATAGTGGAATTGTTTTTCTTATTTTCCAGTTGGGTACAATAACAGTCTAAAATATGTAATCACAACATGGCAGAAAATATTAGTTTTCAAGCTTTGACAGCAACATCAAAAAAGCTCTGCTAAAAAAAATAAAAATGTTTAGGATCCTTAAATGAAGTCCCTAAATGGAGCTTTTTTTTTCTAGTAAATTTTAATTTCCAGTAGCAGTCATGTAGAGCTCAGTTTTGATTGTTACATGCAGTGAGAGATAAAAAACCTGTAAAATGATCATGGAAAACTGAACTTATCAGTACTACAGTTAGTGTCAGTTTATGGCTTTGTAAATCAGTTTCTGTCATTTTTTTGCAAGTTTGTGTAATAAGTAAATCGATGCATAGTTTTCCTGTTTGGTTTCCTAGAGATAAGTGTAATAGAAAAATTAGCAACCATGTATCCATATTGAAACGTCACTAAACAAACTGAAATTTGTGAAAATTGAAACTGAAAAACAAGCTGTGGTGGGTAGGTGTTATCACTAGCAATATTGGACTATTCTTGTGGCCCACAATGAAACCAGCTGCATTTATGATATACAGAAAGCTCGGCTCTGTATATTAAGGAGAAAAAAAAAAAAAAAAAAGAAAAGTGAATACCTAATCTCAGGAGGAACGTTGCTTTATTTTTTATCCTGGTGGGACCAGTCAACTAGGAATAGGCTGACATATTACTTTACGTTATAGATCCTAGCACTTCACAGATAGTCCATTCAGAGAAGTAATTTGCCCTTTGTAGAGTGTCATCAACAATGTGAATTGGAACACCGCAGGCTTAAATCTCAAATCCTTGCTATTAGAGTAAATGAAGGTATTTTATAATCTCAGCATGGAAGAAAATAGGAGACTATTGAAAAGGACTTGAATATGTATTTTTCATGCTTTAGACTAAGTCAATTCTTTTTCAAAGCTAGGAGGAAACTTCAAATCATAGGTGTCAAGAGACCATGAAGATAACACATAATGGAAATATTAATATAAATTTTTCAAGCAAAACATCCCTCAGGATTTAGTACTCAAGGGAAAGAAATATAGCTTTTAAAATCAGATATTTTTAAGGACCCAAGCCTAATGTAATTTATTTTAATAAGTGAAACAAAGATTATATACCCTAAAAAGCAGGAATCTTACGTAGTGCCAGTAAGCCAGGAGTTTTATGTTGTCGCTGAATGTGCAGAGCAGAGTTGCAGAGGTTGCAGCTTTGTCAGAGAGCTTCAAACATTTTTCTTTATGACTATAACCTTTTATGGCCCTCAGGCTTTCAGTTATAGGGCATTCTTGTTTTATACCATGTTGTAGGACTGTAATATTTGGGGCTGATAACACATGAAGTTCATTTCTAGGTTTGAAAAAAAATATCATGTACTCTTGCCATTTCTGCTTCATTGATTGGGAATCCTTTTTGTATTAAGATTTTATATAGAAAGAGGGATATTTTATTTTAGGATTATTGGTTAGGATTATTGGTATTCAGTACTACTTATCAATAGGCAAGGGTAAAATTGTCGGAAATAACGGGAAATTGGTGAAACACATTATGTTGTAGTTTAGAGATACCAAAAGAGAGATTTTCCTATAAAAATATGAATTCTGAAGCTTGAAAATTAACAGGAGTTGCAACTACAAACTCCTCTCCTTCAGTAAGCTTTCTGAAACTGCTGGCAAAATGACTGGGATTGCTTTGACACCCTTCCGTTAAACGTGTGCCACAGACAGTTTTTGAGCTTCTGCTGGGAGTGAAAGTCAGCCCCTTTCATTTCACCACATAATTTCTGGAAGTTATTAGCAATTCATCTTCTGATGTATGATAAAACCAAAACTGCTGTGGTTCAATACATTGAATACGAATCTTAATATTGTACTTATTGAAAAATATTTCTCTTGAATTTCACATCCTTGACATTTGTAGCAAATACTCAAGATATTTGAAAGAAGAAATATCCTACTTCAGATATTTTTCTTACCATTTGGATGTATGTTTATTTTAATTCTCAGATCTCATTCCTTTGTGTGTATGAATACCAGTCAGCCTTTCCTTGTTAAATTTCCCATATTATACACTTGTGAAACATCTTTAAAACATAATCTTCAAATAATGATGATGCATATCTCTCTTACATACAGATCTTCATTGTTTTTTTTATCTTCCTTTTCTGTCTACTAGAAAAAGTTAAGTATTAAATAAAAATCGGATTATTTGATATCCAACATAATTTTCTGCCTGCAGAAAGGCCAAAAGTCCTCTCTTCCTCCTTTTCCCATGGGTAATTTGAAATGCAAACTACAGTAGTGGAGAAGGCTTAGGAACTGGAATAGAAGAATAATGCTTTTCAGGAAAATTAATTTTTTTAATAATTGAACCCCTAAAGATAGGGTTGATAGATTTTCTCACTGAGGCATTTTATGGTAGATACCATTTTAAATTGTGCCTTAGTATAACATTTTTTAAATTGAGGTCTTTGCCTTTGAACAGCTACTAAAGGGCATGGTATGAAAGTGTGATGGTAAGATGACTTTGAAAGTTTCCAGTTCAGTGATGGTTCTTTATTATTTGAGATACACCCAAAAAGAGTAAATTTATGTGAGCTGTTCTCCAATTTATTCAAGGGACCAATGCCCAGAGATGCTATTCTGACTTTAAGATTCACATCCCTGAGTTTACTTGCTGTTTTTGAGAGTGAAACTGAGGACTTTCCAGAGACTACCTCCACCAACTTTGTCTTTTTATGCTGCTTCAGTGGCATGTAATTTTAGAAATGTATGGGTTCTTTTTACCAAGAAGAATTAATCTGATTATTTTTGTGTCAGAAGCTAGTGTAAAGTACTGCACAGTAAAGCTTCAAACATGAAACTTAATACTTACTTTAGTCAAGTATGACTCCTGTTTGTTCACAGAGATTTAAAATGTATAACTTTGTGTTTTTAACTGATGTACCAACCACAAGACAATTTTGTAATAGGTTCTGTGCTGAATTCCCTGAGTAAGTGTGCAAAAGCACACTGAGCATACAGTCACAGTGGCCATCCTCAACGCTTGTAGATGTACTCTCTGTGCTTGTGTTCTGCATTTAGTACATGCACTTCATGATACAATCTTTTCTTATAGCTGTGTCCCAAGGCTAAAAGCTACCTAATCTTTATGAAGCAATTCATAATGGTATAAAGACACAAGAGTAAAGAGGTGAATAGGCATCTACTACAATGTGTAAGAAGAGAGAATCATTCATCAATTCAGACAGCATGATGTTGGAAAGTCAATCATGTAATTCATGTCATTGTAGTGTTTGGGAGAGAAACACATGCTTTACTAATAAATAAAGATGTTTTGGATTCTAAGAATAGAAAAGAGTGCATTAATATCAAGTATTACTGTTTTTTGAGACTATTCTTATATATATATATATATATCTATATACATAGAACCATTATTTTGAAATTCAGAAGAATATAGCTAAATTGTTTTGAGTAACTCTGCCTCAATGTTATAAAGAGAAATGCCTGACAAATCTGCCCTATTAACCTGTTAAACCCAAGAAGTTAGTTAATGTAGCATACTTAAAAAAACATAGCATATTTAAAATTTCACTATGTGCCCTGAGTCTCTTAATTAAAATTCTTAATGATGCATGCTGACTGTTTCATAGTATGTATAATATTATATTTCTGTATTTTGATTAATTTCTGTCATTTAAAAATACTAATTTAATTACTGTTCCACTCACCTGAATCATATCAGTGAAGCAGACCTAGAAGTAATTTCCAAAGCAGTATAACATTGCTGTTTCTATTTAATAGCTGAAGTGTAGAGCTCATTTTTGTTGAGAGCTAGTCAAAATATGAGGTTCTGGGTCATGGATTTTGGCAACAACAATTATACTACTCTGCTCCTTTTGTGATTTTAGTGTGTCAAACAAGAATTCACTTCCTCTCTTTCTAAATAAATCTTAAAATGTTTGGGTTTTTTTACAGCCTTGTGGAAGAAATCCATCTTTTTCCAGTTGTTTTGCAAGTCATATTGGTAAGAATATTTTATATATATATATATGTACACTAATAGATTAGTAGCATATCTCCCAAATAATGTCAAACTAGTAAGCAAGTTTAGTAAGAGATGATGACAAATTAATATGTTGATAAAAATAAATTGAACAGTTCATCAATGCAAAAGAATGCAAAAGAACCAGGTGTGTGTGTGGTTCTCACCAACTATCTACTATACAAAAACTTTCTAAGTTGTTTTTTTTCCTTTTTTTTTTAACAAAATTAAGACCTGGAAAATAGAATTAATGAACTTGAACCTTAAATAGATCCATATATTTGCCTAACCCAAGTAACAAATGCTGAGAAAGCTGCATTTGACACAAATTTGCATAAAACCTGAATTTTACTATAATGCCAATTCCCACAATTTGCTTTTGCAATTTCTTTCAAGATACAGTATCAAGGATATGATTTTTAGGTAGTCATATGCTGAATTTCCATCCCTAAGTAGGATCTGCCACTTATGAAGACCATGAAAAAATGGTGGTGGATTTGTATATCTCTGAAGTGTTGCTAACCAAATATGTTAATGAAGAAGAAAAATCGGTAGACTAGTTTGGAAGCTAGATACTGTGCTTTCTGCTGGCCTTCTTGTGGCTGAATTCCACAACCTCTTGTTTATTTTTTCAATCTCTTTGTTCATTAAGTTTTATTAGATTAGTGTCCTGTCATGTAAGCATGCTTCTGATGAACACTAAATACACATCATAAATAAGTATGCATAATTTGTGCAGTGTGAGCCAATTGCATACTTGATTTTGTATCATTCTTGGAATTCAATTGTAAATTCGATTCTGGATCAACTTTGATTTTTCCTTTTTTAGATTTAAGTGTCTTAAACTTTCTTCCTTTGCAGTGACTTATTTTACTGCCTATCATTTAAAATCTCTTTAATGCTGCATTTGAAGATAAGCCCTTTTTTATTCAAGTTACCTCTCTAGTGGTGATAGATTTTTGCAATAGGATACAGAACACAAGCTTTATTCTATTCCATGTACATATATGTACAAATTTCTTCTTGTGGTACTAGCAACAAAAATATTTTACAGCATTACATAAATAGTTTTGACCCAGTGTAAGTACTGCTTTAGGTAGAAACAGAAGAGGAACACAGTATAATATGAAAGTCAAAAGTTTAATATTAATATCTTCAAATATGAAGTTAATGTCTAAAATGTCTCCAGGTGCTTGAATCTTGAAGTTCGACTGCCAATACATATACACACAGATGTATTTATAAATGTCTGTTGTATAAAGCTATGAGTATTTTAGCATTGTTATTATCTTAAGAAATATTCCCAGATCTTGAAAAACTTTTTATAACATATCTATAGTCATGGTATTTAAAATGTTTGTATGTCATGCCATGTAAGTAGGATAAGTTGGAGTCAGTCATAAATACTGCCTCTTGACATCTCTGCACACAGTTTGACCTCATGAGTTCTAGAAATAATTCTTTAAAGAGTAAAAAGCAGCTAAACTCAAAATCAGCCTCCTGGCTGGTTTTTGTTCAAGGTTTCATAGCTCTCTGAAACCTCTGTAGCTATCTTGAATCTTACAGCTAGACTTGTGAGGGAGTAGCTTACAGCTCTTAGGGAACAAAAAAATAAGTCTCTTTTCGACATGAGTTGTTCAGGGAGGACACCTGTAGTGCCTTCAGTTATCATTTATAGCAGTTAAACTGTATCAGTGAATTGGACATCAGCTGTGGTCTTGGTTGTGATGTTAGGGATGTGAGACCCTAAATAAGTTGATAGTGTCCCCTCTGTTCCCCCACAAAAGAGTGAATTCTGCAAAGGAATGTTAGCCAATTGGGAAGGGTCACGAGTCAGGACTAATCAGACTGGAAGGATTAATTGTTAGGCTGTTTTTCCTCATGAACAAAACAAACTAACAAATGCCTTTGCTATATGTTTCTGAAATAATTTTCAAGGTCATATGAGTGAAAGGAGCTGCATATAATTTACTTCCTATTTACAGTCCATAAAGTAGTCTTTATCAAGGTTTGCACTTCTGTTGTTTTCAAGAAACAGCACATCAAGCCCTGTTGTTGTGCCTAGAATTTTACTAGACCCTAAGAAACTGAATTTATATTATGCTTCAGTCAATACACTATTTTGTACTGTCAGTAAGAAAATGTAGAACTAGTACTATCAAGATCAAGGAATATCGCTGGAACTTCATAATTTTCTCTGCTGAGTCCAAATATCCAATGTATTTTCTATGTATTATTAAATGTAGCTCATGTAATTTCCAGCAATGCCAGTGACAGGACATTGGCTCTTTTAGGCTCTGAGGGAAATAACGTGGGCTCAGAATTGGAATGTATCTCCAGGAGTAGTCTTCATTTCTCGACTGTGCCACAATCACAGTGGGATTGAATGTACTAGCTTTAATCTAGCTAAAATAGCAGGGAGGACATGATGGCTTGCAGATACTGGGCAGTACACACTAAGTTGATTTTAGTGGGACTGCTTCTCACTCTTCATTGATACAGAGTTGCAGTACCTCATATACTGCAGGCTACCCTGTGTTATGATCTAAGCAGTAACACTGAGATTTGGTGATTTTTTTGCCCTCTCTTGTGTATCTGGACCAGGTACATCTCTCAACTCAAATGGATCAAACCAAATATATTCTTCAATGTCATTTATCATTGTGATTCTGTTAATGTTATAGTTGCCAAACAAAAGGAACTGTAGCAGTGAAAAAGGCTGTTACTGTCTACCTAAGAAGTTCTTCTAAGGGAATAGCTATTGCTTTTATTCACCTGAGTGAGGTTTTAGTTACTGGTCTATTAGTCAGAGGCTTTTAAATATAGTTGCTGTTCCCCTGGTAACACTCAACGCACATTTATCACTCAACACTCAGTTACGTTTAAAAAATGCAAATTAATAGTGTACTTTGTGCATATGTTAAAGACCTGGATATGGTTCTTTGTTGCAAAACTTCAAAGGAGAATTTCATGTTACACCTGAATGCAAATTAATTTCATCGGTACCCTGATGCCAGATCCTAGGGCTAATGCTTATGTAGGTTAGGAGTAGTTATGCAAAGCAATATAAAGGTATGACTGCAGTATGAGTTGGCATTTCTCCTGTTACAACTTCTAAAGACATTAGTGAAGATGTAGTGACGTGTATCTGTGGAAAAAGGGAGACAAATCAACAATACGCGAGTATATTCAGGCCAGTAAGTGATTGAAAAACAGAAGGAAATCTGGCATCATAATATGCAAAATTTAAAAGGTGCAAACTCTCCTTGCTAACAAGATTAAAAATAATGAGCCAAATTCCATTACAACATAAGTGATGCCAAAATTTGTGTTGATGTAAGGTATAAATATTAAATGCCACTGCTCATGAAGTAGAAGGGATTGTGGCAGGAAAAGTTACTGTGGGATATGTTTCATGCTTTACTTTCTTGCTGCCATTTTCTGCTACATCCTTAGTATTTTGTTTCTAATATATTTAAATGTGTCAAAGCTGCGATCTCTCTGAAATATCAGTATATTATATACAAAATATTACTTTTGAATAAAGTTATAGTGATGGACTGAGCTTGATAAAGGAATTGGAACTGTCTTACTCTCATATTTATAACTTATGGTCATTTTTATTTTAAATTGCTCCCAAGATTTTGTTGAGTAGCTGCCTATGAAGTTGGCACATGTTATTTTCTGAGCTATATTACTTTCTAGAAGGGACAGGACAGGGACCCTCCATACATCATAAATATTACCTGTCCTTCCTTCAGGGTTATCTGAATCTAAACTATCACATAGAAATTCTGTGTAGCTAGTGAAATTCTAGTTTTCTGCTGATAAATTTTTAGACTAAAGCTAAGGATGCTTGTGATTAAGAGCTCTGTGCTACCCTCTTTTTAAAGCTTAGTAGCCAATAGTGTGCTTATTCTATTAAAATCTCTAGTATAGATTTCAATCACACCAGCATCTCACAGAATCCATTTTTTGCTGCTAAATTTCTTTTTACAACTTTCTGTATTTTAGTGGTCAATGACCACATGAAAAATGTGGCAACATGGATTTAAAAGGATATGCTTTTAATGAAAATGACTTTGTAGTAAGATTGAGAATTATTGTATTTATAAATGATATCTTATTATTAAATACCATCAGCATCAATGGTAGATAGTGTCTTAGTGTCTAAACTGTACAATAAAATTTAAAGGTAAAAATATAAGTATTATTTTGTTCATATTGTTGTTCTATCCTTTGTGCAAGTGAAGTCCACACCTTTTCTTCACATTTTTGAAATAATTAAAATTAATTTTAAAATTAAAAAAATAATTTATTTTCCTGTAAATACAGTGGAAAGCTGTTACTATGAAAAGAAAAAAAAAAATTTTTGTAATCATATCAATATATTTGTTTATTATTCCTAGTTGTGTCGAGGTCTGAGCTTCTATACTGTCCCTGTCAATTTTGGGACAATTATATGTGTCAATTTAAAAAAAATTAATTACAGAATTGGACATCTTAAACTAAAGGATCATTTATACTGTTCATGTTTTTGATACATTGCAGTAATTGTGCAATTGTGCTTGAATGTTCAAAATATGCCTCAAGATAATTGTCATGCTGGCAGATACTGATCTTTTTGGAAGCTGTGCTTTGCTCACTTGGTTGTAATTGCAGTTGAAAGTCAAATTCATTATTCCCCTGAGCACTAAGGAAGAGACTATAAGCTAGGCGTGATTATAGAAGATTGGTAACAATTACATCAAAATTGCTTAACCATATTCATACTGTTAATATGAGGCAAACCACTCCAGTTTTATTTGGGTAACACCTTTTCAAAACAGCTACTCATTTTGTGGAAGTTTTCTCTAAATAGCAGATACATAGCCATGTATAACTAGATTGCTCTGTTTTTTTTAAAAAGAAGTAAAATAATTTTAACCAAAGTCCTTCAAGAAAAAAGAAAAAGTTTTGAGAAAGAAATCACAGATCAACCAAGTGGGATCAGTGGCTGGATTTTGTATTTCATTTTGAATTTTAATTGGAGGAAGAAAATCTAGCTAAAGGAAATGGTTGCGATCAGATTCCATTCCTCGTCATCCAGTTAAAGCAGTGAAGCCACCCACTTAGAACCATTTAAAAATAATACTTGTTTACTGACAAGCCTTTCCTGTGAAAATACTATAAAAAAGGAAAAAACATTGGAGAAGAAAATCAGGAGCTTCATAATTCCTGTTTTATTTAGCTTCTATTTTCTGCTGATAGACTGCAGTCAAATATCATGTGAGGAAAGAGATAGAAGTGTTCTTCTGTTTAGCAGACACATGGATGATATGTACAGAAAATGATGCATCAGAGGTTATTGCAGCAGTTGAAGCCTTAGATTACCTCTGTGTGCTAAACTAAGCACCTGTTCGTCCAGTGTGGTGTACACTTTTGTTGGCCATCTAGAAGAATAGGAAGCATGTTTCTAACTCTTGCAAGATCATCCAGGATAGATACTTGAAACATATTGTAGGAGACTATTCTTATATTCTGTAGAGAGTAGAAGTTTATGCTGCTGAACTCATCTGCTGGAGAAAATTAGCACTTAGTGGGGATAGGCCATTGGTCCTCTATGCTGTAAACGAGCTTTGAGCTGAAGTCCCTCATGGAGCTCTGTGCTTGCATGAGAGGATTGCTACTGGTGGTAACTGATAGATATCAATATTTCACACCAGTCTGCTGGCATAATCCTTAATTTAGCCTCAGCCATCTATTAAAAAAATCAACACAAAGATCTCTGGGAATGGTTAGGAGACGTATTTTAAAGAACAGGAAATAGTATTTATTTTATTAGCTTTGTGTGTAGTATTCCTGTTCCTGACAGGAATTCAATGCTGTTATAAAAAAGTTCAAAGCAATGGCTCATTTTGGTGTATTTCATCTGCTCATTACTGCTACTAGGGAAAATCTGCATTTATAAGATATCTAAAATTATATTCTAAGAGTGTTTTTTTGTGGCTTCTATAGGATGGGCATTTGTTATAGTTAGGAGTCTTAAATTTATCCATAAATATAGTTTGGGGGGGGGGTTGTTGTTTGGTTTTGTTTTGTTTTTTTTTTCTTTTTTTTAGGTATGCATATTTTCT
>NW_009952704.1:587464-596689 GCF_000747805.2 Chaetura pelagica
GGGGGGGGGGTGTTGTTGTTTGGTTTTGTTTTGTTTTGTTTTTCTATTTGTGAAGTATGCATATTTCCTAAAATCTGCTAGATTTAATAGCCAAATTGTATGCTGTGGCAAGATATGTAAAACCGCTGTGACAGATTAGAAATGTAATTTATGAGGATTTCTGAAAGAGAAAATGCCAAAATCCTATTGTAATGCATGACTTGTGAAGCAAAATAATTGCTTGTTTTGAAAGAGATTTAATACCCAAGATGGATTAAGGAGAAACTAGTGAAAAAGTGTTAGGCTATCTTAGAATTTATGTGTCTGGAACTATAAAAAATTATGACACACATTTGCATTACATTTATCATATTTAAACTGTAAAAATTACTATGAGTAGAACACTTTAAGAGTATGGTCTAAGTCTTTTCCAAACAGTAAAGATTCTTGCTAATGTATTGAAGTGTTGTGTCAACATTCAATAAGGTATTGTATTTATTTTCTTGTTATTGCTAAATCAAATGAATAAGAGTGTTTCTGAAGACTGAAGAAGGCAGTATAAAAGGCTGTAGGGTACAGTATGTTAATCTCCAGTTTTCAAGTACTAAAATACAGCTCCTCTGGTAGAAATATTTTTTTCATTACTCCATTAACTTGCTTAAACACTTTAGTTTAAGGATGAGATGCCTGAGACTACTTATCTCTTTTAAATTACTCACTTGAAAATGGTGTATACTTAAAAGGGATAAGCCTACATATCAGAATGCATACTTTTGGAAATAAAAGTGTGTAAGTGAAGCTCTCTTAAGAATTCTCGTGCAGGAAACAGAATCTCTTTGTTTTATTGATGAGTATCTGTCATCTTAACTGAAGACAACCAAATCCATAGCAGTGCACAGTGGAAGGACAAGAGGATGAATGCAAGTTGGAAGATGGGAAATGCTAGCTTGATATAGAAACTTTTTGCTGTAGGGTGGGTGATTGAACACTGGAACGAGGGCCCACAGAGATTGCAGCATCTCTATCCTTGGAGACTTTTGAAATTCAGTTGGATGCAGCCCCGAGCCAGCCTGCTTTGACAGGAATGCTTTGATCAGGGGATTAGACTAGAGACCTCCAATAGTACCTTCAACGAAATCTGTTGATATACATATACAACCAGCTTCTGTGATGTGATTGTCCTAATCTAGTCCATCTTCTGAAAAACAAACCAACCCAAAACTACCCCACAGGCTATCTCCTAGCATGGTAATCACCATTCATTGTGTCCTACCTGGGGTTAGATATGTTAACTCCTCTACAGTAGGATCCCCATCATTAGTTTCCTGGGTGAGTTTGGATTTCTGAGCTCTTCATCTATTTCCTGCTTCCAAATCCACAGTAAGAAAAGATGGACTGAAGCAGCAATGCTTACTCAGCTGGCTTGGCTCTGCTCCCATTTCTCCCTTATCTGAACCAGCTACATTTTATACTGCAGGAGGATGTTCTTTTATGAACCAAATCCAAGACAGACTGTAGGTCAGGGTTGGATGGACAGATGGATACAGGCAGTGGGTGTTTCTGCCAACTTTCGTTGTCTGTCAATACTCTTGCACATTATGCAAGGTACCTTATGAGTCCTACTTTTGTGGTTTTTGAAAAACAGTGCAGTTTTTTAACTCTAAGGGAACATGCTATCTTCAGCTTTGCACCTGACAGCTAATGTTGATGCTATTAATTTTCTCTTTGAGAACTGAAAGAGTATCCTTTAAAACTAAATGGAGAACAAGAGTTATTAGATGCTAACATCTTTCTTTTGAACTTGTCAAGATTTGTAGAATATTTGAAAGATGTATTGAGAGAAAATTTGTGTAGTGTTTTGGAGAAGAATTGTATGTTAAAACAAGGCAAAATTAAGGACCGATTAATGTTTTCTAATGTAGTTTAAACTATGGTGTTAAATATATTCATTGGTTCTCTCTGTATTGCAAACATCCTCTAAAAACCCATTGTTTTCTCACACTAAGAAAGAAATTCTTAAATCTGTGCATAGTTCAAAAGACTAAAAAATAAAAAGGAAAAACATGAATTTTCAGCCTGAAAGGGAAATATTTCTTTTGTCATTTTTTGTTATATGTAACTTTAAATAATAGTGTCCAGTACTTAATTTTGTAGTGTGTTCTTCTGTCTAGCCCATTCCATCAGAAATAATTCTTTTAGTGTTCCCCCAGTTTGATCTGAATGAGAGGATTTATGACCTTTTTCTATGGTCACTGAACATTGTACTAGTAATTAAACTTCAGTCATCAGATCAGTCCATCAGTCTTGGAAAGTAAGGCAGAAAGGTATTGAGCTTACATTCCTTCGTGATGGATGTCACCAACAGCATGAGTGAGAGAGCAGGACTAACCATAACCACAGACTGCCCAGAGGCTTGGATAGGCACACAACTGAAGCTCATGTTCTCTCCCTGTTTTTCTGAAGGCATGAAATACTTGAAGACGTTATAAAGTCTGTGGTGAGGAGTTTCCAGATCAAGGTTTGTATCCCCTCTTGAACAGTTTTGAGCTGGGTCAGGTTTTTTTGGTAGTCATAAAGCTGTTCATCATCCACATATTCTTCTGTGACATTTGATTTGAGCCTTTTTTTTTTATCTAAGATTTGTATATAACCTTCACGATCTTGTGAGTTTCTGTGCAATTAAAATCCTCACAAGTTTTTTTGACACCTAATACTACTCACTTTCAGTTTAATTTGCACTTCTTTTCAAAGCAACCCTGAAATTTGTTCTGAAGTATTTCACAATGTGTGTCTGCTGTCAACAGACCCAACTCTACATGCAAGGTTATGCAAGATGTGTTGCCATTATCACTCTGGAATGACATATCATGGTTAGATTAAAGAACATATTCTAATAAAAACATCTGCTTAATCCTTAGTCCTGCTAAAAAAAGCAAACTGAATGTTATGGATTGTAAGACAAAGTATTACAATGGTAAGTAGAACAATATGGTGCTGTTTTAATAATTCATGTGTGGATTTTGGGTTTCCTGTCTCAGAAGGCTGTAGTAGAACTGCAAAAAAAAAGTGCAAAGAGAGGCACAGATGATCAAAGGCCTGGAATGGCCACTGTAGAAGAGATTACTCTTCCATGTGCTTTAATCTGGGAAGCGATGATTGAGCTGGAAGTTTGATAGCATGCAGTCAGGAGTGACTCATGCAAGGTGAACAGGAACAGTACTGCTGTTCATTGTCTCTTCTAATATAAGAACTGTATTATAAAAACTAAAGAAAATTTGCAGTTGGGATCTGAAAAAAAAACAAACCAAAAAAACCTGAGGAAAGATGATACTGCTAGCTTTTAGGGTGAAGTTCAGCTGTGCCATAGGACCTGGATTTACTTGGATTAAAAAAGAGACTGGACAAATTAATGGAAGAAATATCCGTTGAGAGCTATTACATTCAAATAGAGCTTCTGGCTTAATGTCCTTGGGCTGTGAATTCCTAGAGGCTGGGGAAGGTGTTCTCAGTGTGAGTAGACTACGAGCACCTGGCTTGTGCTTGTAGGGCTGCTTCTGTGGCAGAGTGTTTTAGATCGATTATTGAGGTAGATAGATTTCCAGTTTGAACAGAGTCAGGTTCTGCTTTATATACTGAAAAGACAGGCATGGGAACCTTTCTGTATTGTAAGTTTTTAGTTATTAGCTGTAGAAGTTTGTCTTCCTACTCCTACTTTTGTATGAGAAACTAGATTATTTTTCTTACTTAAACAGATTGACTTGTTTTCTGAAACAGCTGTTGTTTCTTTGAGAAATTAGCAAGTTAAAAATACACAGTATTATTTTTGAGTTATGAGGTTAATTTTCAGTCTGTGCTATTTGGTTGAATGCAAATATGTTTGTATTAAGGAGTACATTAAGTAAAAATACTAATTTTGATAATTCAGAGACAAAATGGGGCATAAAGTTCTTATTTAAGCTCTTCTTCTTACTTGTATGAATTATGTAATATGTAGTATTTAATATCAAGCTCAGTCACAGTCCTTTGACTCCAGCATGGCTTGCTTGTGTGAGTGTAGGTGTCTATATCTCTAATTGTACCTGACTTAAGAAATGTTTTCAAGTTTCTTCTTGACTAAAGAAGGTAATAATATTTATTTTTAAATCCATTCCTATTTTGAAGTTGCATCCTGCTGCATTTCAGTGTGAGTTACTAAGTAGGCATATCCTACACTTTTATCATAATCTCCTAAGTATTTCTAATTAGGATGTTTATGTATTATGAAATATGTATTCTTAAGCAGATAACATATGTGTAAAGGTATTTTTCACTTGCTCCAAAATGCTTTTTTCAGAATACTAAAAGGAATTATGTTCCGCAATTTGATCTAGTGTTGACTTTTTTTTTTTTAATGAGTGTGCCTTTTTTACTATAGAGAAACTTGTTGGAAACTGTGACTTCTTTGAGGGTATTTCATACTTTCTTTGGCTGTCATGGATTACTTGGACTCCCTGTGAAACCTGATTTTTGTCATAACTTTTTTTCTTTAGGACATTTTTTGAAGTGTGGTGGTGATCATGTTACTTTTTATAAAAGCAAAGGCTGCACTATGTCATATGAAGGGTCTTGACTAGAGTTTTGGTTTTGTATCTCACAACCCTGGCTTTGCTTAGGGTGAAGAAACTTATTTTTTCTGTTTTGAATATGGCTTCTGTCAAATTAATTGATTCTTTCTTTTTTCTGTATTCAACAAATCAGCAAACAATGGATCTTCATCTACTTACAACACCCTTGATTTTATAAATCTCAATATTCTCCCTCAGTTTTCTGGACTACAAAGCCATCATTACTTAGGTATTTTTAAATGGAAGCTGTCCCACCTCAGAATATTTTCTACTTCCACAAAAATTTTTGAGACCAGAGTGGAGTGTTGAAAGGGTGGATGAGCTGTGGGTTTATACAGTGGCAAAGTGATGTTCAGGGTTGTTTGGTTTGGTTTGGTTTTGTGTGTGTGTGGGGTGGGGGTTTGGTTGGTTTTTTTGTTTTGTTTTGTGGTTTGTTTGTTTTATTTTGTTTGAAATTTCAGTTATTATTCTTCCTTCTTTTCCTAACATTTCACTTTGGGTTTTTCACTTCTAACATTGAGCTGTTATTTTTGTGAAACTGCTTTCCTAATATGAGATCCTTCATGGATGAAGTTAGGACTTTTTCCCCACTGTGTGCAAATTTCAAATGCAAGTTCAGATGCAATCTTCCTCCTTGAATTTACACACATTCCCTGTCTGTGAACAAGTTTTGAAACATTTCAGTGGGATTTGTATTACATTAAAGCTCTTTTCACTCTTTCATTATAATTGGAACCTTTTCACACTTATTAGAGAAAAAATATTTGGGAGGTGGTTGAGGATGTGTAAAGGGATAATTGTACTTCCTTTTAATTAGAGATTTAACTGGTATCATCTTCAAAAACTGAATTATTTCTTCACGCCCCTTTCCTCCAAATATTCCTTAGCATTTGCAGCATTTCTCCTACATTTTAATCTACTATAGCAGCAAAAGTAGTTTATCTTCTGGATTGGTATCTCATTCTGCTCCAAATAAAATGAAACAAATTCTTTATCTTTTATCCCCATCCTCCCCCACTTCCTGTTCTTTAGGCTTTTCTTTTTTCCTTGTTCTCACAGCCTTGCAGTACCCACACCTTGAACACATTTCATTTTATATTCTTCTCCTATGATGAGTTTGTAATTTTGTAGTATTAATATGCATACATATACACTACACACACAGGTCTTTGTGACCTGATAGGTGTTCTTTATAGTGGACCTTGTGGCATAAAAAACAAGAAACGTGCCTAGTCCCAGGAGTTACCTATCAGCTAATCATGAGCACGGGAAGAGGGAGGGAGAGGAGGACAACTGCTCTGGAAAGCTGATAGAGCTGCTCTTGTTTGTAACTGCTGCATGCCCCAGGACTGACTGGAGTGCAGCCCTGCAAGCCTTCCCTCAATCCCACCCCAATTTGGCCAGTCACTGAATCATGGATCAAGCTAAAGGGCACATGGAGACCTCGAGAAGAGGAACAAATACTGCAAAAATGTGAAATGCAGGTGCTACAGAAAGAGTGCAAATGACTATTCTTATTGTGGGACTTCACAAGTCTAGTACCAAATTATGTCCTTTGTGAATTAGGAGTTACAGGGAGAAATCCTCATTTTACAATAGTTCATGTGGATTTTATGAGGAATTTTAAATAGATCATACACAAAGAAATCGTACATCAAAACTTCCATCCAAAATGGTTAATTTCTACATTTAAATATTAATTCCTTTCTGCTGTAGAAGCAATATTAAGGTAAAAATCTCATTCCTCCCAAAGTTTGTGTTTGTCAGGCTGATTAAGACTAGACTGCCAATTTACTGTTCCTGCAAATGCAAATATCAAAGCAGAAAAAGCATTTAAGGAAAAAATACATAGTGAAGTAAAGCTGAGATGCATGTTTTCAGAACACGAGTTATTGACCTTGTGACCAGACTTTTACTGTGCCATTATCTCTGCTGTGTCAAATGACTGAGGTGTATCTCCTGATCTCATCTGGATAAATATTGGTGTGGGAATGTGGCAGTTGCTGACTGTATGTTCATTGACCAGCTGCATTCTGATGACTAAGGTAGTAGCTATTGTGTGCTGCACAATAGAGCTTGTAAAAGAATATTGAGTGTCCATAAACGGTTTCTGGCTGGCAGAAGTTCCATATTATTATGCTTCTGAACTCCAATCATTTATCTAGAAATTTGTCTGGTTTGGCTTCAGGAGCTTATAATACGTTCCTAATTGTAATGCCTTGCTGAAGAGTTCATATTGCAGGATGGTAATGAGATATTAAAATTTCAGTGTTCCACAAAGGAAGGCAGTTTAAAACTTAATATTCTGCTTTCAAGAGTAATTTACTCATTGTCCTATATGCTTTTTTTCTAAATATATTTTGGTTTATAAAATGTTTTTACAGCACGCTTAAAAATCATTACTTTGCTCAAGTAGATTTATAGTCAAATATATGCAAAAAGATTAGACCTACCATGATCTAATCTTAGTTTCCTCACTGTAACTTTCTAATTATGATTATAACAGTAGCACAATCTCAAGGAGTCAGCTGAAATTTTGGTAGTCTCTTTTTTTTTTCCTATTAGGTTTGTCTTTCAAGTCCTCTATTTGTATTACCATATTATGTTTCTGCCCTTTGCTTGCTCTGAGCCAAGTAGTTGTTCACTGTTCATGTGAGTACAGGAAGCAAAATTGTGCCCTGGAACTGTTTACTTTCTTTTTCATTCACTTGGTCCATTTCAAATTCCTGCCTACCGAATATAATAATAACCCACTCAAACATCATGTTCCTATCCATGGTTTCTGATGACTTTCACTCTGCTGTTTAAGTGATAGCCATAAATGATCCCTCTGGCAGATGCATAAGCACTGTTTGGTGCTTGACATTACTTTTAATTTTTCATTCCTATGTCACATGATTTGATAGGGTGTTTGTGCTAAATTAAATGGCATACAAGGACAAAACAGATTTATTTGAGATACTTTAATGGCTAAAGTATGCACCAAGGAGAAAAGATGCAAACAAGGGTCAATAACTCTTTTTGCTACTGCAGAGAGCCAAAGATTATTCTGCAAACAGGCAAATTCTTTTGTTACTGTATATTGTGAAGTTCCATATTTGCTTGCCCTGTAACAAGTTCTGGAGCAGGATTTAAATTCACTGCACGTAGCTGTCTTTAGGGCTCACATCTGGATGGCACTGCTGGAGCATATTGCTGAAAGCAAACAGACTAGCTGTTTTGATGGTAACAATGGAGTCTGAGAAAACACTGGATGCCTGAATAAGATTCCATTAAAAAAGGGGGAGCGAGAGGGATGTCTAATGCAGTCCATTTAATGCAGAACTCTCCAGAGAGTGAAGTGGGGATTATGCCTGCTGCCCTTCTTATTAAAGACTGGTATAGAAGATGCTTGTTGAGCAAATGGTATCTCCATAACAGATGCTCTATTACTCATGAATACGTTTCTAATTATATCTTAATGATCTCAGCCACAAATAGGAAAACAAAAATCTTTGTCTGAGTGGTTACCTTAGTGGCTGCAGGATTGGCAAGGTTTAGATTATCCGTCTCCTCACACTAGTCCCAGGGGACTTCATTGTGAGAAATGAGACTTGTTTATGATGGTGAATTAAATTGCTGTAAAAGGTTATTTCAACAGACAGTTGGGAAATCATAATAAAATAATATAGTAAAAATGGGAGCTAGAGTATGCTTAATGAAACATGATTAGATTTAATTTTCTTGCTATTTCAATCATTAAAGGTACATTATCCTTTCTCAGACCTCATTTGGGCTCTTTGCCACAGACCCACTCTTAGTAACTGACTGAAACTTGCATGTTCCATTAGGGTATGAAAATTGCTAATGATACCCTACTCTCCTCTCCCTAGCTTTTATAAAACTTGTTACCAGCTTTTCAGATACATTTTAGCTGTTTTCCTCTTTCATCCTTTTATCCCCACATCTATTGTACACATTTTTCAGTATGAATATCCGTTCAGGGAGGGTGACTTGAATGAAATGAAGGTAAATAATAATACAGTTACTGTAATGACTGAAAAATAGCTAATTATGAGTAATTAAAAATTAACTCCTTCAGTTACAACTAGGACCCTGTGTTCAAACAAAGCTAGTATTTTAATCATATCATATAAAGCACATTTCTATGCTATTGTAATCCAGTGATCCAGTCATCTGGGGGGCTTTAGTTGTTTTGCTTTTTTCTTTATTCTTTCCTTTTATAGTGCAATGACACATTGTGTGATGTATATTGGCTAAAATTTCTGTCTGGCCTCTAGTGATAATAAATGTCATTCTAGTTGATATTTTGTGGCTCTATCAGCATCAGAATGCTACTTTGATCTAAAAGTATCTAGCTTCTTTTCAGGCTATGAGTTCATACAAGAGTAAAACTAAAACTACTCTTTGTTGTTAAACAACTTCAGCAGTGCAGCCATATCTTGCTGATAGGAATTGGTCATGGCTCCACGGTTTTCAGGACTCAAGTGTGTTGATTGAGGGAGGAAATATTTTACTTGTTTCAGTGTTTCATGATTCTGTTCCTATTTGTATGTCGGTTTCACTGAGAAAGGCTTTTTGTGTGCAATTTCTGCACCAAGTAGCATGGGAGACAGAAGAGAAAGGCAAACCTCAGGGGTAG
>NW_009952704.1:596703-651922 GCF_000747805.2 Chaetura pelagica
GAATGCCTTAAGGGAAGGGGCCAAGTGGAGATCCCAAGTTCAGAGTCACCCAGAGGGAATGGCTGACACTGTTTCCAAAGCTCAAAATAAGTATTTTGACTACTAGACAAGATGTTTTATTAGCATCTCTCACCATCTCCTACTGAAGTTACTTCAGTTTGTATAGATTAAATTTTCATTGTAGCAGAGACTTCTGATGATCTGAACTTTCACTTAAAATGAGGAGAAACAGAAGAACTTCAGTCCTCTACACTTCTGTGAGACAGTGAACCACTGTAGGTTACAGCTAGTGTGAGAGCCTAGGGAGTGTGTTAGTGTGGACTGGGAATATTTTTTTGAAGTTCTGAACATTTGAGGGAATGGAAAATCTAGCTCTGTTTTGAAACAACACAGTCTCAAGTCATTCATTTTTCAGTGTTAGAATAGTTTCATTTGAATTTTGTATGTCATGGTTTAAATAATTTACAAGGGAATGTGTGTGTATATTTATATTTCTGTGTGTTTATATAGTTAATGTATCCTTTCCTTGTCTTAAAGCAATAGATGTGAATTCTCTTAAAATCTTTTAGTATCTGTTTACTACTGAAACGAGTGACATGAGGAGAAAAAAAAGGTCACTCCTTGGAGGTTCAAGGCACCATGTTTTCAATGTCTTCACAGTGTATCTCCTATAATTCCAGTAGCTAACTTACTTAACAGTCATGAAGAACAGGAAGGTTTGAATTAAACCTGTGCTCAGAAGAAAACATGAATTGATGACTGGAATATATCTCTGTCATTAACTAGAATTTATTTTTGTAACCTATATCAATTTTTCAAGCCTGTATACCTAAAGTTTATTTTTTTTGAACCAATATGTAGGCACCTAAATAGAAATTACTTCGGGGGGAAGAGGTGGGCTGAGACTATGAAGAGAATTGTAATAAATAATTTGGAGATTACCCTGGAAAGATGCATGAATTACAGAACCATGAGAAAGAAATAAGGGCTTTTTTAGAAGAGCTTCCTATTTTGCTGATGTTAGTAAGTCTTGATTCTGTCTTTGATCTATCTGTTAATCTCCTATAAAAATGGAACAAATTATAGGTGAGATTGTATGTAGCAGCAAGAGATATACTTGCAAGTCATAGCATTGGGTACTGCTTTGCAGATGCTTATGAGAAGCAGAATTGTTCTCCATTCCTTGTATTCTTGAGATATGAGTTAAGGCCAACTTTGAATTTAAAAGTTGTGCCCTTGCTCCTCTTTGAAATGTAGGAGTGAACTTCAGAGGAACTGCGAGTGAGAGTGTTCAGAAGCAGTGCTTGGCTTGTGCCAGGCAAGTGCACAAAGTGTGCCTTAGGAAGTAGCAGAGAGATACCAGCTGACCCTGTAGTACTGAGTAGATCTGTATCATTAATTTTTCAAACTGTCTACTGCCTGGCACTGTTGAGATTGCCAACATGGCAGCAAGACTCAGACCATTCCAAAATCCATTGTGCTACACTTTTTTTTATACACTGGGTGGAGTAATTTGTTTTCCGTCTTTTCTTCCTAGTTTAATATTCTGGATGATGAGAACTGTTTGTGCTCTGTGCCTGTACCTTTTTTTTTAATAGCAGCTTTGGTGTGAAAATGTGGATGTTGTCATTCAAGTAACTCAGTCATAGAATGTTTTGGGTTGGGAGGGACCTTTAAAGATCACCTAATTCCAAGTTCCCTATCTTCAGCAGTGAATCTTCCACTAGACCAGGTTACTCAAAGTCTCATCCAACCTGTCCTTGAAAACTTCTGGGGAGCAGACATCCACAGCTTCCCTGGGCAACCTGTTCCAGTGTCTCACCACCCTCATAGTTAATAATTTCTTCCTCATCTGTAATCTAAATCTACCCTCTTTTAGTTTAGGTACCATCATAAATTCATAAGAGCAGTAATCTATTACAGCATAAGCATTTATATTATAAGCCTCATATTGCAAGTATGTTTTGAATTGTAATAATTATTAATTATCAATTCTTATTGCCAATCTTGTTAGCTGTTATTTCTTCTGCCATTTTACTTCCTTCTTCTTGATTCTCGTTCTCCTTAGCAGTTTAGCATCACTGGCAAATCACTGTTATTATTAGAAAACTGTTGTTTTCTAATACCTGTGAATTCCAGCAGCTGAAAGATATAATTCCTGTGACTGATGTTGCATTCACCCTGCCAGTATTTCATAGAGCTAAAATGGGGCTGTCACTTCTTAAGTATTTTGCTGTAATACATACCTGAAATATGACCTACTAAAGTGAACTTCATCTGTTCACATTTTCTAGGGTCACAAGTAGAGAGAGTTAAGTATGAAGTATAAAACAAGAAGAAAAAAAGAAATAAAGGAATAAATAAAGATCATGATAAAAGGAAAAAAATGTTTTTTCTGTCTCAGACCAACATAACCAAGATAAGTATGATGTCTTTAGTTCTGCTGCCAGAGGCAGAACTAAATAAAAAACAAACTCTGTGGAGTCTGGAAACCAGCAACATCCTTGAACAATTTAAGCAAGGAGGGGCTACTTCATTAAACCTTGAAGTTCTGTCTTTTTAGTCCCTAGATTTATTTGTTCTTTTTCATTTTTCCTCCTAACTACATGTCTTTCCTTCTGGTAAATAGTAATAAAAGCAAAATCAAGTTAACCTTGCACAGAATTTGATTAAAGAATAGTGTTTGTGACTTGTTTGTTAGACACCAAGTTAGGCGGACGAGTGGATCAGATCTTTGTGGGAAATTTTTTGATAACAGCTTCCTTCCTGTACTGTCTACAAGAGAAAGTTTGATAATAGTATTTACATAGAGTAAGAAACTGAACTTCCATTTATTTATTTATTTGTTTGTTTTGTTCCGATTCAGAAGGAGTCAGGCTATGAACCCCAATGCCTCCTTCCAAATATTCTCAAATGTGGCTTTTAGTACCAGACTTGTTTCTCTGAGAGCGGTGAGTTGTTTGGTGGCTATGAACACTACATTTTTAGGCCTGGATTTCATAAGTACTTATTTATTTATTTATTTATTTTTAAATAAAGTGACATTAGGAGATGTAGCAAATGCTTCAAGTTTTATTTAGCTTAAATATGTGTATCAGATTCACCCATACTTAGGAATTATAGTCACTGTGGCACACACACAGTTAGGACTAGTATGAATTGTAATTTTGCCTTCAAATTCAGAATCTTTGCCCCAGTGTTATAATTTAATTCTGTTCAGACCATTGATTTTAACTTTCACTCCAGCTCTTTTTATTTTTGGACTTCATACACACAGCTTGGCATAAGAAGAAAACACATCCTTGAGTTCTTGAAAGGCTGCCAAGATAACACTGTGGTACATGGGATATGAAAGTGTGTTTGTGTAATATACTACCGTTTATCAGGGCTTATTAACTTGAGATGGAGTTGAGAGTAGTGAATTTTATACCACTGATTCATAGAAGAAACACTACAGGCCCATCAAGCCCTATTCCTATGTTTCACAGAGATTTTGTAATACACCTAAAAACATTTCCTGGATTTATTACAGAAAAGGTTTGCTAATGTTCATAGTCCTTAATTAACTAATTAAAAAAACCCCAAACCAACTAACCAAGCATGTATTTGAGTCTACCACCCATTGCACTTTTTTTCAGTGTTCAGCTATCTGGAAACAATAATTCTGAAATGGAGGCAATACCCAATTCTGTAATGTCAGAAGGAAGGGAAGAGGCTGGTGATTTGAAAGGACGTTGTTATAATTTAAGTGTTGGGCCAATCATTAGTTGTCTTGACTGTGAATATTAAGCAAAGAAAAATCACGCCAAATAATATCTCCCTGTATTATTTCTTTAGTGTATATATGGATTTCACTCTTGAGCAAACAACTTTTGTGTTGACAGATAATGTTTACTGAATATAACCACAAAAAAGCACTATAAGCAGAGTTATTTAACAACTTTTTATTTACACTTAATAATCACAATGTTTTGCTGGTGGAATTTTCACTTATAGAAATCAGTTCATAATTTCCCTTGCCTTGTTTGCTTACTGTCATAGTAGGAATGTAGTTTGCTTAGAGCATAATTACTTGTCTATCTAAGCCCAGGATGAGAACAAGAAAGGGATGCTCTCTCTCATGGGACAGTAATGAGGGCTGTGTTGCTCTTCAGCACTTGTGCCCGTCTGTTCATTGAAGAATATTAGCTCTCCCCAGTTTTCTACCTTCTGAATTGGTGTAAACTAACAGAAGGTGTAGCTTGCTTCTATAGGAACAACTTGAGTGGGGAGAGGCTGGAAGTTGAATTTGCTAGGACATCCATATGTAAGAGTATGTGTGCCTTGAGCTGAGTTAAATATTGATAGCTGATACAGTCTGATTGTTGAGTAGGTTTGTTTTCTGAATGTAGGTCTCCTTGGGAAAACACAAAACTATGAACAGGTGTCCAAAAAAAAAAAAAGTAAACCAATGAGAATTTCCTAATGTTTTTTCAGACTAGTAATGAACTACTTAGAAAATTGCAAAAATACCTAGTAATAGCAAATCAGAAGTAATAAAATTATTTTTAAAATGCCAAATATAATAAGACTATCCCATGAATCTTGTTAACAGAAGATTCAGCAGATGCTTCTTTTTGGTGTAACAGCCCTTCATTGTTTTCAGGATTAATGTAACTTGAATAAATTAATTATCAGCATTCTCTGTTGCATTTACAGTTTAAGTAAAGGTCAAGGTGTGAAAAAACAATGTATTTAAATCTAAATATTATTTTGGGGATAGAAAGTAGAAAGAAAAGGCTAAAAAAAGCAAAAATTAAATATGTAAATTATTTTTTCCTGCCACTCTTGATGCCATGACTGTGGTGTGTTGACACTGGCTGGAGGCCAGGTGCCCACCAAAGCCACCCTGTCACTCTGCTCCGCAGCTGGACCAGGGAGAGAACATAGAACAAAAGGTTTGTGGGTGGTGATAAGGGCAGGGAGAGATCACTCACCAGTTATTGTCGTGAGCAAAATGGACTCGACTTGAGGAAATTAGTTCAAATCAAAGTAGGATAGTGAGAAATAAAACAAAATCTTAAAAGACCTTTCCCCCACCCCTCCCTTCTTCCCAGGCTCAACTTCACTCCTGACTTCTCTGCCTTCTCCCCCACAGCAGCATGGGGAATGGGGAGCGGAGCTGTGGACAGTTCATCACATGTTGTCTCAGCAGCTCCTTCCTCCTCAATGAAAGACTCCTCACATTCTTCCTCAGCCTCTAGCATAGGGTCCATTCCACAAGAGACAGTTCTCCATAAACTTCTCCAATGTGACTCCTTCCCACAAGTTGCAGTCCTTCGTGAACTGCTCCAGCCTGTGTCCTTTACATGAGGTGCAGTCCCTGAGGAACTGCATGCATGGAGTTCCCTGAGGAATGCTCCACGATGGGTCCCACACAGGGTCACAAGTCCTGCCAGCAAACCTGCTCCAGCATGGACTCCTTTCTTCACAGGTCCAACAAGAGCTCCCCACAGGGTTACAGCCTCCTTTGGGCATCCACCTGCTCTGGCTTGGGGTCCTTCATGGCCTGCAGGTAGAGGTCTGCTCCACCATGGACCTCCATGGGCTTCAGGGGGAGAGCCTGCCTCCCCATGGCCTTCACAATGGACAGCAGGGGAATCTCTGCTCCAGTGCCACAAGCACCTCCTCTCTCTCCTTCTTCACTGACCTTGATTTCTCTGGAGCTGTTTCTCTCACATATTCTCACTCCTCTCTCTAGCTGTACTATTCTGCTGTGTAGATTTCCCCCCCCTCTTCTTAACTGTGTTATCCCAGAGGTGCCACCACTGTCACTGTTTGGCTTGGCTTTGGCCAGTGGTGGGTCCATCTTGGAGCCTGCTGGTACTGCCTGTCAGACACAGGGGAAGCTTCTAGCAGTGTCTCACAGAAGCCAACCCTGTAGCCTCCCTGCTACCAAAACCTGGCCATGCAAACTCAGTACAATGACTGTATCTCCCCTAGATCTAACTGCATTATGGTAAGGGAAAAACATTTTTTCCTCTTTCAGTTAGTGTACATTTCTCTGTGTTTTGTCAGCCCATAGCTTCAAATTCAACATCTTTTTCTCCAGCACCACTGAGTTTAAGTCTATGAGCATGCAGAATAAAACATTCAATTTGAGATGAAGAGGGACAATGGATATTTTCCCATCCCTTTTTACTTTCTCAGAAAAGTCTACTCTTGTATCAGTTGTTTTTTTTCAGTTAGGGAGAATGACAGGAAAGGAATTTCAATCTGGATCTTGAACACCTCAGTAGTTAGTATAATCACTGAGTCATTCTCAATTTCTGCTTTTGACTACTAATTTAGCAACTAGTTAGGGACAGAGAAGGGAGAAGAGGAAGAGACTCATTCCTTAATGGTCGATGATAGATTTGAGAATGCAATGTTAAGAGGATCAGTGTTCAAATCTCTGCACAGACCAATTCTGGCAGAGACTTGAAACTAAATCTTCAGTCTCCTAGGTGAGTGCCCTAACTTAGTACCCTATTCAGCATATTACTCTTTTTATGGTTTTAAGCAGAAATGCCATTCTGAACCCTTCAAACCTTTTCCAGTCAAAATTTTTAATACGATCCTTTGGATAAGTCTAAATTAATCTATGTTCTCTAAATTAAAAATATCACCAGCAAATTCCCCTAACTCGTTTAAATTTCTTTCCTAGTAATGGCAAAGTGTCTTTTGCAATAAAGCAAAATCTATGTGGAACAAAACCATGTCCATTGATTGGTGTCTGTCATTTTGAGGTTGTTTAAGAGCTAGTTTTTAATTAATGCTGAGAACACAAGTCTGATAAGTGAATATTTTGGTATGGAAATTTCTTGGTGTAATGCTTGATTGCAGCTCCCAAGTAACTTTGCAGTTCAGTGCTTCACTGATACTTGAGACTCTCCAAGGCATCTACAGATACCTGATACTAAAAATTAAGTTACTGCTGTAGTTTTATCAATTACTTCTACAGCTTCACTGCTTCAGAACATACCAGGAATGTATGGAATGCTTCCAGGGTGCTGGGATCTTCCTTGATACGAGGCAGTTTAATTCTCCAGCATAAGATATGTGTATAGCTTCTTTTCCATACTGTCTCTTCAGACTTGAACAATTTTTTTCTTTTAGGGGAGTTTCTCATTGTTATTCACAATTAATAGCTTTAATACTCAGGAAGCTAATTGCTTGAGTTCTCCTTCTACGTAATGAAGAAAAATATGTTTTTATAAGAAATTCCTTCAGAGTATCCTCCCCTATGAAGGATTGAGTCTTCTCAGGCTCCCTCTGTTGACGGGAAAGAAAATTTCTCTTGAGAATGAGGGAGCAAAAGGAGAAGCTTTGTTTCATTGGTGCAAGAAATTCAGGTGCAGTTCCATAGGAAGAAGAAATGGCACTGCTTTTAGAGATTTCCTACTGAGCTGTTTTGCACTTCATCTGTAACAGCAAATGGAAGATTGCATGGCTGGGTATTATTTTTTGTGTTGTGCTGCATCAAAATTTATCTTGTCTTTGTCCAGAAATTAGACAAAAAGTGGTACATGAATTTCACTGAATTGGATCATTAGATTCCTGTTGCTGGCTTGGCTTGTTTTGGCTTTGTTGTTATTTTTTTCTAAGATGACTGTTTAATTCACTGAAAATTGACTAACAGAAACTTTCATGCCAAGCGCTGGGGTTTTCTTGTTAGATAAATACAAAGCAAAAGCAAGAACAAAAAGGAATTTGTATTCAAGATGTAGGACTTAGGTAGTTTACACTATTAAAAATATGCATTAATTTAAAAATCATATTGATATCCTGGCATCTTTCTCTTTTCATCATATAGAAAGTAGCATTGATGTCTAACCTTTGTATGTTTTCCCTCTTAATAACCTTGAAGATTGTCCATCTCTAATTCTGAACAGATTTAGGTATTTTTATGTGGTTTATAAATCTCATGCTTGCTGACATAGGACAGTTTTGTTTTCCTTAATTCTCTATTTTAATTTTTATTCCTGGGTTAGGATGGTTTATCCAGCTTCCACAACTTTGAAACATGAAGTCGTCCTCTTAAAGTGGGAAAAATTGTAAAGCTATGAATAGGTGGTAAAAATACTGTTCTTCACATGTCCATTATTTGAAGTTGTATTCTCATAGGATTTGGGAATAAAATTAGAAGGGAAGGAACACTGGCCTTATTTATATTTTCAGTTCTTAATGTTTTTTGTACAAAAGAAGTACTTGCATGATCTTGACAGAAGCTGCTTTTTCAAAAGTAACAAATTTCATCTCTTCAATTCAACAGAGACAAGGTTCTTTAGAGCTCTCTTTGTTGTAAATGTCACTTTTCCTTCTTTATGCCTCATGAGACATGTTCTGACCATTAACACAGATAAAATTGCATGCTTGTCTCCAAAATAACAAGGAATTTTGGGAAACGAAAAGAATGTAACAAATGAGTTCCAGAATAAAAAGAAAAATTATTAGGTCTCTGAAAATCTGAACTTAGTTATGGCCAGAGAATGCACTTGTAAACTTATACACTTCTCAGAAATGGATGTACTTGTCAAAAAGTGTCTTGTGAAGTTTTGCATCACTTGCTGCAGTGTAAAGGAGAGCAAAATCTAAGACCTACTGCGTTCTGTTGGTTGACACAGAACTTGGCATTGTGTATTTTTATTAATTGTATCAATTTTACTTAATCAGTCCTTAAAAATTACTGCTATTTCCTTGTCCTTGATTGACTTTTGCCTAAGCATTTGGTGACTAAGTATACAGGGTCTTTTTTTTTTTTTTTTTTTCTTTAATATTCCAACAGGAATTTCTGTGAAAGTTACAAGGTTTCTCATCTTTATATGTGGACTGAATAAATCACTGTTGTGATACATCTGCAGAGCATGATTATTCCAGAAATTTCGTGCCAGATTAGTAGTTGCTCCTTATTGTATGACCATACCCAGAGGAAAATATTTGGAAATATTAGCTCTTTTAGTACTGTGCTTTTGAAAAGGGCTGATTTTTGAAAAGTAGAGTTGCAAAAGACATGACTGTGCTTATTTCTGACATAAACCCATCAGTAAGGAGAATGGTTTTACATTAATGTTAGAGATCCATATTTATAGGCTTTCAGTTTATGCATAACTAGGCTTATGCATCAAAAACCACAAAATGTTAAATACCAGATTAGCCAACAACATACATAGATGGATTAATTTTGTTTCTTGGTGGGATTTCTCTTGTAATTGTAAAACAGTGCATATGCTTCTGTGAGCATCCCTGGCAGGCTGCATGCTACTGTTTCATACAGAAGAATTCTACTGTTGTGTCCAGAAAAGTGTCTGATCCTCTGTGTTGTAAACACAAAGTAGCAGTGTATATCAAAATAAGCCAGGCTGAATGCAGTATTAAACTGTGCTGTTGTCAGAGGTCCTCGTTAGCATCAATGCTTTGGTTTCTTTTATCTCAACTGTATTATGCCAAAGAATCATAATGTAAAAATGGCATATTTAGTAAATGTAATTTGGGTATGGTACATTCCTATAATTTTCTTATTTCAATGGATTTAGTGTACAAAAAATCAAGCCTCCATATTATCTCCCGTTACTTACTTGACTTGTGTTCATAGGTTGTATGCAACCTTAAGAAGGAGAGACCTTTTACTGTCAAAGTCTAATCACTCTGATTATACTGAATGTGTGGTAGTACTGTGGTATATAGGTTGAATTACAGCATATCTGTAAACACAGCATTTAGTGTATTTTCTTCTGGATTATTAGATCCATGAGTAGGAGGCGTCCCAAATCAGTAACTTCTTATCACAGCTACTATCTCTTTTGCTATCTGAATGTAATTAAAATGCTGTAGTTTGCCTACGCTGTTCTAAATTCTAATCCACTTAAAGGAAGAAAAATGGCAGCTTTAGCCATAGTATCTCACCAAGATTCAGACTCCCACTTTGCTAAGTCACACCCACTTACCTAACTGGCTTTAAAAAATACTTCAACTGGTTTCTTTTGTGAGCGCATGACCCTTCAAAATTAGAATGAAAAGTTTAATGGCCTAAATACAGTGCAGTCCTATTTGAAAAGCCTGATTTATCTTCTGTGGTTCTTTTTTTATATACTAGTATTTCCTTGTTATGCCCTTGGTATTTCATAGCTGTCCTTTTCAAGCACTGAAGCAATTAGTTTTGAGAAGGCTGATTCTTCAGGGTCCAGTGCTTTCCTGCCTTTCATTTGCTGAAGCTGTACATTTTAATGAAGTTGTTTCATCTGTGTTGCCAAACACTAGAATTTTGCTGCTTCAATTCTAATTATCTCTGCTGGCAAATGCTATGTTTTATTAAAGCTGTCAAGTGCACTGTTCATTAAATGTCCACAGTCTGTGACACTGTGCACACAAATTAGATCAGCTTTACTCCTTGATAGATTGTGACGAAGTTAAGTATTTTTATAAAAACCTCTAAAATAGACTCTAACAGCAATCAGTGATGACTTGGATAAGTAAAGCATACCTGTGGCTTCTTGAAACCTAGTATCTTGTCAAAAACCACCTATGATACATACGTTAAAACTCTAGTAGCGCAGCTGGGTATAATATTTGTAGGATTATTTTATTCATCAACAGAGCATTTTCCTTCTTTGAGAAACCTACGTTATATCTTGAATTCTAGTTTTTATGAGTTTAGGGTAAGATAAGTTTTGTTATCTGTTGATATAAGTAAAAGAATCAGGGCTAGTTTTTCAGTGGAGGGTTGTATAGTATATTTGATCATTAAAAGCAAAGATGGCTTCATTTTAATGTTACTAGCCTGGTGAAAGCAAAAGATTGCTATTGTAAACAACTACCAGCTTGTCTTGTAATTGCATATCCCAAAAGGGAATTTCACTAGAAGATGTTTACTTCAAATATCTGGGGCAGTAACAGAAATATTATACTTGGAAAGAAAATATTAGTCAGTTATCATTTTGGCACTTCTGGAATTTTTTATTATCTTCAAAAACACAAATAGTCTTACTATTTAATGTATTGTTTTCTAAATGTTCTTTAGAAGACTTAATGAGATATTATGATGACAGACCACCAGATAAATAAGTTGTTGATCTTTTGAAAAAATGTCTTTCTCACCCTTTAACTATCTGTAGGAAATAATTTCAAATTTATTTTTAGAACCATGGCTCTATGGTATGTCTTTTCTGTATTGGCTACCCTGTCTTTTGAAGAATGTAGTGTTTATACTTTCCAGCGCTGCTTATAAATTTATCAGGCTGTATGATAAACCTTCAGTGGAACAGATAGTTATTGTACTCTTTGTAGAAATAGTAAATGACATAACAAAGCACTATCTAAAGTAAACAGAATTTGTGGGGTCTTGGATATAAACCCTTTTTTAAGGTTTCATAGGAAACTACAGTCCTTCAAAAGACTGTGAGACACTTTTCCTTGTGTCTCCTCTTTATGATCCACTTTCAAGAGCTTTAGTACAAGTAGAAAATTCACACAGGATGAAGTTGAAGAGGAGGCTGCGTATGTTTATATATTGCTTGATCTGTTAATGTGTTATTCCTTATCATGTATATTTCATGGTATTTACAGGGAAGAATAGCATTTAGTTTTATTTTTTGAATGCAGAAGCAGAAATTATTGTTCTCATAGCAGCCGTCTGAGCATCTGCCTGTCAAAACCTTCCCTTCAGTAGTTAAATGTTTAAAGAAAAACATTTGTCCTTCACATAACATTACCCTGTATACCACTGTAACAGAGGACTCTCCAAAGTGGCATTGAAGATGCATTTCATAGTTTCTTTAATTGTATCAGACTAGTCAAGAAATAAAATTCAGGAGTGTCTCACTAGAGAATTTCTTGCAACCCGTTATGTGATGTTTCCAGGCAGGGATTGAAATAGTGTGGCTTATCCTAAATGCAGTCCTGATGACTTATTCCTGTCCCCAAAAGTGGCTTATAAACTAGAGCTAGCACTCTGAGTGCCATTCATACATTGACTTGAACTGAATTCTTGGAAGAATAATAAAATATGTTCTTGTGATTGCTGCTGGCTAACAGTCAAGCAGTCTTGTCGTGCAAGACAAGACGCTATGGTATTTAGATGGTCAATAAGATTATTCCAAAGAAGGATAGACTGCTCCTGTTGTTTTCAGGCATGCATCTGAGTCAGAGTGTCATAAAAACCTCAGCAAAGAGATGTAGAAAATAAACTGTTCCTCTCTATCATTGCTCATCTCCTAAAACAACTTTGAGAGTGTTCCTTTGACTATATTCAAGGGCTGAAGTAATTTTTCTCATCTGAAATACTTAACCTAACTTCAGGCATAATCTATTTTCTTATTCTACTTAAAATTTAACTTTTTTCAAAGGCCTGCTGTCATACAGGAGATGGATCAGAATAGATGGCCTGTTCTGTGGCAGTGAAGAAACTGAGTGGTCAGTGTATTGAGAAATGTGATGGGAAAGGGAAGCATGGAAGTCATATAGGTGCATGTGAAAAGTCTACAATATGTGAAACATGACAGTTTTTTCTTTTTTCTTAATATTGTTATTTTTGCTTTGGATATATGTTCCTATTTGGCTGAAGAACTGGTCAAGATATTTCCTGAACCATCTAGGGACATTTGAAATGTATACAGGTTAATATTTATATCTAGACTCAGATTTGGAATAGCTTCTTCTATTTTGGCTTCTTGGAAGTTACCTGAGTTATTACTGTCACTAGTGTAAATAAGTGTTTTTATCGCACTACTTTATCCACCCATATCAGGTTGAGTGTTGTCTACAAGAGAGGAAAATCAATTTCTTTCTAAACCCTTACACCTTACCTTTATCAGTATAGTCTCAGAAAAAATTTGGAAAACCACAAAAGCAGTCATCAAGTTTAAGAAAGGCATCATAAGAGTGATGCAATTTGAGATAGAAATAGGACTTTAATGTGCATGTGAAATTAGTTTTATACTTCCAAAAGTATGTAAACAAAACCAACAAATTTATTTTAAGACTTAAATGTGTGTTATAAAGCTGAAAGTGAAAAGAACAATGAAAGAAATGCCGCACAAAGGGAAATATTCCTGGTTCTGAATGTGTAGAGATGACATTGATAAATTCTAGGCCATTTCTAAAAGACCTAAGATTTTAAACCTAACTAGGAACTCTTACAGTTCAAAGGAACATGGAAAAAAAATTGGTCCAAGATTTTCCATTTGGCCCCCCACTCAGATATTTGGCAGTTTTTCCAGTATTTTAAATGTTGAACTATAAGAGATTTAGAGAGTATTGCTTTTGTGTTACTATATTTTTGGAAGGAAATAGTCTTGTAACCTTGCAAAGGAAAAACAGATTATTTTTCTTTTGGGTTTTTTCTGTTGTTTTTACAGGAACACCAAGACAGTATCCTCGGGAATACAATGCAAACTGCAATTGCCTTACTGAATAACATGGTTGCTAGCAAAAGCACAAACATGAGGTTACTCTTGGAAGAAGGTATGTCTTTTATTGTTAGTTATTCTCTTTACTATATATGTTTCCCAGTCTGTTGTAATGCCTGAAACTGCATGAAACTGCACACTTTTGTGTATTTATGTTCTATAGAGGTTGTTAGATAATAGCGTTGTAACTGATTAGTGCTACCTATCACTTCATCTACCTCCCTTCCTGATTCTATTATGAATTAAATTTTTAGAAAAGCAGGAAAATGTGGTTACAAAAGAATTCCTGACTGAAAGGTATGCTAAGTCTGTGAAGAATGGCTTTGGAAAAGGCTGCATTAGAGCTCTGACCATAACAGTGCAGAGTGCAGGCAGAGAGAGTCTCTACATGTTTTTGCTTTTGTCAGTGCTCAGACCTGTGAAATAATTTGTACCATACTTCTGCACTTTAAAAAAAAATTAGCTTCTGTTCCAGTCCAGTGATACAGACTAATGGATTGGAGCCCAAACTGACGAGGGAGTCTTAGTATACAAACAATTCCATGCCTTCATTTCACTATATTTTATTATTGAAGCTCCTTTTGTCTAGAACTTGGTTCTGATTTACAAAATGAAGCATTAAATTTCTGCTGTTGGAAATCTATATAAATTTAAAACTTGTTCAGAAATATACACATTGATTTCATTACTTTCTTTGATCTGTAATGAGTAAATGACATCCAGCAAAATAGATCTACACTTGTACCTGTACTATTTGTAGAGAATAAATCAAAGATGTAGACTACTGGCATAGCAGCATGTAGCATACTCCAGAAGGAAAAGGAAGAAATTTTCATATAGAGAGACAGAGTAAAGAGACAGATAAGTCTCTTTTGAAACCAAGAGCTAAGAAAAAAGCTTCAAAATCTCTAGGAAAATGTTGGGTAAGATGTGAGGGGGAAACTTCATCAGAGCATAGCTTTTCTGTGGTAATCACACCAGAGGAAAAACCAGATGAGACATAGTATGTCTAATGGTTGAAGTATAGACATTGATGAGGTTGCAGACATTTGAAGAATTGGATCTATCTTAGATATATGTTATTTAAAAAAAAAAACAAAAAACAAAAACAAACCACAACTAAATAACAACAACAAAAAAAGCCCAAACAGAACGCATACCTGCCTAAAGCTCCATCAAGATTTGCAGGAGTGGTTATGCCTTCATTTTCATAATTACCTTAGCGTTCACTCAGAAAGTGGTATTCTGAGTTAAAGGTTTTTTACTCTGAGGAGACTGAGACCTGAGTTAAAGGTTTTTTACTCTGAGGAGACTGACTGGACAATGTTATCATTCAGGAGATGAACTGGAACTTGACGAAGGTAATAATGTGCTTTTCTCCTCTGTTTGAAATAGATCCACCCTGAAGTTAGTGGTGTGAGAATAGGGCCAGAAGAAGAGGAAAATAATACTGAATTGGAGAGGGATGGTTCATAGGATTCTGACTCATTGTTTATTTCTTAGAAAACTACCTGTCACACTTGGAATTTCTTGGGGTTTAGATGCAAGTGCTGCTTTTACTGTCTTGAGGCACATTTGCTTTATGTTGAGCAAAATCCTAAACTGGCACTGACCTGAGTGGCAACAGAATAACTTGTTAAAAGTACTGCAACAGGATAGTTTGTTAAAACTACACAATGACAGGCAAAGACGTTAGCTTGAGCCCCACAAGCACTATAACCACGTTATTGGTATGCCTTACTTGAAGTAATATACATAAAAAGCTCTGCCTTTCTGCACGGCAAATTAGGTGCTAAACTATTTAACAACATGGCAAAACTGCATTCATTCTCTCAATATCTCCTCTTTATTATCTCACAGAGCAAACTCCCATGTACCTTTTATGCTGCTGGTAGTAAATCAGTGTTGTTTCATTTCTCATCTGCTCCAAAAATAAAATGCATCTCTTTTTTCATGCTATTTTCCAAATTAAAGGAATGAGATAGAAACATTATAGAAGTCTTTTATATTTTGCTTGTGCTAGGTCATAAATTACTCCAATAATATTTTCAGAGTATTAGTGATTGGATAACACTAATTTTAGCTCACTGAACTTCAGCATCCTGACTAGGAAAAAGCAGCACAGCAGCCAAAAGTAATCTATCTGAAAAAAAAAAAGGTCCCTATATTCTCTCCTCCTTTTTCCCCATTGATTAATCTTAAGAGGACTGGAAACTATTGATTAGGTGCCTAATTGTTCAGTGAGGAACTTCTGAAATTTGATTTGCAAGAATGTTGTGTAGATACTGATCTTGTAATTGTGGACTGTAAGATTTTCTTTGAGTGAAAAAGGGAGAAAAGTTATTCCATACAAACTGGAGGGCTTTTTATCCTTTTCATTACCAACTGTAAATATGCAGTGTTCCCTACAAGAAAATACCTTAAATTTGGTCTGCCACTCTCTTTGATGTTCAGCTTTGTTATTTTTAAATTATTTTTGTATGATAGAGAAGGGCATGATCTAGTAAAATGTTCACTAAGCTCCCTCTTGCAGAAAAGGATCCTGGAGTCCAAACGGAAAAGTTGAACATGAGTCTGCAGTGTGTACTTGCAGCAATAAAGGCAAATCAGGGCAACCATATGAAAGAATAATTGGAAGATTGAGGAAAGTGATTATTCTCCTCTATTTGGCACTTGTGAGAATGCATCTGGAATTCTGTGTCCAGTTTCGGGCTCTAAGCTAAAAGAAAGACAATGAGAGACAGGAGCAAGTCCAGAGCAGGGCAACCACAGCTTTTAAGAGGGTGGCCCACATGGTGTGCATTTCCAGCCTTTTTCTGCGCTGTTACATGAAGTAATTCCTTCCCAGTTGCAGAACTCTTAAAGTTTAAGAGGTTTCTGGCAGCCTGTTTCTTGAGCTCAACTCTTTATCACATCAGCCACTTGCTGCATTTCAATGTCATCTTCAAATTCGCTGAAGGTGCATGTTATTCTGTCCTATTAACACTCTATGTCCAGGCTGTTAATGAAGGCATTCAACATTCATGAGCTATTCTGCTGTCTTTTAAAAGGTGCTGATGACAGCATATTATGGGCCATCAATTTCCCTTATTTCCCCATTACAGTGTGATAATTAATTCATGTATATATGAAGCTTAAGAAATTAAAAACTTTAAATACTTGCTAAATATTATGAGGAACTCAGGTAGGGGGATGGTCCTGTGAAGGGTTTTGGTTTTCCAAGAGGCCAGATGTTAGCAATGAGGAGTTCTTTCCAATTCTGTGTATGCCTTTCCTGAGCTGCCAAGAAGCAGTATTTTTGCAGACAGATCATCTGGGGACCCTCGTCAGTGTTTCCTTCTATGCCTCTTAGCCTTCAGAACTTTCTTCTGCTCAAAAGGGTTATATTAGGTGACAGATTTTATTTTTAATGGGTTGCAGCTTACATGTTGAACTTGCCCCTTTCTCAAGGAAATTGCATGATGGCACTTGCCTCATTACTACTTCTGTGATTTCCTGTTAATTACAATGATACGGTTGTGCATTTCAGCAACTTGCCTACAGAGTGGATTGCCTAGTATTAATTTCTCTCTCCCCTGAACTGTGTCCTTTTGTGTGACAATACATCAAACATTTAATGATAACCACTTGTAATGTTTAAAGGTGAAATGTAGAATAACATATGCAACTAGAGTCACAGAGGGAATTTTAAATGGCCTCTGCTGTGTTATCAGCTATTAAACATTTGTTCTGTTAACATTAATAACAATATTCACTTAATAATCAGAGGGGAATAATATAATTTCATTTAATTATTGAGACTGGAATTCAGCAAGGAGACTGGGATTAACATATGGTCTTTAGTGAAAAGTTAAGGTGAGATGCTAAGAAGCCAAGGCAGTAGTGATATTTTTAGCATGTGAAACATACTCTCTCATCTTCTGCCTGTCAGTCTTCTTCTTTCCTCCCTTTCATCATCTTTTGAAATCATTGAACAAAAGCATAGAGGTCCAAATATCCAAAGTATGTAGTGGCTCTGTAATAATCAATAGCTGAGGGAAAGGAGAGAGATGGAAGTTATTGCTATATCTTAGAAACAGGATGGGCTTCTCAAGTACCTGTTCCTGGCTAATGTACAGAAAATAAAGTTGTGCAATACATGATGCATCAAACAAACAAGCAATAATATATATACTTTACAGAAAGCAAGGGAACTTAATACCTAAAGTTAAATAGGGGAGTAACCAGTGACAAAGATAGAAAGTTATTGCCATGGAGATAGGTAGAGTTATAGGATACAAGTCTGTAGGAAATGGGGTAGCGTTAGTTCTACTGGCCACGAAACAACCAGCTCTGTATTACTTTGTGCTTGTCATATTAAAAGGGTTAATGTTTGTTGACTATAAAATTAACACCCAGTTGTAAATGCTAGAATCATCAGCTCTTAAGCAGGTGTTGTAGGAGTACAGCAGGTGATAATCTGTTTCTGAGGTCATTAGGACAGTCTACTGGAAAGGCATAAAATCTGTGTTAGACAGGTTGTGTCTGTTGACAGGCATTGACATAATGACCAATGTAGGCATGAAATGAACCACAAAGTCAGGTTTGGCTGCTTGGTAAGTGAATTGTGTTAGTATGCAAGACTGCTTAATTAAGTGGAAAGTGATGAGTAGTAAATAACCAAGTGTATCACAGCACCTAATGTAGTAAAACAGTACTCCAGGACAACACACAGACATAGAAACTCTTATTTTGCTTTCATTTACCTTGTTTCCTTGTTTCTTTTCTTTCTGTGTCTCTGGGTTGGTTTATTTGTTTTACAGGTAGTTTGTGCAAATTAAAAATAGAAAGTGTTGTGCCAGCTTAATTGTCTGAAGTTAGTTCTTTCAAACGTTTTTGTCCTGTTTGTCCCTAAGTCATGTTCAAAGGCAAGAAAATGCTTCATTTTAACTGTTGCATCATCTGCATTTTGTCTTTAGGATGAGTTTGGACACAGTATATTAGAGTGTAGAGAAATGTGTTTCAAAGGCTTTAGCTACTTCCTCAGGATCCTCATTCTGAAGATCTGAATAAAGCAGGTTGCTAGAAAATAAATCTTGTAGGCTGCAGCGGCTAACCTCTGATTGTCTGCAGCTATTTATTCCTGAGAATGCCTTAAATTTATTACATGCATATAAGCAACTACTTTCAGACTGTAAAAAAAGTAATTCTGTCTTTAGGAAAGGTTTCCACTAAAATTCAAAGCTGATCTAGTAAATTGTTTGCAGCCCACTATTAGTTACTAATGTGTTTATATTTTTAGCTTTTTTGGAATCTCATTATACTGTATAAATGGTTTATGATTTTTTTTTTATTATGATCTTATAAGGAGATGATGTGTCTATATAAAGTTCAATCCAGTCACATTGAATGGAAAGACCTTTCTCAGGTCCTCCTGCTGTGGTCCTGTGTTTGGCTGCTATCCCAAAGTAACCACCATTAGCAGTGTAAGCAGAGGTGTTTGTCTGGATGTTTAAACACAGTTTCCATTATATGGTACACCAAATCCTAAACTTTATTCACATATATATTATGTGTTAATGCTATTGAGTCTTGGGAACTAAAGTAAAAGTGAAATTGTAGGTTTAACACTTAAAAAACCAAAACTAGTTCTCAAGATCTTACTTAAAAATGCAACAACTATTTAGTATGACATGGTACTTCAAGTAGTTTGTCTAAAAACTAATGTTCCTAGTGGAAATGTAGAATGTCAGCTACAGCAGCTGTTATATCCAATACCATATTAAGAAAGCATGGTAGGTGCTCAAAGCAGTGACAATTATTAAAAAGGAAGAGATAAACTTTGTAGTCACATCATCATAATTCATTTGCACCTCATGAAAGAAAGATCAGCCTTCATGAGTGAGGTATCCTTATTCATCTTGTGGTCCACAGCTTTGACTTTTAGTCAAATATCAAGAGATTAATTAGATTTCACATGTCTTCGTGTGTCGTGTTGTTAAAATCTATTAAATATTGCATATCCAAAAAGTGGCACTCATGGGACCAACATCCAACTTTAATCTCTGTCTTAAAAAGAAACAAACAGAAAAAGTGTGTCAATCTTTTCCATATGTAGATCTGGGTGTAGAATGATGGGTGGATGACAATAAACTCTGAGCTTTCTAGATGGATCCCACAGGTTTCTAACTTACCTAAATCTTTGAGGTATATTCTTCTACCTTTCACTTCCTAACAGATAATTGTGTTTCAGCTTCAGTCTCCAAAAGATACTTGATTATGCTGCCCACAGAACACTTCTTAGGAACAGCTTCCAGCTTCCCAGCCAGCTCTCTCTCACCTGCTAAATTTTCAGAGTTCATGAAGTGCAGCAATAGATTTAGCTAACTTGGCAACTCAGATCTTCCTCTCTGCTACACCCATTTATGCAGCACTGGTCTAAACACTGGTAAAACACTGAGAAGGCATTGGTGTGATATTGCATGGCCCTTTGTTTTGAGGAATAAAAGTGAGGTTTTGGAGTTACTGGTTTCAAAATTGCAGGCTTTTCTTCCAAGATTGGAGAAACTAACTCACTTTAAGACAGCAATCAAGAAAAGGACCATGAATTAGTCATAGAGAAGAAGTCTACTTGCAAGGGAAAGGCAGTAGTCATGAAATTCTATAGAAAAAATTACATAAAATAATATGCCCTTAAAAAAAAGTCAAAACCAACCAAACAAAAAGACTCCAAAAATACATGCTTAGTTTGTGAAGAAATCAGATAAATGTTCCTACTGATTCTGAAGCCATTTACTCATTCTTTAGTACCCCCTATTTATTCCTAGGAAGCTGGACTTTTCTGCAAAACTTTTGCAGGATACAATATAGGAATATTTGTTCAATGACCAAAGATAGAAAATATGTTGTTTCTTGACATTACTTTATACCTGCTATTGTGCAGCACCCTAAGCAAATAAATAACTTCACTCATATGCAAAATATTGTGACTTTGGATGGAAGGAATGACAGGGAGAACACGTTAGGGAAAACAGGATGGCTAAATATATTTTTTCTGTATTTCATAGAATCATAGAATCAATGTTTAGAAACAAAATGCTCTCAGTTAAAAATAATTCATGTAAGAAATTATTTAAAAATATAGAAAATATATGCAGACAGACTTGCATCATCATGAACAGTTGCAGATGTTTCTTCTGCATCATTTGGATGTGACAGGGCAAGCCCCTCGGTTAGGAGGTTTGCACTTTACAGCCTCTGCCATGCAGGATGTAAGCCTTTCACACCTCCCTGCCAGTACTGTAGTAATTAGTTCAGCTCTTGAGGACAAGGGATGTCTCTCTGAACATCTAAAGATAGTAGCCATGTGTCACTATGTTCATTTGAGTTGCAGCTTGTGTGAGAAGTTAGTGACAGTTGAGCCTGAAGAAGTCCCTTCTATGATGTTATGAAGTTCAGAATGTATTTTTAAACAGTATTAAGACATGTTTTTCTGACCCAAAATGCCAGTCACTCAGGTGGAAGCATATAACATCACAAGGGCAAGCTTAGAAGTCTGGTATCATAAAAGATAAGTGGGAATCATGTCAAAATAGCATGATAGTAGTGAAGTCTTTGAGGAAAAAATAACCTGTGTCATCCTGTGATATTCAACAATACAGCCATCTGAAAAGAATGAAAATAGAAACAGTAATTGCTGTGAGAAACAGTTATGCCATTCAAGTAGAACCAACTCTGTTGTCGTTGAGAGCTGTACCCATAAGGCACAAAATGTCACAGCACGCTTGATAAGACTTCAAAGGATAAAATAAGTTAATAAAGGTTCAACAGTTGTTGCATCTTGTCTTGCTAGTGCTCTACTGCAAAGAGGACTGGCCTTCTCTGTGGCTGAAGTAGGCTTGCTGATACTATCCCTGTGGCCAGCCAAGCAGATCATCTTGCAGCATAGCTGCCTGATTAAATGACCTAAGATATCTCATTTTAACACTTCATTGGTGGAAGAGAAAGGAGTAATAACAAAAAATGTTTTAAAATTTTTCATTCTATGATATTCTAGTCTTAGAAGCTCTATGCAGAAATCTGATGATTTAACTGATCAGCTTAGTTTACTGGTGGGAAGTTAGTTCAATAAATATAGCCATTTCAAGACTTGGACTGGATTTGCATTTGTAATATGCCAACCATAATAAACATTTTTTATGTCTATCCAATTTCTAGAAAAAACTAAGACTTACAGTTTTGCATGAGCAATTACACTGACTGATAATATTTGGAAGTAGCAAACTCATTTTAAAAATGAGATTTTTATGCCAAAATGTAAGGCATTGATTTTGTATTTGTGGGTTTGGAAATCTGAAGGTTTCCTGATGACAAACTCAGGACTGGAATAAAGGAAGTAACCTGCAAAACCTCATGCTCCTTTTCACTCACAACCCCTCTCCTCACAGCTCTCAAGTTGGTGGCTGACAGGATGGAGACCAGGGAAACAAAAATCCCTCCTACCATAAGCAAAGACAAGGTCAGCTCTGAGCAATCTGTTTTAGTGTGAGATGTTCCTGCTTATTGCAGGGGGGATTGGACTAGGTGACCTTTAGAGGTCCCTTCCAACCCACTACATTCTATGATTCTATGCTATTTCTGCCCCCCCTCCCCCCAGAGACTCTTTGCTTTGCATGAATTCTAGGTGCTGCTTTTTCCGCAGTCTAGTTAAAATGTTACTGTTAGACACACTAGTACTCTGAAGTGCAACCCAAATCATAAGTTAGGACTGGTGAATTTGTTCAGTTTGAGGGAAAATGAGTGACTAGGTGGAATAGCTACCGTATTAGCTGTAAGTTAACTAATGATGACACAAACTATTTGTTACAGACAATTAATTAAAATCTAATTATAATGCTGTCCTCGTATAGCTTGTCAGATATATTTTGTTAGCTAAAAAATCATATGAAAGGATGAAATTAAAAATGTAACCATGTATTTGAAAAGAGGCTCAGTTTGAATACAGTTACTATGCCATAGCTGTTAGAGCATTCATATATTTTTCTATTCTAGTTGTTAGTAAAATTTCAGTATGAAAACAATGTATTGCTGCCAATTTATAATAAAGTTGCAAAGGTACAAAGCACTGTACACAAAATCAAGCTACATCAATCATGACTTTGTCCTCTAGGATAGTAGTCTTCTCGAGGTGCACTCACTAAATCCTACTGAAAGAAGTTCACTTTGTCGGTTGCTAAAAGCAAGCACTAGTTTTGGCAGGACCAGATCTATGTAGTGGTCTGATGGTTTTCAGTAGTTTAAAGAATGGTTTGGGATTTTTGTTTTGGTTTAGATGTTTTCAATACTTGTCATAGCTCCCAGATGGCCAGATATTTTCCTCTTCTAAGTTATTTGCAGGAAAATTATGGTCTGAAAAAATGTGTTTATCTCACAAAACAATCTGTTTAAACTGTTTGTGGACACTTAAACTTTAAAATAATTTTCTCTTTGAAGCAGTAAAGGTATGATATAATGGAGAAACTGAAGCTCTTTACATTTTTAAAGCCTTTTGAGAGTCCAAATTTGTACTCAAAGTAGTAGTCTATAGTACTTGGAACTTTTCCTGTGATGTTCATGTTTTTTCATGTAAATATATTTTATTTTGGAAATTTTACCTAACTTACTATGTTCATATATAGTCTTTATAGTCAGATGTTTACTTTTGCTGTTCAGGATCTAATTTCATAATATTGTTTAGCTCAGTTTTTCCAAATCTTGTATTTTTATGTGCATTTTATATTTAAGAAATAATTTCTATAAGTAAATTTCTTTTGAAGTCTAAAGCCAGAGATCCATGTCTATACATGGATTTTCCACCATCTTAAGGCAGAATATATTCAGGTGTGTGTGTTGTTATTTAGTCAAGTTACCACACTTTAGCTAGGAGTTATAAACTGAGTTTTTCCTACAGCATTTGGTCAATGCCTTGTAGATTTGATATGGTAATTAATTACATATATATTTGTATTCATGCTACATTTATGGCCACGTATGTGCACATAGTCAGTTTTTTAAGTCACCTGTTGGGGGAACCTTTGATGTACAGTTGAAATGTCCAGCTGAGGGACAGTGGTTATTTAAGCTGCTCTGACAAAAATGTAGCTGCTTACCTCATTATACCATTTGATTTTTAAAAAAATACTTGTCATAAATGTGGTACAATCTTATGTGTCCACTCTTTTTTTTGAAAAAGAAATATTTTGTCTCATTTTAGCCTAAGCCTTTTTTCTAGTTGGATCAAGATTATATTTATGTAAGAAGGGCTTATGAAGACAAGTGTGTTAGCAAAGACCTGTGCTCAAGCACATACGATGGGTTTCAGATCTGAGTTTTAAGCAAACCGGTGTAACTTTCCATTTAAAGAGGCCCTAACTTGATAAACACTGCAGGTTTTTGTTTCATGAATAGGATTTAAAGATTTCTATAGATATCTCCACATTGTTAGAAGATACAGCATCAGCTAGCTATTCCTTCTTTTTGGCTGAGAAAGAGATATGTGCTTCCCTTTGAATTTTTAATATGAATAGGGGAAGAAATGGGATATCTTTGTAAAATCTAATGCTCTTTTCTGTCTTTTAGGAGACTGTAAAAACTGGGAAGTGTTGGGGTTTTTTTTCCACATTACCACCCACCTTTTGAAAAGGAAGAAAGGGTGGAAACTTCTTGTTCACCTGCAGCCATTTAGTTTCATCTTGTCTTATCTTTCCTGAGGGCCTTTCTTTCTTTGCTCATCATTGCAGGTTGTGTATTCAAAAACCTCTCACCCCTGTTCCTGTGAGACTTGAGAAAAATCCAGTAAAGTGTTGTTAATGGTTTTATTAACACTTTTAAAATATATTATGCCCTAGCTAACATGCCCAGATTGTGAAATAGAGCTTTTTAGCCAACAATACAGCCATGAGATACGACTTATGTCCCTGGATGACAGCAAAACTACTGCTGCTATTTGTATTACATAGAGTCTGAAAAGACACTAAAATTACCCATGATGGCTCACCAGTCTTTCCAATACACATTTTTGCTGAAAGAACTAGCTGTGTCCTTTTCAAACACAGACAGATATTGTATGTTTTGATCCCACCAGCCAACCCAGAATTATGTGAGGTGGAGGTTTATGCCATTATTCATCTTACAAGAAAAACAGAATTTTGACAGAAGATATGGAAAGAACAGCATTGCTTACAAGATTTTGCCTGTCCAGGCATATGGGTCAGGCAGTCACTCAGACTGGCTCTGTGCATTACAGGATCAGCCTGAATACAGAGGTACTCAGTCTGGACTGAGTGCAAGAATTGACTGGGGCTCTGCCTCATGCAAGAAAACCTCTGTTTGTGAAAGGCGTGCCTATGGTGATGCTTGTAACCAGTGACAGCAACACGTCCAGAAGGCAATACTCTTTACAATAACTTCCTAATTCAGTTCCATCAAGCTGGCCAGTGTTGGTGCTGCCTGTGGTGCCCAGTCTCCCACACTGAGTTGTAGCCCACTGTCCCAGTTCAGTGCAGTATTCTGGCAGGCCAAGTTGTGCAAAATGTTTCACCTTTACTTGCCATGAAATGGCTTGTCTAGCAAACTTAATTGCATATGCCTCGCATTTCTGCTATCTACTTTTTGCAGCTTCTCTTCAGTTCTTGCATAATTTGTTGACAGTCCAGTTTCACAGATCTTAATTCCTCTGGTCTCCCCATCAGAGCTGCTTTTACTTGGCATAGGTTCAGACTTCATTTTTCATAGCCTACTTCAAGTCCCTTTCACTTAATGCACAATCTTCATTAAGCCTGGTCAGTTCTGTCTTTCCAAAAATGTTGATGAACAAAGGCAAAGGACAACCTACTTAAAACAGAGCAGATCCAAAAGTCTGAGCAGATCTTAGATATTTACAGGTAGCAACTGCATATTGGTTCCATCTGGAAAAATGTGTGTGCTCCTGTACTGAACCTCATTGGGCACACCTAAAGCTGTTTGACATATTAAACTCTCTCTGAACCAGAAAAAGTGTTTCTTCATATAAGCAAAGGGAATCCATATCAAATATGTCCTGATGCCACCATTCTGTAGGATATCTATTGCAATTCTGAATCCTAGATGGAGCAGTGACCTGTATTTAATCTATTGCTGAGCATATTATTTTGGAAAATACTGAGGATATTACTTCATTGTTTCAAGCTGCTGTTCAATTTTTTCATTCTTGATGTTTGTCTCTTCACTTGTGATAAAATGAAGGAGGAGTAAAGGAACATGAGCCTTTCATTGCAAGTTCCCCTTTACCCCCCACAACCCCTTGTCTATCTTATAAAACAAAAAGATTAAACTTAATTTATTTACCTGAATTTGTTTTCTAGAATCAGTGATCTGAGCGTAAGCAGACAGGAGGAGAAATGTGGGTACATAGTGGTAGTGGCTAAGGTGCGTAAGAAGGGACACATGAAGCACACCTTGGGGACACCATGCTGGAAGCTCCCTGTGTGGGAACAAGTTGATAAAGTTACTGGGACCCTGTAGGACATTAATGCCTATTAAACACCTATGGCCCACAGAGCAGACATGGTGGAGAGAAGAGGAAAGGTACTGTCATGATTTAACCCTGACTGGTCACTGAGCCAGTCTCTTACCCAGTCTGTTACCATATACACAGGTAAGGTTGAAAATCATGGATAGGTCAAACTAGAACAAGCATCCATGCAAATAAAACCAGACATATGCCTAAGGTACCTTACTTAAAGGAATAATAACATAGAATCATAGAATGGTTTGAGTTGGAACCTAGTTCCACCCCCCTGCATGGGCAGGGACACCTCTCACTCAATCAGGTTACTTGGAGCCCCATCCAGCCTGGCCTTGAACACTTCCAGGGATGAACAACTTCCCTGGGCAACCTGTGCCAGTGTCTCACAACCTCATGCTAAATAATTTCTTCCTAATGTCTAATCTAAATCTTCCCTCTTCCAGATTTAAGCCAGTATCCCTTGTCTTCTCACTACCTTTTAAGATACTGGAAGGCTGGTATGAGGTCTCCCTGGAGCCTTCTCTTTTCCTGGCTGAACAACCCAAACTGTCTCAGTCTGTCGTTGTAGGAGAGGTGCTCCGGCTCCTTGGATCATATTTGTGGCTGGACTTTCACCAGGAGCTCTATGTACTTCTTATGTTGAGGGCTTCAGAATTGGTCATAGCTGCACAACAAGATTTACTGTCATGTAACACCCTGACCTCTGTTTAAAGCTTTTGGTCATGTACATTTAGATACACCAAGGCCACCTTGGACAGTTGCAATTACTGGTTGTCAGCTTTCATTTCTGTTGTAAACTTAGTTGATGAATGATGCAGGATGTTACAGGAATCTGTGGTATAGATTCAGTTTTGTTGTAATAAACAGCAGCAAATTCCATTTAGTGGGTACTCTACCCTTTGCTTTTGTGCTTCAGTCTGTTTGTAACAGTTGTAAAAGACTGTCACTTGATATAAGTATTTGTTCTCTGCAAGTTTTCATCCTATGGAACGCTGAGGTAAATAGACCAAAAGGAGTAGGAATATTTAATGTCTTTTTTTACAGAGCTGACTTTTCAGTATGGAAATGTATAGAGTTTTTACTCTTATTCTTTGCTGAATATATGTGGAATCAGTAGTCATCTGTGGTTTATTTCTGCAATTTAAAACTGTTGGAAAACTTTGGAGAATTTTCTGAAGCCAAGGTTCATTGATCCTCATCATTCTCAGTCCAGGGACTCTTGAGGGCCTAGCTGGAGCAGTTAGTGCTGGTAATGTCATTCAAAGCTGTCAAATGCTGTCAATTTGTGACAACAGTTTAGGTCTGTATCTGCATTCTGAGGCTGTTTATACCTGGGCTGCACAGCTTTTGTCAAAAAGGCAGCTCTCAGAGTTTGAATGTGGCCTCTCAAGGATTCTCGTAGAAAGGAAAGTTGATGCCAAAGCAGAAGCATGTTAAGATATTTGAAGTGGATAAATCAGGTTTAATCTTGTGTGACAGGAAGTCTATTATTAAAAGGGAAATCTCTTTAGAAAAAGTTCTAGTTCTAAATTAAGCCCAGGATATAAATTCTCCATGTATTTTATCATCTGGTAATTGTTGCAGGCTTGATCTTTCTGAGGAATTAAGTAAAAATTCTGTATCAAGACTTTACTGACTCTGAATTTTGCTGAATGCAAAGAACTCCTAATTGAACAAAAATAACATTTTAATCTAGTGGAGAACTTTTTGTCTAGTTTTTGCTATTAATTTGAGGACTTCATGCAGCCTTTGTTTTTCTAAAAAAAAGCTTACACTGTCTATTAATTCACAACATGCAAGCAGAAGTTTTTCCATGTAGCTGTGAACTAGCAACCACTAATATCTCGGGCTAGTTTTAGAGGAGGTGTTGAAGACTGTTGCCTGTCAGAGAGTAAGATTCTTGTACAGACTGTTAAAACCTGCTGCTTGGGAAATCTCCTAAGCATCATCTAACTTCCATCTGACAAAACCAAGACTTTTATTATAGTTGACACCTTGTAGGGGATGAAACAACATGTAGCAGGATCTGACTGTAGAATTACTATGCTATAAAACATATGCTATAAAACATGCTATAAAACAGACTACCATCTCTAATCTATCTCCAACATATGGGGAAAAATACCTAGCTGAAAAGCTACTACAAAGTTTACTTAGCAGCAATAATAGTCAAGCCAGACAATGTGATTTTATCTTATTGAAGTCTTGGTCTATTTAATTTTTTTGTATGATGGAAGTTTGTGCTTGCAAGTACTTCACAACTGACATATTGAAAGACTACCTACAAAAATGCTTAAATCCTTATGAAAAGAATGGAGGTTGGGTGTTTAATATATGCACAACTTGGGATAGAAATATTTGAAAGGTATACTCCATAAAGTCACTGTATTACCTCCATCCCTTCACAGATCTTCCAGCTAGAAGGGCCGTTTGAATGTGTGCATCTGTTTCAGGCAGAACCAGAAGGGTTAATGCAGGCTGCCTGATGGAGCAGTTCAGAGCAGCCTGGCACAGCTTGTCAGGGGAGACTAAGGAGTACTTGCATCCTCTCTGTCTCACACATGCACGCTCACACACAATTGTAGGGGTAATAACCTCCAACAATGGATCACTAGCAAACAGCTGGGAAGAACTAGTGTTTGCCATCAAGAAAGCTGTTTATAAAATCAATGTCTGTTAGGCAGCCTTGGCATTGTACTGTGCTGCATTGTCAGATACCTCTTGGGATGATAGTACTCAATTTTACAGGCATCAAGGGCCTTATGCTCCCCAATCAACAAAAAGCAGCCTATTTGTGATGTACATACCATATGTATTAGTGACAGAACCAGCAGCAAAGCTTACTACTCTGCTGGGTACTAAATTTCCTCTCTGAAATGCAAAAGTTTAATTTTAATAAATAATTTTAAAAGAAATGTTTCCTTATATGCAGTCCCACAAGGCGCCTGATATGAGCATTTCAAGTCTGTGTGTGCATATTCAGTGGATCCTACCTTTCTGCTGTGTTTTTCACTTATCTTTTTCTAGCAAATGCCCAATTATTCTCAACTACTTACAGAACTTAAGAAGCAGATAGCATTTCTAGAGACTGTGATGCCAAGCAAATCAAACCTGACTACTAAGATGAGACACTATTAATTTCCTATCAACACTGTGAGTATGTGCCCTGGACATCATTACAGTCCATAGTTATATAGTATTCTCTCATAAAAATCTCGGCTATTTCTTTTTCAGATAGACCTAGAAAGTATTTGGATGTTTTATCATTATTTTCAGAGGAAAGTTACTGTCTGATTCTTCATTCTATCCCTGTTGAACAACTTTGTGTTCATGTTCAATGAGTTATACTCCTAGGAATGAGAACCATCTCAGCAAATGTTGTCTGGAACAAAATCCCCTGCCTTCAAAACTTTGATGCTATGTAAACATGTGTGCTTTGAACTTAGTTTCAAACAGCTTGGATATCTTTTCTGAATTAATTACAGTATGGTTGAGTCAGTCTAACACAAAAACTTGAATTCAGTTGAAATTTTGTCACAGAAACCTTAAGGAGATTCTAAGATGGGAAATCCCTTTTTTCCTTTTTCTTTTTCGCTTTGTGGGTGTTTTTTTGTTGTTGTTCTTGTTGGGGTTTTTTTGCTGTTTGGTGTTTTTTTTTTTCCATTTTCAAAAGCAGCAGCAAATCAGGAGCTCCCAATGGACGAGTGGTGATACTTTCAGAAGTACTCCTCTTCTGTGTTTGTAATTCTAATCACATCTTTTCATACAGAACAACCACAGTCTTACCTAGTTGGTATAATTTATTGTATTTTACTATTTTTTAATTAACCAGTCAAGCATATTTAATGGTATGTGATTTTATTATTCCTAAATTGTTCAAGTTACATTTTTACTATATTTTTTTTTCCCCCTTAATGAGAGAATCTACTTGATTTTCTATCTTTTAGTTTTCTGTTCTAAATACCTGTTGGTCTGAATCACCTACAAGTTTGTTCCATATATTACATTTTAGAAGAAGGTAAATTCCCATGCTGGGAGGATTCTCTTTGGCTGGGTAGAGTTTGACATGGTTCCCTGGGGAGTTATCAATTCTATGCTCTTTCTTCACAAGTGAAAGATGCCACCTATAAAATGCCTTCTAGCAATAACCACTAAATGTTGCCAGTCCTGAAAAAGTAGAGTTATGTCATGCTTTGAGTTAAAGCAGAAATATCTTACCATTGAGAATGTCAGGCCTCTGTTCTCAGGCATGCACACTCAAGCTAACATAATACTTCCCAGTCTACTTTCAACTCAGCTGTAGTAAAGGTGATGACTGGCTTCTCTGTGATTGTTATAATCCTTACCACTCACATTTTAATGTGTGTGAGGGTAGGAAGACCTGCTTGGGCACCACTAGTGAGTGCCCTTACCTGCCATATGTGAAGGAAAAGCAGAGCCACAGTCTCTTCCCACAAAGGTAAGCTCTGGAGAGCCTTGACCACTGCAGCATGATAAATTCAAAGAGATTTTGTTCCTCAAATGTAGCAATTCTTTATTCAGTTACAAAATGTCCAGTCATTATCCCAGTACTAGGAAGAGACTATCCAATATGTGCAAAATTTTCCTCTTTAGATGCTATGAATTTTTAAGATGAGACTAGTAAATAATTTTCAGGGCATCAGTCATTTAATTTATATGTTCAACAGCCCTATTGTTTTCTTTCCACTTGGTCTGGCATCCATAACTCACCAAATCTTGAAATCTGTAGTGACCTAATTTTCTATCCTAGTTTATTCTTCCCTCAGTAATATTGTAGTACTAACACAAATATTACCTAAAACATGAACAGTAACAAATAATAAAGAAAAAGAGCAATGTAAGCAACAAGCCTCTTCAAAAGATGACATTACCCCAAATATACCATTTGCTTTATGTCGTCTATTTGCAGTTGTTCAAGAGAGTAGACCTTGAGTAGTATGCCTGTGATTCAAATTAAATCCCAGGTTTATGTAGGTAAATAAGTTTTTCTAATTAATCTTTATGACATGGTAAATTATATTAAATGGTCAGTTACTGAGAAGCTAATTCCTATGTGATAGAATCTACTGGACTACAAGCCTATGTTTCTTCTTAATCATATTTTTGAGTTTTGCAATTAACATTAAAAATACTATGAAATATGTTTCCTAGTTAGTCTGGTGGTATAATTTCTAGTTCCCAATTTGGTATTATTTTGAGTAATTAAAAAAAACCAAAAAAACCAAAAAACTCAAGCAGGTCCACTCTGTAAGTAAAGAAGGAATAAAAGTCTGGTGGATAGATATCCAGTAATATCCCTGGGTAGTCAGTTATGTGGGTGTGATACAAATAGGAAAAACAGCTCTCCAGAGAGCATCATATAGAGAGGAACAAAGAGAAACCTTTTTGCTGGGCTGAGGGGTTTGCTGCTGGCTGTGTGGCTGTGTGGTGGCATTGTTCAGAGGAAATGCACCTGCTCCAACATTTTCTTCAGCTGAAAGCAGGCAGGTTTGTTGAATGGTCTAATTGCTGGCAGGCATGAAAGGATTGCCTAGAAGATTGCTTCCTAGGCTGGCCTTTTGATGTTTCATATGATTTGGAAGTGAGGATTTCTTTTCCTTTATCTGTGTTGCTAATAGGTGAGAATAAAATCTCTCCTCTCAGCTTTCATTCTAGAAAGTATCATGGCACATTCTGTCCAATGAGCTGTATCATGGGCCAAAAGACTCCTTTTATCTTTTGAATAGATTTGTAAAACACAAGCATAGTCATCACAGTCCACATTCATGAAACACTATCAGTGACATGTTCTTTTCATTGCAGGGGTCTCTGGGCAGGACAAATACTCTGCTGTGAATCCTAGGTTTGTCAAATGATGTAAAACTGCAGCTAGGGATTTTGGATGCAGTCCTTTCAAGACATATTATGAATCTTGGTCTGCCATTAGAACAGGTTCTTTGTTTGCTTCATTCCAGACATGTTACTTTATAAACACAATCATTCTAATGCAAAATCCACATTTTACATTATTTTTCTGCAAAATCTGAATAGCAGAGAACTGCACTGGAACATGATATTTTGAAGATCTTCCTTTTACAAATAAATATAAGGCATGACTGGTGCACTATGAACTACTGGAATAATAATTATAGCTACAAATTATATTATAGATTCTATTTTGTTGGCTGAAACTTGCAAATTATTAGAGTAACAAAAAACCCTATAAGTTAATTAAGTTTTTAATTAATCATTAAATTATGATGCATTACCATACCCGTGTAAACTCACACTAACACTTTTCTCTTGACAATCTGGACTGTTTGCAACAGTGTGCAACATATTTGAAAGTAACAGCATACTTAAAATATGTAGTTTATCTCAGTAGAACTATATTCCTTGGGTTTAATTTAGCTGTGCTTAACTCTTCACTATGGTACAGAATTCAAATTCAGATTCACCACTTCAAAAGTTCAGGAGTGCACAGGGTGTGCCTTTTGGATGAGCTTATTTGACTTTCTAATGAAGAGTTGAAAATTACTGCATAAGAAACTTACGTCTGTTAAAAAGAACTCAAAAATATATTGTTGGAAGTGGTTTTTTAAGAGAAACACTTTTTTAGGCTTTATTGGAACTTAAGAAACATGTGGGTCTTGAACCACTTGTAAAATCTGGCAGAAAATCTTAAATGTGTCTTCTGAAACTTGGAGATCCATATCCAGTTTTTATATGACGACTTAATGAATTATGAGTACATTTTCCTTTTTTTAGAATTGCATCCTCTTTTTTAAGACTATCTATTTTGGGATTCAATTTCTGAAATGCTGAGACATTCCTGTGTTGGTCTTCAGAGCTACCTTTTGAGTAAATTGGTTACAGTACCATTGGCCAAGGTTGTTAAACTTCTATTGAATTTTGTCATGGTCACTGTAAATTATACCAGGTTACCAATCTTCTCTTTTGAGGGCAAACAATGTGTATTTTGTCTTGTGGTGTAAGCAAAAATTATATTTACGTCTAATTGTGGCCTCCAATTTTCATTATATCGTGACAGAAGAAAGTATTTCAAAGAGTATGTCTAGAAATTTACTTACTTGGCAAGAGGTCAGTCTGGTTTATTTTTTTATCTTTGGAACCAAGTGTTTCTCAGCTTTCTGTATGAATCATGCAGTGTGTTAGGGAACATTTTGCACCAGTGTTTTATTTGAAATGTCTTTATTATAAATGTTTGAAGTGTTAAATTTTCCTAAGGTATTTTAACTCCAGGAAAAGCTGTGGGTTTTCTCCCCCCAGATTTCCAAATTTAGCATGTGTATCTTTGTATATGTAAGTTTTTGTGAGTATGTGTAAATCTATATAAAATTTGCCAGTTCTGATGTTTTTGTTAGCTAAGTACATGTGAATATTCTACTGTATTTCAGGCGTTGCTAATGCACATCGGCTTAGGATGTAAATGCTCCAAGAGAATAAAATCTAGCTGATTATGTTATTTGTATCTCTGCATGATAAGAAGGTTGAGTGTTGATTTCACCTCCCCATTCACCAAACAGCAGGAGGGAGGCAGTTGTGAGATGCAGGCTGGTACAGGCCAGGGAATAAACTAGTTATTCTCTTCCAACTGGAAAGGGAAACAATTGCAGATCAGAATCATAGGTCCGGTTGTTCCATTCACTACTAGTCATTCCCTACTTAGTGCTAGAAATGCAGAGAGGACTACTGCCTAAAAATTTTTTATGATCACCCATACGATGCCTTCATTTGAAAGAGGTCTTGGCAGTGATAATCTCAAAGTCACTGTCTTAAGGGTTATACGCAAGCCATCTAGAAATCACAGACATGACACGTTCATTTTGATGTGGCAGTGGTTTTTGTGGCCATAAACAGGGAGAAACAGAGTGTACTTGGGCATATTTCTGCAGACAGTTTTGCAGAGCCTGCTTTGGTAGGGACCAACTGTTACTGGACTGTTTCCTTAGCTTTATTCTAATTTAACCTGGTGAAAAAAGGCACAGAATGACCTCAAGTTTTGTATTGGGTAGACACACAATTATATCTGTTCGTTTTCTTCTTGGTAAGTACTGGTGACATCACTTAAATATGTCTCTTCATGCTGTCTCACTTTTGCATGAAGTGTTCAGAACTGCAACAGAAACTGTACTTTAAACAGGGGGAAAGGAAATTAAATGTGCAAGATTAGACTGATATAATGTTGAGAGTTTGGTTTATGCAGACAATACCCCAGAAATTGAAAGCTTAGCCTGAGCTGTAGTCCATCAGTCAAACAGTTTTGGAAGAATAATGTTAGTCATCACAGAAGCTCAGAAAGATGTGAGATATAAAGAGACTGTAACTCTTAATGATTGTGACCCATAGCTGTATTCTAAATGAATGTTTTTTATTTAATTTCCTGAGGAAAGTAGTAAGGATGCTGAATAGGAAAAAATTTCATGGAAGTTTAGTTAATTGATGGGGCAGCTTTCAAAGCAAAAATAGTTTGACACCACACAAATTTGACTACTCTTAAAAGCTGAATGGTATAATTACATATTATATTCTACAATGTCTCATTTTACTCTTGTTCTGCTGTTTGTAAAAATATACGTACAATTACTTTTTAAAGGACAATTTATAAAAGGTGTCTTTATACTTCAGTGAAATCAATTCAATAATTCAGTCATTTTTAAAAGTCATGGGGATGAAGCTAATATGCTAATATAGTACAATGTTACTACCTGTGTGCACACAAGTCCCAATATAGCTAATTGTCAGTTTAAAATAACATAGTTTATAAACATTATTATGTTCTTGGTGAGGAACAAAATATCTTTCCTTCTTTATGAAACTCTGAAAGAAAAGGATTGTGATAAAAGAGAATTAACTCAGTCACTTTGTATTTGAAACTAAGAAAGATTCTAAATTGTATTAGTGTTGCCTTGAAATGGATCATATTTTTTCTGTGAGTTGATTTCTCGGTTAAGCAAGCTACAGAGGCTGATGATATTAACTTCCAAAGAAGCTGAAAAAAACAAAAAAAGCTTGAAGACAAGAAGATATTTTCAGGAAACTTTTTACTACCACCACTCAATCAGATCTTAATAACATTTTAGATGTAGTATTCAGTATTTTATTTATAATACTCTTTTGAAGCTACTTTATGTTAAGCATGACTGTTCAATTCTACAATGCAAGCAGATGAGGAGGGTTGTAATTGGAAGACCTTAATATGTAATTTTGTAAAAGCCTGGAGAAATTGCTTAATTCTTGTAACCAGAAGTGTTGTGAAGGAGCCTTCTGTAGCAGCATGCCACAGAAAAGTTTAGGATTTAAAGTATGCATTTAATGAAAGTTACATAATTTTCCATGCAGTTAGCAAATTTGATTGTATCAGTTTAGCTCCCTTTGTGAGCTGCTCTGAACAGAAGAGGAAGTAATTATAATGATGGAGAAAAAAAGGAAATTTAATAAGTATTCATAATGTATGCAAAATTTGGTTTTAGGCTAATCTGTTCTTTTTAACTGGGCTACTTTCCACATTGTTCTTTTCCTGAGAGTCTATTTTTTTTTTTTGTCTCCCTTTCTATCTAGGACTGACTCGTCACGTATGTAATCTCCTAATAGAAACCGTGGCTCTGTACTTGGAGGCAAATTACAAAAGCAGCACCAAAACTGCAAATGCCCTGCTTCTGTCCTTGCTTAACATTTTGCACTGTATGCTGATGTACACAGTAAACATTGTGCGCCAGACTTTACAGGTATGGAATGTGTTTCCTGGAGTCATCCCCATCTTCAACAATTTTTAGATATCCACTATTCTGATTGTATTGAATTTTTAGTTTGTTGTGAAAAGAGTGTGTCTTTTCAACTGCATATCCATGTTCCATGTGCTTACTTGGCTAGACTATTCATACCAGCCTCACTATGCTGGAAACACAGATCCTAGCTGACTCTCGTTTCTGTACTTCAGCATTTGCTCAGTGATAGTTCAAAGCCTTTTTCTTCCATTCATTTCAAAAGAAAAAGATTACTCTGCAAAACCCAGTATATTTTATCATGAATTGCACATGATTGCTGTGCTTGAAAAGCACGGGTCACCTCTGCATGTGTGTCAACAAAAGTATTCGCTCTCTTACGCTGATCACTTGGTCCTCCAAGTTTCTGTCTCAATCATTGTGAATCATGGCATTGGTAGGACTTCCTCCTCCAGTGAAGACTTCCACCTCCATATAAAAGGAGCTCAGAAAGATATTTGCCATGCATCTACATAATATTCCACTATCCAGGTGTCAATAAATGCATCACAGTGGTGATAGCAAATATTCTTAGACTGTTTTTATAGGGATCTTCTTAATACGATTCCTTGTAAAACAGAACTTGAAAATACAGAATCAAATTTTCTCCTATTATTCATTTTTGACACTTAAGTTTACTTTTACAGATGATACTACCTCCACTTGGTATCCTTTTTATTGAAGCTTTTTATATGTAAGCGATAACTGTATCCAAGTACTTGTGTTTTGGCACAAAGGTTCAGGTTAATTTACATATCTGTTTTGGAGCAGTGTCATCATATCATGTTCCACAGGTGATAAAAAAGTAAAAAAGTAAAAAGTTAAAAGTAATTTGCAGTCTTGATTTGACTGTATGTAGTGACTTCATGTAGGTTTAAATGTGCTATAATGTGTATACTTTATATACATACATAAACTTTCGTTTCTTTAGTGATGTTCATTCTCTTTCCAAAGACACTAAATATATAACAGTTAAAGTAAGTAGTCAAGTATCCCTGAGGGAGGATGTCTTTCTTCTCATCCAAGCATTAATCAGAAAGAGCCATTGTAAATTTTGCCCAAGCGAACGTGTCTTTACTTCCCTTTCTTGATTAATATAAACACTTGCTTTTTTTGTCTTCTCTTTTACCCTTCTTGGACTTCTGCATTCAAAGTGTTTGTGGCGAGTCTTAGGGAGGAAAATACCAATGTCTTACTACCTGGAGAAACAGCTTTTCAGATCTCTCTTATTTCAAAATTCTTCCCTTTTGATTCATCAGTATCAAGAGTAATAATGTCTCCTTTCTCCAGGGCCTTGCTCATGTGTTCACTTAGCCAAGCAAGTCCTCAGCTATTACATTTGGATGACAGTTTTGGGATTAAGATTTAAATGAAACACCATACAAAAAGATTTTTACATGAGTATTTCAGACAAAATGTTTACATTTTTCTCTAACAGCTAGACTTTAGAGGGTCACGGTCCAAAGTTGCATGGATCTTGCAAGCAGACCTTTCTGGAGTCCTGGGGCAGAGATGAGTCGTAATTAACACTGCCTAGGATGGCAGTGTGTTTTGATGAGTGGGGATGTTCATGGTCAGAATTACAATCAGGTGTGTCAACTGCACCATTCACCTTGGTGTAATCTACACACTTGATGAGAGTGCACTTGATTCCACTGTCTATGTCATTGATGAAGATATTAAACAGTATTTGTCCAAGTACTGACCCCTGAGAGGCACTAGTTGTCACCAGTCTCTGTCTGGACATTGAACCGTTGACCACTACCCTCTGGATGTGACTATCCAACCAGTTTCTCATCCACCAAACAGTCCACCCATCAAACCCATGTCTCTCTAATTTAGAGAGAGGATGTTGGGGAGACTGTGTCCAAGGCCTTACAGAAGTCCGGACAGATGACATCCGTAGCTCTTCAATTGTCCCCAGATGTAGTCACTCCATCATAGAAGGCCACTTGGTTGGTCAGGCAGGACTTGCCCTTGGTGAAGCCATTCTAACTGTCTTGAATCACCTCCCTGTTCTCCATGTGCCTTGTCATAGCTTTTAGGAGAATCTGTTCCATGATCTTCTCAGGCACAGAGATGAGGCTAACAAGTCAGTAGGTCCCAGGGTCTTCCTTTCTACTCTTCTTAAAAATGGGTGCAATAGTTCCCTTTTTCCAATCACCCAGGACTTCACTGGACTGCCATGACTCTTCAAGAATCGTGGAGAGTGTCTTGGCAACTACATCAGCCAATTCACTCAGGACTCTGGGATGCATCTTGTCAGGTCTCATAGACTTACATATCTTCAGGTTCCTCAGGTGGTCACAAACATGATCTTCTCTTACAGTGGGTGGGACTTTGTGTCCTCAGTCCCTGCCTTGTGGTCCATCCACTCTAGAGGGATGGGAAGAGTGGTTGCCAGTGAAGAATGGGGCAAAAAATTATTGTGGAGTACCTCAGCCTTCTCCTTGTCTGTTTTCACCAGTTTGCCAGTCTTGTTCATCAGGGGAGGTGTGCTTTCTTTGACCTTCCTCTTCTTGCCGACATACCTGTAGAAGCCCTTACTATTCTTTGCATCCCTTGCCAAGTTCAGCTCCATCCATGTGTTGACCCTATTCCTACAAAGCCAAGGCTCTGAAGTCTCTTGTGATCACCCTTGGGCTACATATTGTGGCTTCATTGCCACCCATATGGAAGAGCAGTAATGGTAATAGTTTGAGGGCTGTACCAGGTTAGGAAGTTTCCTAGTAGTGTCCTTAACCCCGGACCCAGGAAGACAGCTAATTTAAATTATTATAATATGTTATTAATATTTCAGGATACAAAGTGAGTCAGAAGGACAAAACTGGACATAAATTGCTGAGTCACCTTGATTTTCTTGTTTGGAGTTGCTCTTAAAATTGCTCCCGATAAAAGAAAAAAGAGTAGTTGAACTTCAATGTTAACATAGGCATGTCATGTTGAAAGAGAATACAAATGCATAAAACATTTATGGCTGTCAAGATGTCTTTTGCATTTACAATTTATAGCATTTTGCTGAAGAAATGTCATGTAGGTCAGTATGTTCAGCTTGTGCAGAATGGGCATGACAGCAGGAGTCCCTTCTGCTTTGTGCTTATTGTTACAGACGCAGGGAGCGTTAACTGGTCATTGGGAGCCTAGGAATACTTAACTAGAAAAGAGGGTACAAGTCGCCTTCAAACTTCCATTCAGACTTCAACCACCTAATGGAACTGGTTTCTCATAATGGAACAGTTACTAAGGTTGCTTTTTGTTTTTTCTTATCTTATTAAGGCACAGAAATCTGGCACAGGAGGGGACACGCAGGCTGCTGAAGAACTTCTGGTTATCAATAAACCCTTGGCCGATCTAATTAGCCCACTTATTCAGCTGGTGAGAATTTGCTTGTTTGTAAGCCTTTTGGAATGTTGCTGAAGTTGGGATTATTCAATTGAATTCAACATCTTAGAACTCAGTTTGCTAGTTTTTCACTGTTTATAAGCTAGTAGGAAGGAAGGATTCTAACCATTTTTAAGAAATTATAGGTCACAGGGACATCCAGGTAAGTCTGTCCCAACCACAAAAGTGGAACAAGGTACAGGCTGCAGTTTCTCATGTCAGATACATGGGTGTTGCCAAATTTTAGCCCTTTAGAATGGACTTGTGATCACTGCATAGGGAAAGGATGGTATTCAAAATTTGAAACCAAGAACTACTACCATTAGAGAAGCCTGTAAACTTAAAATTAGCTTTCTGTGAGTGATGACTTAACATAATTTTCTTCGTTTTGAGTCTTCTGAGTTTTTCTCAAGAGCTGAGTTTTATTTAAACATGATCATGAGGGATTTAGGAGTGAGAATGGTCCCTGGTGATCTATAAATGTTTTTGAAGTCTGTCTGTCTAAAGTCAGTTTTTTCCAGGGTCTGCTAAATGTCACAGCATTGCATTGAAATCTCCACAGAGTGCTGTATTGTGGCCCTGACTCATCCCATCAGCTCAGTCTGCGTCGTACTCTGCTGGAGATTTGTATTGGCTCTGTCTGCAATAGCTTGTAGTAAAGGAATGCTTCTCGAGCTGAATGGTTTTTGGAGGGTCCCTCAGCCTTTTATTCAACATAAAGCCATTAAAATGGTATGTGAGAATTTCCCCATGGCACAGTCCTCTCTGTGTTACTTCACTTGGAGGCATATCACATTCACTGTGTTCTACTCCAGCCCCAATTTTGGATTTTGTTTCTCATTTAAGCATAGGTGTTAATTTGTATTGTGATATGAGTACCTGTGGCCCTGCTGTTTTGGGGAAAAGTGCAATTCCTTTTTTATCAATTTTTGGCGTTGTACTTGTTGCTAAGTCCTCCTTGCATGGATTAATTTTAACCAGCCATTGACAAAGGTTTTTTGGAAATGTTCACTGAATGACCTAAAATAAAGTGACTGAATTTCAACTATATAATATTTCATCTTTATAAATTATTTTAATTTATTTTATTTTAATTTTTTTAATCACTATATATGGTAAATAGTAAGACACGAAGAGATGCAAATGTTCCTTTAAAGTGAAATAAGACATAAATTTAAATTCCATTAACTCTCTAAAGAACCAAAAATTAGAGGCCAAGCTTTGCTCAGGCTATACCACCTGGAAGTCTTTTATGACTTTTAAATTAAAGGATAGGATAATTGTATAGTTAGCATGTACTGATTAGATTCTAACTTGCCCTTGTATTTCAGAAGCATGACTGCAAATTACAACTAGGTTTTACTTTGTTCTTTATTTCTACAGATTCTGGTATGTTTAAAATTCTAATTTAAAATCTGCTGATTTTAACCTATGAGAAAAGATCTTTGCTGCTGCTTCTTTTTGTTTGTCAATTTTTTGCTCTAGAATTTTATTAAAGATTTTGTAAAAGTGAGGGTTTTTCTCTTGTAACGTGTACATACCATTCTGTACATGTGCTTGATTGGATATATGAAAGATATTTTAGCTAAATTTGGTAAATTTTGTAACCATTAAAAGCCATTAAACATTTCCTGTTAAGGCTGGAAGAGTTTGAACAAAGGAATAATAATTTTTAACATCTAGGACCCACTTGTTTAACACGGTTTATGCTCTAATTTTGAATAGGACTAGATTCCTTGTGAAGTCTTGTGGGTCTCTCTAGATATATATTCTCCCTACCCCTCAAAAAGACTTGAGCTTACAGAAGCTCATGTTGTGGAGCTGCTATCAGTAGTTCTACATATTCACTGAGCTGTGTAGTGAAGCAAGAGCCTCCACAGTAGCTACATAACCCTTTATTACTGTTCTGAGACACTCAGTTATTTGTGAACTTTATTTTCTGGAGATAATGGAGTCCTTAAATTCTGAACTATCACTTTAAAATATTGAAGTAAAATTATTTTATCTTATTTGCTATTTCTACCTCTCTTACCATATTTATAGTCTCTTATGTCACTTTGAGTAATTGCTTTCCCTCACTGATGTATATATCACTCAAGTAGGTGAGTGTTCCATGCCCCATTTATTTGTCTGTTTGTTTATTTTCCTCAAGTTCTACATGTTTATCCCTCTTAATAATTCCTCAAAAATCAATGTGAGTTAAACTTGAAAATATCTAAAACTTAGAATCAATTTTCCTTTCCTTTAATTGTGATGTGGTCTGTCTCTTAGAGAGTAGCAAAGCAAGTGTAGGAAACCTGGATTGCATGTAAATGAAACTTCAGAGATTTTAAGAATGCAAAAGAAGTTATAATGACAAATTCTGTCATGCAGAAAACTCTGCAAATATGGAGAATTCAATATTGAATCCCATGATCAGTCTGCCCTTAACTGATCAATAAGAGAAAAACAAATTGAGCAGTCTTCTCCTTGGCAGCTTTGTGTTTAAAAGTTAATTACACTTAGCTTTTTGTGTAATGTTTCTCCACTTGAACTTAAATGTAATTTGATTAGTATACTGGAACTTACAGCAATATATAAACAAGATACAAAATACCTTCTACTTTTTAATGTACCGTTACACTGAAAAACCTTAAAAAGTTTACTTCTGAACTCAGTTCAGTGTGGATTTTCAGAAACTTTTCAGAAACCTTGCCACTACCTATATAAGGAGTTTCATTCATCTGTAGATCCTAGATTTAGATCCTAGGCTTAGATCCTCCACTTTTCTGTGTCCTAACTTTGAGAGAACTTTCCTTGTCTTTTGGTGCTAAGCTGCTTCGTTATAGTGTTACTAGTACAATTTGTAGTTGATTACTGACTTCTGTGTATTATTGTTGAAAAACCAGTTAATCATGTGCGAACATAAAGAGGACAAATATGAAGCCTCAGTGCACAGGGATGAATGAGATTATCTCTTCTCAGTCCTTTCTGTCTCTGCATTGCCCTGGTTCTAAGACTGTGCCCTCACTTTTGGTTTAGAGCATGTGAAGGTATTTGCCAATGTATGATGAAAGTGACTGCAGAAGAATGATAACCCAGGAGACTGTGGAATTTTGTTTTGTGTTTCTTAGGAATACAGACAGTTCTGGGATCAGGTTGGAAAGACATATGTTTATTTCCTGTATTGTATATGAAGTGTTATCTGTGAATTACATTTGAAGAATTCTTTTCTACAGAGCAACCCTAAAAAAAAAACAAAAACAAGAACAAAAAATAAGCAAACAAAAAAACCCACAAAAAACCACACACACAACACCCCCCAAAAAACCCTACCAAACAGAACACACCAGAGGAAATAAGAATATAATAAAATACATTTTGTTTTGAAATATTTTCCCCTAGGTAGGAGGACAACAATTTTGCCCTAAAGCAAAATGTATTTTTTTTTCATTTAAAACTGTGCATGTTTATAAATAAGAATAGCATAGTAAAGTTTTAGTAATTTAGTAATGGTGTTTTGCTTTTACGTTTTGTTTAATGTTTGCAAAATAATCTTCCCTATAGTTCCCAATGGTGCTTCCTTAACAGCACGTTCTGTAATCACATTACTGATTTAATGAACATCTATTCTTATAGTAATAAACTCTCTTTGTTTATAACCTCATTAATGCACTGAAATAGTGTCCCCTCTGGGTAATCCAGACAGTTTCATTGTAGTTCTAAAATTAGATGCTGTAACAACTCCAACAGTGTGAAAACTGCCACTTCAGCTCAAATGATCACACATTTCTTGCAATGGTTTGCAATTCATGAACACACTGCAACTCAGTTCAAAATGAAGGCATTTCTGACAACAGACTGCAGGAATTTAGATGTAGAATAGAAAGAAACTTCCTGCATTTCACTACATTAACCTTAAAATACAGAAAGCTGGCTCTTTCTAGAAAGGAAGAGAAGCAGAATATTATGTTAGGAGCCTGTTTACAGGAGACTGTAACATGGCCATAAAAATGAAGTAAAAAATTATACTTAATCTTCATTGCACAAAAGTCTTGTCATGAGACATTATTCTAAAATTTTGAAGTAAAAAATATATCAGTGGTTCTGAGTTAAAGAATGGCAAAAAATTGTGACTTTGGCTGTTCAGTAATTCATTGTAAGGTGCTGGATTTTCTTCAAGTTGTGCACTAGCCCAGAATATTAACAGCTGCAAGAAGTAGCTCTAATGTTTCTACCTTGCTTAAGGGCTGAACCCATAATCCCATCTAAAACAGATAATGCAAAAAGAAATTAAAGGCCACTGGAATTTTACCATGTAATTATGAAATATTAAGGGAGAGATATTTTCTGAGTTAGAACTCTAGTTTTTCATGTGTTTCTCCTTCACTGAAAGAACAAAAACTTAAATAGCTGCTGTCACAAAAAACTACAAACACATTTCAAAGACTTGAAATATAATTCTTTGTATCAAATGGAATTGTTAAGATTAGAAAAATAATTAGAACACTGTTCCAGCTGATTAGGAAGTGAACGATCTGTCTATATTCATTGTCTAGCATGACATGATTCTAGCTTGGCTGTTCTTATTATACATGAGATACTACTATTCACTTGAAAGCTGAATTTTCATTACTTCTTTTTTATATTTACAGTTATTTATTGTATTTTCAGTCATTGCTTTTGTTCATACCAATAATTTTCTTCAGATCCCCTACTCTTTATAAGTGTTAATTGACTGACTGGCAGCCATTGTTAAATTTCAGGTTACCAGCTTATGACTGATAATGACATCTAAAACGCTACTTGTTGGTAGTGGAACAGCCCAAAGGTGAGATTTATAGAGAAAAATTCTGATGCAGACATATTTAAAAAGGAATATTGCTGAAAGTTCCTCTTCCACCCTAATTATGGGTGCAAATTGGAGCATAGGAGGTTCAGGGTGAATATCCGAAAAAAATTTTTTACTGTGAGAGTGACAGAGCCCTGGAACAGGCTGCCCAGGGAGGTTGTGGAGTCTCCTTCACTGGAGACATTCAAAACCCACCTGGATGCGTTCCTGTGTGATGTACTCTAGGTGACCCTGCTCTGGCAGGGGGCTTGGACTAGATGATCTTGTGAGGTCCCTTCCAACCCCTAGGATTCTATGATCCTATGATTTGCGATTGAATAGGATGATGTCATGACTGGCAAGTACTGTGAACCCCGGTGTGATACTGGTGGCTAGGTTTGGAGGATGGTCACTGGCAGCTGGATACCCTGTGAAAAGCTGCAACAGTGGCAAAAAGTTGGGTGTGTCAGAAGGAGATAAGGAAAGCCATTGGCCTGAGCCCAGCACCTCCTCACTTTGATCAAAGTGTTGCACTGTCTCACCTGAGGACGCCTGCTGAAGAAAGCCTTCCTTGGGAATAATGCTGACAGGTTGGACTTGCTAATTTGCTTCCTTGGAAGTCATGTACCCACCTGGTCTCAGGAAGAACTGCAACGGACATGGTGTTTTATGTGCTTCTTCATGCAAGGTTGTTGTAGGGACAGTCCTTTGCAGGGATTAGCACATTTCCACTCCTGCGTTTGATGTCTTGAATATCTCAGAAAAAGACCTTCAGAACACTCTTGCTTCCAAATATGGCTGTTGTGGTTACTGGTTACACATGGAATTCTTGTGCTTATGTACTCTAGGAACTAGCCTGCACTACTGTAGCAGGGCAAAGGTGTACCTGTCCAAACATTCATGGACTTTTTTTTTTTTTAATTGTTGGTTTTCCAACAAAAAAAACATTTGAAAATTGACTATAGTTCCTGTACTGTGATGTTCTTCAGAGAGTGCTTGATATACCTGTCTGCACTGATCTAGTAACAAACTGTGAATTAGTGTTGCTTTTAGAAAGAATAAGAGATATGTTAAAGTAATTAATTTTTCCTTCATTTATGTAATATCTTTTTTTTTAATTGAAGGAAATACAAGTTGGCTCAAAGCTGATTTTATTTTACTTGATATGGATTGAAGATATCAATGGAGCTATAAAGGTTGTTTACTGTTTATAGTTTTTCCTCCTTTTTTCCCTTGCTGTTTCTGTTGGTGATGTTCTGAGATAGTTCTGGATGTTGGAAAGGAAACAGTCAAATAGGTGGCATTTAGGTTGGAATGAAGAAAAACCACCCAGCAAAACTGGGGAAGAAATAACTGCTGTGGTGCTGTCACTTGCATAGCATTAGGTCAAATAGAATGTGATATGTCTTGGGGCTATGTATTCAGAGCTTACATCTCAGTTCAGTATGTTTTAAACAGCCAGCTCTATGAAGCTAATGGAAAACAGGATTGTATTTGCATGCAGATCCCTGGGGAATTGCTGCTTGAATATTTCAGGAGTGTATATATATGTCTGATGATATGTTCCCAGATTGCTTTACAGTAACTGTATGGATTTTCCTTAAAATGAAAAAAAAACCTTGAGAGGTTCATACTGCAGATTAAATAAGTAATTGTTATTAAAATGGTTGGGCATATTATAGAAATGGTTGGACAAATTATGTAATTTGTTTCCTTTTAATTGTCAATAAGGGTAGTCTGTTAACTGTACTTTTTCTAGCTTCTTTGTATTTTAATAGTATTTTTTTAGTTAAAAAACTGAATAGGAATGATGAGGTGTCTTTACACTTCTACACCTTCTTGGTTAAGACCACCACTGGTATAGTTTGTTCGATTCATAGACTGTAAGGCCAGAAAAGGCTGTTCTAGTAATTTATTCTAGGATCGTATTTAAGATTGTCAAGGTTTAATGCTTGGCCAGCAATTAAAAGAGTGACAGATGCTCTCTTATTAACCCCTCTCCATCCCCAGAAAGGGAAGGAAAAGAGAATAAGGGAAAGATACTTGTGGATTGGAAACTAAACTGCAAAGCTTTAATGAAACAATAATGATGAAAAATAAAATTAATTATGTACAAATATATACAAAATCACCATCGTGCTGCCTTCCAAAAATGCTCACATCAGCCCTGAGGCTTCAGGGCAGCCCTAGGAAAGTCCCAGACTGAATTCAGTGGCAGGCAGGAGCTGGATCCAGGAATGCATGGATTCAGAAACACCCAGATTGGGATCAAAGGCAAAAGACTGGATGGAGTCCTCCCAGGATGCCAGCCATGGATGAAAAGAGTTTGACCCTCATGATCCTTCAGATTTATACTGAGATTTATACCAATGGAACACTTAATTTGGTCAGTTTGGGTCACCTGTCTGGTCCACTCCTCCCCACAGGAAGGTCGCAGGTGTGACCTCTTTTCTGCCCTTTTGTTTCTGGTGCATAGGAAGTTGAGCAGAACCAAGCAGTGCCTGTGGTTCTGCATACCATTCTCCAGCAGTAACTATAAACATCAAGCGTTACCAGTCCTGGAAGCAGACACTGACTGAAAAACATGCCACTGACTTCAGCAAATGTAGTCACTTAGAAGAGACTTGACTGGAAAATAAAACTGCTAAAAAGAAAACAGGACATAGGACTTCCCTAAATAAATTTCTCATTAAAGCATTTTGTTACTCTTTTAGAAAAAAACCCTGATTATTCTGATATTCTCCATCACAGGCAATTTATATCTGTCTCAGTTGCAAGGGAGTTCTTAATTACCCTTATTAAAGAAAGAAAAAAGGAAATCAAAGTCCTGTCTTCCTTCTAATCTGAATTGCTTTAGATAAAGTTTTGAGCCATTGTCTCTTATCAGTCTGTTTTCAGCTAAAGGAATTAACCCATCCTCAGCCTGCTTTTTCTCACTTGTAACCAGAAGAGTATGATCAAGTGCCCTTTAACCCCTCCCTTTGATAAATTATAGATATTTCATTAGTTCAGTCTTCTGCTGTTAGGTTTTCCAATCTTTTAGCCTCTTGCCTGTTTCCAAGAAACCTACATGATTATTTCACTAGCTTTTGTGAGCTATGTGCCCTAAAACTGGGCATTGTGTTCCTGCTGTCCTGTTGATAGCTGTGTCATACTATCAGAAGCTCATCTAAAGAGTATTATTAGCCATGCCCCCATATCTTTTCCATAATTTTGCTTTCCAGGAGTTTTTCCATCCCATTGCTAGGGTCTGCTCCAGTGCTCTTCAAAGGAGTGCAGGAAAGCTAGAATTTAGGAAAATTTTCAAATTCTGCAAAACATACCTCCTAAGGTGCACCTACCTAAAATCTGTTAAATAGCTGGATAGCCTGTGTGCTACCACAGCCAGAAGCTGCAGACTTGATTTAGAAATAGTTAAAGAAGGTTTTGTGGTGTGAGTTGTATAGGAGTTTAGACATCCTGGCTATAATGATACTCTCTGCTATTACTACTTCTATTTAAAGCAAAATATACTGTCTGAAAATAAGAGAATTTGGAACAACTTTTTCAGTGTTTTTTTGGTGTCACTATAGATAGGGTGTTTGATAGAATCGTGGTGGAGACGTAGTTTTACTACTGCTTAAGAACATATATGTTTTAATTATATTTTCATCACTTTATTAAGCTTAGTTTAATGGAACTTCAAGTCATCCAACTAGAAATTACTCTTTCCTGGCACAATGCAAACGTTAATACTGTTCCAATTCCACAGGGATATGCAATTTTTATTAAATTGGAATTTGATTTTTGTTTGTTCATTTTTAGCTTCCCAGTGAAGAGACTGAAGTATTTGAGAGTGCCTCACAGTGCTTATTGCTGCTGGTTCAGCTCTATGGAGGGAACAGCCGGGAGAGTATGTCTCCAGAAAACATGGACAGCTTTGCTGAAGTACTGAAGTCTAAAAAAGATGCACGACAACTGAAACTTTTGTTAAGAGTGCTGAAGAGACTGGTGAGTTGGTTTCCAAACATTTTAAAAGTCCATGTGGTTATTTTATATCATTGGATTATTTTTTTTTACGCTTTTTTTTTTTTCCCCCCCTCTTAAAGTGAAAAAGAGTACAAAAGAGTTTTGAAAACAAATTATAGAAAGTTAAATTTCATGTCTCTACATTTCAGTTAACCTTTCTGGAGAAGATGGCCTTCTACACTTAAAACCTCTTACAAATGATTGCTGAATTTCTCCTATTTCAGTTAACTGTTCAGCTATTTAACTCCTGTTATTTATGTATTTGTTTAGCACTTCAGCTTTATGAAGAACAATTTTCTGAATGCCTCCTGAAAGGCAACTCACCTTGTAGCATTAAATAGCTGTTCAGAAACACGGTGCTTGATTTCATGGTAAATAAAATGCCATTTTGTGCTTGAAATAGGTTTGTGCATAGACTGTCCACTCCGCATTCTCAGCGAGCGATAGGGACCACTCCTGCTGGAGTGGTTATAATGGAGAACACCAATCAGTGGAAATTGTGCAGGGGCAAGGGACAGGTGATAGCATCTGGTGATGCTATCGATGGGTAGGAGTTTCAATTCTGTCATGCTTTGACATGGTGGCATGACAGCAGTGTTTCGTCTTTCAAGTAACTTAGGTGGAAAACCTTCTGTATCTGTAACATTCTCTCAGATAATAGTATGTTTTTATCTTGAAGTGTTTTGATAAGAAGCTTTTCCTGCATTGTCACCTTGCATTGGTTGATTACTTCACCCTTTACTCTCCAAGAGAAGGAGTTTTCAATTAAAAGAGTGTAACTTCCCCAGTGTAAGAGAAAGAAGACACTTGAATTTTGCAAGTGCAGTGCTGGCTGGCAGAATTAAGGCCATAATTCACAACAGCAGGAGTCATCCTACTTACAGAGCTAAGAGGCAATCTTTTTTGTAGAGCTTTCAGAGCTGTTCCTGTCCTCTTTCTCCTACCTACTGTATTTACAGCACAGGAAAGTAAACACCATACCCTTCTTCCCAATTTTGCTCAGTCCTCTCTCTCCCTGGAAGAAGCATGAGTATATAGAATTAAAACTGAAATCATATTTAACATTCATAATTTCTCTCATTCCTGACATCCCCTTAAGTTTAATTCCTCCGTTTTCTAATGCATTTCCTGAAAAGAGAATTCTAGCATTTTAATTTTTTTTAAGGCACTTCCTACCGATTTTTGCTTGTACCTGTGCTTCTCTTTCTGCGTAATTGTTGTGCTACTGGTTTTTGCTTTTCCCCAGTAAATGAGGTTGCATTATACATATCTAGATTGGCTGATTTTTTAACATAACTACAGACTTTTCTGTTCCCTGCATTTTGAAGACTGTGGTTCAAAAGTTGACCTAGCAGGATATTTAACACAGAAACTTCTGTGGATTATTTTAAGAGAACAAAGCTAGGCTATCACCTTTTGAATCTTGCAAGTTCCTGTACTTTTAGTTCTCTCCTTTGTATGCTAGTGATACTGATACTTGTTATTTATAACATCAGGCATAGATTTTCTGTAATTATTTTAATGAGATTGTAGGATTTCTTTTGAAAGCAGGGTTCATAGATAATTTGACAGATTATTTAATAAATCTTACATTTTTTTCTCTAAACCTTAAAAAGTCCTGTTCAGAGGAGATAATTATCTTGTCAAAATTGTCATAATCACAAAAGACATTGAAATAAAATAATATCTATTTAAGAAGGATTCAGCCCACATCAGTGGTTCATGCTGAATTTTGAAGCCTAGAGCAGAGTTTTTCTTTTATTAATGTCTGAACAATATTTTAATAGACAGATCATTAAGTGCACCAATTTCCATTCTTGCCAATCAGTGCTTGTGCAGAGCATCTTTCCAATCTGTGGTTACATTTAACTTCATGGTTACAGGCACAGTTGTTGCTTACGTAAGACAGGGATGTACAAGAAGAATTCAACGTGTTTGTGCTGTAGCTGCCTTTATAGCATGTATTCCTGGAAATAAGGAAAATACCTGGCAGTATGACTTACTAATCTTTTTCCAAGTGTTTTATATGACTCCAGTGGATCAATGAAGAGAGATGTCTCAATTTGAGAGTTTTCAGTTTAAAGCATGTCAGAGAGCTTGTTGATGTACATGATGACCTTACTACCTTGATGAAAAGGAAACTAATATCTATGTGTTGCTTTAATTTAATGGTATTCACTAAGTCTTATCTCCAGTGGTTGGAGGGGTTTTTGGGCAAAGTTGGAAGGTGGTTGGAAGTTGTTTTTTTTCTTAAATAGTCATCATCAACTTTGACTAGCAAATTGGCTGCAGGACAATATAAATTTCTTGCAATATTTCCTTCATGTATTTTTGCCCTACAATTTTGTGATATTATTTATTGAACAGAGATAAAGATACAGGCCAGGCAGGGGGAAAAATGTATCTTTGTACAGACTTACTAGTGGAATCACCATGAGCAGCCCTTTCTACAGACTTAATTTTGCTGTACAAAGAAATTATTAGGAGTGAAAATGAGAAAAATATGCTCTGAGTTACCTTCAGTAACTGTGTAAGTAAGAATGATTTAAAGGCTTTAAAGAAGCAGCACTGACTGTCATTTTTCTGTTTTTTTTATAATCAGCTCTTGGCTTTCAAAACTTTTGACTGTCTCAGGCCCCGGTTAACCAGTCTTTTTCAAGAATATTCTCTCACTGCCACTGATATGATGGACAGAAATGGAATATAATGATTGAATTGGAGAAACAGGGTTTGGTGGTTTGATTTTTTTTTCCCTTTCAGACCTTTTACTCATTCTCTTATTCTGGTTACTTCATCTTGGGTCAGACAATACTGCTATTCAGATATTCTTCATCCTTTTTAGCATCATTTGTATAATCCATCAGTGATGTCAGGGGAGGAATCTTGTCCTTTTGTTTGGTTCTGGGAGCCTCTCCTGCCACACTTTATGGAAATCATGGTCTTGTTACTTCATCTCTTGTATGGAGTAAATAATCTAAATTAAAGTATTTCTTTGTGAAGTCGAAGAAATTTTCATCAGGGAAGAAAATAGTTCAATTTTTGCCTGAAAAAATCTGCCTGCCATCTCAATTTACCATATAGTAATCTGATAGTAATGCAAAGGCAAATGATTATCACAGGAATTTTTATAGAACTAGTCAATATCTCCACTGGATGTGGGATTGCAGCTGTGTACTTACAAATAAAATGTTTCAGCTTTTAAATCAAGAGAATACTATTTTTATTCCATCTAGTAATAAGGAAAAATTCCTCTGAGAAAAATGAATTCCCAGAAGTACCTCTGCAGGGAGCTTGCCTCAAAGAAGGTGAAGCAAAATCCTAAGAGATTTTCAGGTAGCATCCCTTTTACAGCTTCAGCTCCAAGGTTTCAACACCACGAGGTGCTTGGGCAGCAACTGCCAGCAGATCCTGCTTTCCCAGAGTCTTGGAATGCTGTGGGAACCTTTTGGCCTGTCTCCTGCTGAGAGGGCACAAGCTCTCCAATAGGCTCTGTTATCTGGAGAAAAGCTTCTTATGCAACCTTCTGCTAACTTGAATCTTTTAAGTGTGCCTTTAATTAATTTCATTAATTACTACAATAATCCATAATATTCCATTGCTCTGAGGAATAACTTTATAACAGAGATGCTTTCAGACTGTGAATACAATACTCACTTGTGTGTTGAGTATTGTATTTGTAATTGTTGAGTAATTGTTGAGTATTGTATACACCTATAGTGTGTATAGGTGTACTCACTATAAATGCACGTGTTGTTATATATGTTTTCCTTAAACTGCATGTCTTTTTAAAATCAGGATGACTCTTACATGAATATTTTTTATCCTTTATTAGTATTAGTCTCTTATTTTCAAGTTGTCAGGAAGCTTGCATCACTTCTTTATAGACCATCTTGTGTTGGCTTCAGTCTAATAGAATAATGTCCCTGGTGGGATGGAGCATTTCATTAGAAACAAACAACTTAAGATCCTCTCAAGAGGAAAAAGCTAATCAACATTAAGATACATTATGCAGACCATAAACAGGACAGGTTTCTCAAAAAGTTTTGGAGCAAACACAAGGCAAGGATAATGCCCCTCCATCCTTCCAACTGTGAGGGAAACTTCCTCTGTTTTCACACTTGAACAGATCTTTGTTTTAGGGTTTTAATGAAATTGGAGGGGATCCCCAGAGATGAGTGATGGGGTGGCCTCCAGCACCCAGTGTCCCTTGGCAACCTTCTGCCATGGCATTTCCAGGCCTGCCATACCATGTGGGCACATCACCAGAGACTTCCTCTGTCTTCCTTCACTTCTGGGTTTTAATCTAGTTGTAAAGTAAGCTTTTAAGTATAGCTTCTTGTATTTGCATATATTATGTCTGAATTACAATCTAATGACACTCCTTTAGGAAAAAAAGTTCCAATGTCCTTGATGAATATTATTGGTCAGCAGGGCTGTTTGTGAGTCAGAATTGCTGGGCCAGACCCTTCCCTTTGGTCAAGGAACAATGTGTCTATTGAGTTAGCGACGAGTTAAGAAAAAACTGCTTTAAATTACTCAGAAGGCAAATGCAGCTGATCACAACTATGCTACTATAATTTAAACAGCAATTTAACAATGATTTAAATAATGTATTGGGATAGTGTAATTTAAAGAAATTCAGCATTTGACAGGCATAACTGTTTTGTGGCACAGCCCTTTTGCTGTAGTTTATGGTTTACTGAACAGAGTATTGAGTCAACATTGATTAATTTATCTGAGTAATTTGGATATTTAGATATTTTTTTTATTCTCACTTAAGCTGTATTTTGAACTTTGTGTTCAGTTTGTAATGCCCTATGGGCTCTTCCAAATTGTCATGGAAATTAAATAATTTCACTTTCACTTTAATGGTGGAGTACTTTCACCATTAAACCCTGATGGAAGATTTTTTTAAGTTTAGTAAAGCATTTTCAGTAGCACTAAGAAGGAAAACGTTTAGTCAATGAAAGTGATTTTTGAATAGTAAAAAAAGTAATATCTGAGTTTGTTCGCAGACATTCTGCAAGCAATGTCAATCCTAAATTGCAGATTATTTTGTTTATAAATATTTGCTTTATATCAATAATAACATAGCTTTTCAAAAAGTAGATTTTAAAATGTACTGTATGAAAATGTTATTTGTATTTCTACTAATACTTAGGATCTCCAGATGTGAGAGGGATGCTTTAGTTAACTATCATTTGAGATCCCAGGGCATTCTTTATAGTATGGTTAATAGTTATAGTAATGGTTAATTTTAACTTGACTAATTGCATTCTGTTTATTGAAATCCAGGATACAAATATTCGCTGTACAGGTCTGATAACAATTTTAATTTTCATCTGGAATGGTTAGATACTGTTTCACCTTTGAGGTAAGAACATGTATATGACCTGGTTTATGTAACTTGTGAAGGGCTAAATTCAGGTTCATTTATACTTTGTGTATTTCATGGAGTGTTTTCAGGATGCTGGGAAGTAGTACAGTATGTTAGCACTGTCCTTCACTTTCTCTTTTTTTTGACATTGGCATCCTATGGTTTCTATCATAGGAGAAGGAAGAATATTTTGGTATTTAGATTTACACACTTGATTAGAGCACCGAAAGAATTTTGATAGGCCTTTTCTGTTTCTGATTCATGTCTTTCTTTTCATTTACCTCTAAGTTTTACAATATCCTTCTTTCAGTTGGCTAAAATTCTTAAAAGCAGCATTCTAAAGTTATATACTGATGGGGTTTTTCCCAGTACTTATCCTTCTGTCTTATGAAATTAAACAGAACAAGTACCCATGGGTAAACCTCAGACACTGATGCAGTCCCTGGAATTCTTATCTTCCCCTGTCTTGTCACTTTTGATCCTGTCCAGGAGTTCTGTGGCTGATACCAGATTGCAGAAAACTTTACTACTTTTTGACCTGGAGCACTAGATGGTACAGGAATTCTCTGTTTACTTCTTCTTATAGAAAAGGCAAATATTTAAATCTCTATAAGATTGCCCGGAATTATAGGATCACTTATTTCTGGCTGCGTCAAGATCCCCTTCTGCTGTGTCAATTTTGTACTTCTCTGACTACACTTGCTCTAATTGACTTTTTGTGGTATAGTTTGTATCCCTGTGTATGTATAACCATAAACACAGTGTATTTTCTTTCTGTATGTGACTTAGGGTATTCTTAACTGGAAGTGTCAAGAAATTCTTAACTGTGAGAGTTAGAATTTATTTTAATCAGATCTAAGCTGAGAAATATTTTCTCAGCTGGTCACTGGACACCATGAACCTATTTTATTAAAAAAAACCCCACAACTAGACTTCATATAACCAGTGGTAAAATCAAAACATTAAGTAGTGATACATTAAGTCAGATGGTGAGAACTTTTTTGTGCAATTAACTTATAATTTTGGGGGTTTGATAGGATTTTGCATAGCTTGGAAGCTTTTGGTTAGTAAATATTTTCTGGGCCTTCTAACTTCTGATGTGATTTAGGTACTACCTTTTTGCAGCTGGTGATATGTCTGGAATATCCATGGTTATCTTAATCTAAAGTGCTGATTTGTTTTATACATTTACACCTCTGCAATGTCTAACTTGCTGTCAGTGTTTTAACTGTAACTGTGGAGTGCTCTCTCCATATTGAAGAGACCATGCTATCCTTTATCTGGTATTTCCACCACATAGACAAACACCTGCTTTGCAACTAAACCATATCTTGAGTTAGTATTTTTTTGATACTGACAAATTCCTAATGCACAGCTGGACAGCTCCTACTTTTGCTGCTCTCTGCGTTGTCCTAGCAGCTTTAGGTATAGTATTACTCACCTACCCTCACAAGCTGTTGTGGTGATTAATGTTGGCAAAATATTTCATGGTCCTCAGATAAGGAGTAGTAAATATCAACAATATTTTTCTAAGAGGGTCTACCAACATTAATTGATTAAGATTGAATTAATTAAAATGTTCTCTCAGCTTAATGTTAAAACCAGGTTGCACATATTTCCAGGGTTTGTAGAATTAATGGGAGTTTTTGAGCAGTGGTTGCAGCTTTCATTGTTATTATAACTGAATTGCATTAGTGCCTGTAGAGCAGGACCTCATTTTAGAAAGCTCAGTGCAAGCACAGTAAAAAGTCATTTCTTGCTCCAGAGAACAATGCAGGTTGTTTCCTGTATTCAAAATAAGCCCAAGGAATTGTTTGAAAGTGACTCTCCCAAATAGGAAATAATTTGACACTAAGATGAGCATCTGGATAAAACAAGTCCTTGGGCAGGATTCAGTTCTCTGCAAGCAGG
>NW_009952704.1:651969-675182 GCF_000747805.2 Chaetura pelagica
GCAGGAATGGGAATTTAACTAGCTACTCCTGATTATTAATACAAAGGTATCTTCATTTTATTCTAAATTTAAATTATGTGGATCATGGGAGAATTTCAAAATCCTTGGTCTTCATCTAATCTCCATGTGAGGATGTTACCAAAAACTAAAATGAAAGATTTTGGTCTCCCATGTTGAAGATGAGATACAGGTAAAAATAGAAACCAGTTTTACTGTGACTTTTTGCAAACTCATATTGCAAACCTTTCAAAAAACCCCTCCGTTTTTAATTACACCTATTCTCTTAAGCTCAGTCTCCTTGCTGACAAGTTTACTGATGGAAAAATCATCTGTTATATTTCAGCATGTAAGTAAAATTTTAACTATCATGCATCAGGAGGAAACCTCATGTAGGAATTAGTTTCCCTACTGGAAGGGCTGGACCTTCCTTAGACTCCCAAATTGCCTAGTACTGAACAGAGTAAAAAGGTCTAGACATACCCTCTTTGTTAATCCTCAATGCTCCCTTAATATCCTTGTCAATGTTCCTATCTGTTAATTTTTTGTTATGTATTACAAGTTCTGCACTTCAATATGACATCTGACAAACATCAGCTGTGTTTCACTTTGTCTAGATCCTTATACTCTTTACCTTATAAGGCTGGAGCACTGCTGAGAAGCTGGCATTTTCAAAAATCATGCCTCAAGCATATCTGCAGGTTACATAGAGCTTGATTTAATGGCCAGTGTGGGGATGCAGATAAACAGGGGATATAGCTGGACTGATTAAAAGGGTATATTGTAGAGGGAAATAGTCCTTGGCCATCAAGCTGTGAGGAGGTGGGACTCTGAGGCACGTGAATTAGGCAAAGGAGACAAGTTTACTGATAGGGCATCTCTGATATGGCTTGGCTGTCAGATGGAAACTGTGAGTAAAAATATAGGATAGGTATAACAAAAGTGTGCTGGTCATAATAATGAGACCAAGCAACATGACCATATAAAGCAAAAGGAAGGCAGTGTTTAAGGAGTTAGAGCTTGTTGGAAAGATTGAAGATGAAAATTATTTTAGAAGCATCACTCAAAACATAAATGCAATGAAAGACAACAAACCACCCTAAAGTTTTTACCTGGATATCTCTTGCATCTAGTGGTTGGTTGATGTATTTGTTAACAATAAGAGCATATATTTAAAGCTCCCCAACAGAGGGCCCATGCTCACTTACTAATCCCTAGCAATGATAACCATATCTGGGCATTATGAACACAGTGCTGCAGAATTTCAGATGAGTCTGTGATTCATATAAGTGTTCTGAAATAAGGTTATGTTTAAAAATAACATTTATGTGCATTGAGGTTAGACTTTCTGCAGTAACTGACCCCCTCCTTCCCAAGTTCAACCAGTGATGCAATCCAGCACCTTCAGTGATGAAACCTCCACATTTTAAATTACAAAGACTCTACTAGTTAATAATTTATAAAGTGCCCAGTATTATCACTTCTTTAAACTACTAAAACATAATGTTTTTATAAAAACATAATTATAAATGAATAACAGATTTAATATGTGGTGATGCAGTGTTCTATGGGCTGTCCTAAATTTCACACAGCAGATGCTTTCTCTGGGATGTAATGCCCAGTTGATGAGTTCATATGACGCAACATAAGAAGATCTCATTTACATATTAGCTCTACTCTGCTTATACAGCTTGGTTTTTTAGACCTTTCTGGGGGCATTTTAAGGGCAGTGAAGTTCACACACAGTCCTCAGTCTTGTCAAAAGCAGATGATCACCTAAACCTCTTAATATCAATAAGAGAGTACTTCCAGTAATACATAGTGGGCATTTAGAAGTGGATCCACAGATGCATGGAATTTTATACTATCAAATAGCTCCAATGATTTAAAATTATTTTTTTAAGGAAATACACTGATGTACTTAATTGCAAGAGAACTGTTGTAGAGCTTAACCCCAGTATACATTGAAAAATAAAAATGGTGTTTTCCATACTGCATAATATTGTGCTTTGTGGATAAAAATCTTATCTTTATGCTGTGAATCCCTGGTAATTGTCATGAAGAGACTTACTGCACATTAGAATTGCGGTATAATTGCAGCAGTATCAAAACTTGCCTCTGCCTGTGCTAAACAAAACATGTATATAAAAATGTGCCATAAATACATGGTGTGAGCTGTGTGTACATATATATATATATGATGTGAGGTATATATACAAAACTGTGGGGTCCATGAGACTAATAATTTAGACAAATGGCATTATTTGTAACTGCAATTTACTATTGTGCCATTTGTCACTGAGAAAAAAAAAAAAAAAAGACATCATCAAGGCAGAATACTTTGTGCTCATTCTAACTGAATGCTTTCTTTGTGGCTTTTCAGCAAGATGCCATCATTTCCAGGGAAGTGGCAGCTCAAAACTCTCTACCTGTTCCCCAGGGAGAGATTTTCTCTGTGGTGGGCTTGGAGGGATGCAAAGGCAGGAGTTCTGAGGGGAGCTTAGACCCAGAGCTGCTGGCCCTGATTGCCAGACCAGAAAAGCTCTGCTGAGCTTAATTGGTAAAGCAGCATGTAGTCAGCCCTAAAATTTTAACTAAGATCCCTCAGTGAGTAGCTGTGTGTTGCTTATTCTCATTAGAGCAAAAGTCTAGACAAAGGAGATTAGAGCTAAAAACAAAACCAAGTTAATCTTTTACAATCTGTTACAATTCCCATGGAAATGAGTGTATAAAAACATCTTCATACTGCTACTTTTTTCCCAAGTATTGCCAGTGATTAAAGACTAAAAAAGGTAATTTTTAGTATATTTATAAAATAACAGGCTTACATAAAGCATAAAGGAAATAATTGTTCGTAGAGATCAGGGTCCTCTTCTGTAATTTTAAACCATTAGTACAGTTTATGTATTTGATATATAAATGGGGGTATATTCACATAATGACACACAATATTTATTTTCAAAGTAAATAACTGTAAGATGGCTAAGAGTAATTTGTGCCCCATATATCAGTCAGTCAGTGACCCTGACTCTGCAAATATACCAATATTTCTTTTAGCTTGGTAAAGAAAATTCCTATTGCTGAAAAGCAAAGTTGAAGGATCTCATACTATGCCCTCAGGACTGCTCAAGTGGACTGTTGCTCCAACTGAGGAGCTCTGATGACATCAGAGAGATTTTCATGCATTGCATCTTAGAACTACAATGGAATATATTTTACATTTTGAAGGTGATCTTATTTAACAGTTATTTATTTTATAGACTCATCTAGTCTCTGTCACCTTCACCATTTTATCTGTTAGTATCCTTTTCTTGTCATGTCTTTTTTTATTCCGTATTTCCACATCTACTGGTATGTTTTTGATTCTTCTCTTCTAAACCAGATGGTCCTGATTTTTCTTCAAACTTACTTACTTACTTTATTTATTTATTTATTTTAAATGAAGCTGAAAGCTTTGTGAGAATTCATGTTGAAATCTGGAGGAACAAGAATGTTAAAATGCCTACTCTTATCATACATTTTGACCACTGCAGCTTTCAACAAGATTCTCTTACCCTTCTTGCAGCTTCATATTTTAATTATGCAAAACTATTTACGATCTCAGGAGTACATAATTACATTAGCATTCTGGGATGTGTTTGTGTGTGTACACATATTAGGCTTACATACTGTTCTGTAATCCCTTAAAATTTTCTCATTAAATTATTTTTCTCTTGCTTTTTAGTATTTCCACCTACGTCATAGCTAAGTTTCTAAAATTAGTAGGGTTAGAAGTACCTTAATTTTCCAAATTTAGTTGCAGGGATTCTAACGGATATCTAATTTCCTGAAAGTACAAATTATTTACTCCTGAATGTCAAACCTACAAAAAGAGTCTCTGGTTTAGCATTTCAAATCATTAGGTATTTTAAAAAGTCCTAGGAAAAAAAAATAATAATCTTACAAAAGGATTGAAAGAGAAGACAAAAAAATTGACTGTGGAGCAGAAATTCTATAGGATACTAAGTACTTTAGTTTAACCATTTACATTCCATTTGAGTTTAAGGTTGTAGGGCTTTTTTCAGTTCTACATTTGAAGAAAATTAAATAGTGTGAAATAGGGTGCTGTGGTATGAGATGGAACTATTTGGGAAGCCTAATAGTCTTTCCTAAGAGCAAAGCTAGTACCTGTAGGGTTTTGGTTTTTAAAACTTGTGTCCGTGTCTTTCTCCTCCCTTCCCTTCTAACAAAGTGTTTTAAATGGGAGATTAAGCTAGTAATGATGTAATCAAGCTTTTATTCACAAAGTTCAGATGGCTTTGAAATGAGATAAACCAAATGTGTCCATTTCTATTAGAAGATAACAGCAGCCAAACTTCAGTCTGCTAAGATTGCTTTGTTTGAGTCGACTGATACCTTCTAGAATACTTCAAGAACTTAAACTATTATAATACTTCTGGTTGAACTTGGATGAGAAAGTAGAATGCAAATGTAATCACTCTGACGGTGATTTAATAACTCTGGGATGTCTGGGAGTGAAAGGTGCAGAGGACAGTGGCATGATGTGGACTGGAATGTGAAAGGAGCAGCATTGACTACTGCTGAATATGTGTATTTGGGAAAAATGATGTCTGGATTCGAGGTGAGAAATATAAAGCCATGATGAACACTGTCTCTCTACTGTGGTATCACTGCAGTTCTGAGTCTGTGTAATTCCCAAAATAGGAAACGGATTAGATTCTGAGGCTGTTGAACATACTGATTTTAGCGTGAAGTGAATCCTGTGACCCACTCTGTACAGCCTATCCCCTCTGTGCTGTTTTGATCCTTCTTCCTGCCCAACTTACAGGGGTTCAGCTTGCAGCATCTCTGTTCCAACAGAGAGAAAGAGAAGAGATTGGAGGTGGTTGCTTTGGAAGTGGTTGCTCTCCTCATGTACCTTTCTGTTCCTCTCCCCTCTGATGAACAGGGATGCATCTCTCAGTCAGAGGCTGGATCAGAGCTGGGCTTCTGTGTTATAATATCCATGGTAGAAAATGTGCTCCAGTGAAATTGTGTACATTTGGGAAGACTGTAAGCAGAGAGAAGGAGCACCAAAGCCACCATGTTTTGTAGTGTCATCATTGTATGATGTCTTCTAGGGACATTTTCTAACCATGACCACATTGTTAGTAAGAACATAGAAGTTCTGGCAGCCTTACTTAAACCCTCATCCAACAGACTGAATGATGATATATTTAGTGGCATCATGCTAACATCAGTGGAGATGCAGATGTTATTACCTATCAACTTGCTTGAAAGGAAACCAAAAGAGTGTTTATGTTTTAAACAGAAGTTCAACCAAATTACGTGAAACAGCCGGACAAGTGTTGGTACCACACTAATAAAGCACCTGTAGGTGCAGTAGTCTCTGCATCCCCCAGATCCCCCAGCCTTCCATCAGTGCTGTTGCTCTTCAGGGCAGGAGGAGCAAACACACAGTGTGCTTGAGTGTTCCTCCAGGTGGCTGGCGCTGCACTCCAGCCAGACCTGATGCCATGCTTGCAGTGTGGAAAAGATGTATGTCTGGTCCAGGGGCCACCACATGATACCAGCATCACCTTTGTGTCTCACTTATGAGGAAAGGCTGAGGGAGCTGGGTCTCTTTAGTTTGGAGAAAAGGAGACTGAGAGGTAACCTCATCAATGTTTACAAATATGTTAAGGGTGAGTGTCAGGAAGATGGAGTTAGGCTTTTTTTCAGTGATGACCAGTGATAGGACAAGGGGTAATGGATGCAAATTGGAGCATAGGAGGTTCAAGGTGAATATCAGAAAAAACTTCTTTCCTGTGAGAGTGACAGAGCACTGGAACAGGCTGCCCAGAGAGGTTGTGGAGTCTCCTTCACTGGAGACATTCAAAACCTGCCTGGACACGTTCCTGTGTGATGTGCTCTGGGTGATCCTGCTCTGGCAGGGGGGGTTGGACTAGATGATCTTTTGAGGTCACTTCCAACGCCTATGATTCTATGATTCTATGATTCAAGCTGTTTGTGTCAACGGTACTCAGTACAGGCTTGGTTTTGACTGGAAGCTGAAGACATGTAACTAGAAGGATTAATCAGATAAAAGGAATGAAAAGTAGCAATTCTGTAGCACTTGAGTGTATAAAGGCCCCTTTCTTCTTTATCATTCCCTGGACAAGCATTGTTTTAGGTGCTGTGTCTTACCGTTAGTCAGAGTTAAAGTAACATTGTCAGACTAGTACAAATTACTGCAGACCAAGCAAATGTTTCTTAATGCCAGCTGTAGAACAAGGGACAGAATAGAAAGGAAACCTGTTGCCCATATTTAATCACATATTTCCAGATGTAAGATAGACCAGCCCTTAAATTCAGTGATGGTGGTAGAGTTGGTCTCTTTAGTTTGGAGAAAAGGAGACTGAGAGGTAACCTCATCAATGTTTACAAATATGTTAAGGGTGAGTGTCAGGAAGATGGAGTTAGGCTTTTTTTCAGTGATGACCAGTGATAGGACAAGGGGTAATGGATGCAAATTGGAGCATAGGAGGTTCAAGGTGAATATCAGAAAAAACTTCTTTACTGTGAGAGTGACAGAGCACTGGAACAGGCTGCCCAGAGAGGTTGTGGAGTCTCCTTCACTGGAGACATTCAAAACCTGCCTGGACACGTTCCTGTGTGATGTGCTCTGGGTGATCCTGCTCTGGCAGGGGGGGTTGGACTAGATGATCTTTTGAGGTCACTTCCAACGCCTATGATTCTATGATTCTATGATTCAAGCTGTTTGTGTCAACGGTACTCAGTACAGGCTTGGTTTTGACTGGAAGCTGAAGACATGTAACTAGAAGGATTAATCAGATAAAAGGAATGAAAAGTAGCAATTCTGTAGCACTTGAGTGTATAAAGGCCCCTTTCTTCTTTATCATTCCCTGGACAAGCATTGTTTTAGGTGCTGTGTCTTACCGTTAGTCAGAGTTAAAGTAACATTGTCAGACTAGTACAAATTACTGCAGACCAAGCAAATGTTTCTTAATGCCAGCTGTAGAACAAGGGACAGAATAGAAGGGAAACCTGTTGCCCATATTTAATCACATATTTCCAGATGTAAGATAGACCAGCCCTTAAATTCAGTGATGGTGGTAGAGTTGCACATTTTTTGCTTTCTGTTCACCAGCACAGGAATCACAATGAAAAATTTAAGGAAACAGGTTATATGTTTCTTACATAATTGATAAACTGCTAGATCTAATGCCTGAATTACTGAGATGTCTTATCGGAAAGTTGTCACAGCTTTCATATAAAACTAGAAAAATCAAATAAAGAAAATGATAATATTTTCTGCCACTCAAAAGGCTTGCAAAGCTCATTATTTTTGTGTTATTTTCCTGACATTGATCTTTTTACTAAACTTTGTGGTTGAAGATAGACGGATAATTGGCATTAGCCCGTTTATGAGAAACTGCTAGTGACAGAAGCTTATTTATTGTAGCATACAATTAGAATATGATGTGAACACATGAGAATTTACATTAAAACAAGATTGCAGTTTGTCAGCAGTTTCCTTTGTTCAGCTGTATGTTTATTAGGCTACAGCTGCTCACCTACTTTTATGTGATTTTGTAATAATAGTAGCAACATCTTCATTATTAGGGATGTCTAAACCAGTTTGATCACACAACATACAAAGAAAATATATCTGATATAATCTTTGTTAAAGAATGAGATCTGGAAGTAAGGTTATATGTATATATATAAAAAAAAAAAAAAGGAGAGACCTTCCTGTCTCATCTCTTTATTGGTTTGAGTTTGTTTTGTTTTTTTATTCCTTGCAGTAAGTGTTGTTTACTCATAGCACCCAAGTGATTTATGTAGACAATTTTACTGTTTTATTTGGACAGCTTAAGTGCATCTACAAATTAACAACTAGAGACCTGTCCAAAAAAAAAATAAATTCCTAATTCTGTTGTTACACAAAGTGATTTCTACAACATAAAATTCATCTTGGTTTGCGTATTTAAGGATCTTTGTGACTCAGAGCTCTGTTGTTAAGAGGACCAGCTTCTTTATCTTCCTTGGCATAGACACATTATGGGGGGAGCTCACAGTGAAATACCCACACCCTTTTCTGGCTCCTGTAACTGAATGGATAGTATTTCAGGGCCTACAAAACATGAAACAAAAGTTTCACTATCATTAGTGCCCTGCTGACACACAACATCCTGAAAGAAAACAGGACAAGATTCAGGGCCTTTATTTCTGTCTGGCCTAGAGATGTGGTCAAGCATAGAGAAGCCATCAGCAGGTCCCAATAATAAGATGTAAAAGAAAGTTCTCTTCCAGGAGCTTTCTAAACAGCAAGGGTTTGTGATTTTGGGAGTAAACTAGGACCATCCGTCTTCAGCCTGCATAGGGAGCATCCCAGCACTATTAACTTGGGATAAGATTTACATTGTTCTCCAGAACACTCAGAGAGAATACTGGTCTTTTTAAAAATTATTTATTTATTTATGTCACTATTTGCAAGTCTAGCTATCATGTGAAATTTCTAAGAAGATAGATATTGACTTGCAGAGGTTTGTTGCAGGCTGCGTGTCTCCTCCAGTTTTCGTATTTCCATCTAGAAGGTTTTTTCATAGTTCTCATACTCAGCATTATGCATAGATATAGGGTCGTAGCCTGTGACTTTGAGCAGAATCTTAGTCTGGTTTTCTGGAGCAGAAGCAGGATAAATAAATTAATTAACTGGAACTTGGATCACTGTCAAAATTAAGACCTTAAGCATATGTTTTGGGTTTATTAACATGAACAGAAAGAACTGTGCTTAACTGATTTCTTGTGACTTTCCTAACAGGAAGCAAAATTTCCTTTCTTCACCTTGTTGATGTCTGTGAAAAGACCCCTTACATCCCCACCACACCACCCCATTTTTTACTTTTGCTACAGATGGAAAAGCAGTAAAGTCACACTTGTTTGGGAAGCAGTCAGAGACTACTGGAGCTATGATAGTAGTCAGTCTGGCACGTACAGCAGTTGAATGCTGGCTGCATCCTTCAGTCTGCACTGTTCAAACTACTTGTGGGGTTTTTTTGTTTGGGAGCTGATGATGAAAAGGTGTCTCTTTGCACTTTGTTACTTCCACTGTGAGTTTCTAATATATCATAAAGTATCACTGCCCTATATGAACATTCAGTTTAAATGCCAAGCAGCACTTACAGCTATAATCTAGATTAATCACTTCTGATTTTAATGACACATTTCTGCTATTTCTTTTTACCTAAATGTGATATAATTGACATTGATTTAAATGGGTTATTTCCTGTTAATTATTATTCCATTTGCATAAAATAATTTATATAAGAATATCTTGACATTCTAATGCTAGAATTATGTTGTTTCTAGTTAAGTAATTAAAAGTGTCAATAATTTTTTAGAATCATATCTCATAATACAGAATCCTGTCCTTATGGTACATTCCTAATTCATCTCTAGTCTCCAAACCTGGTCTGAATATGTGGGCAGATACTTCTGAGTGACAATGCTAGTGGTTTGCCCTCTGAAGGCATTTTTACCTTTGCAGCTTGTGCTCAAATCTGATTATTAATTGAAAAAATGTGGAACAGCTCTGTATAATTACTATACACTCCTATGAATCACAGAGGAAAAAAGCCACAAATGTTTTGATATTCTCGCATTTGAAAACTAAGATTTAAAAACCTCTGGGCATGTGCCTGTTTGCAGTATGACTCCAGAGGAAGTCTATGCAAACATTTTTGTTTGCATGTTTATTCTGGTTCATCTAGTTTTAATCTGCTCAATTTCTTGCTGTTTGGTCTGGATGAATCATCATATGAAAGCAAAATTCAGATACTATCCTAAAATTTTTAGGCTAATTGAAGATGCAAGTAAGTTCAAACTTGGGAACTGGTAATGAAACTCAAAGCCAATGTTTCTTTTTGTACAGTTTTTGTCAAAGCAACAATAAATGGTGAGAAAACACAGTGTGAGCCGAATCATTTTTTTTGCAGTGGCCATTTATAAAACAAATTTTGTTTCTCTTTACAGAAGCTGATATCTGTTAAGTAAACAGTTTTTTTGCAAGTATAAAAATTTGAAGAAGGAAATACATGGCTTTGTGTCAGTTCATATTTTTATTTCACTTGCTTTTAAGTTTTGAACAGTGGAATAGTATTTAAGTATTGTAATCCATACTTTTAAAATATTTAAGATGAAAAAAAGTTTTCCTTTATCTACAGAATGTAGATACCTTACTGCTGAAGTTTGGAGCCTTGATTTAAAGCTGAACACAAATTTATGGAAAAAAATATTCAATGTATGTATTTGAACTTGGCAAGTCTGCCATCCTAACTTAACAACCCTGATTTTTTTTTTTTACTCTGTTCAGCCAGCATTGGTTTATTGATCAAAGGAAAAGAGTGGGGAGGGAAAAGGATCTGGCCATATGAAATATAATTGTGGGGGAAGAGCTTTAGCATAAAAGAGTAAGTTTTACTCCTAAATCAAATATTTTATTTGTAATTATTTAATAATTTTTCCCTTATGAAATGCAGTCAACTTTTAAACAAAAAATATGTTTAGAAACTATATGCTAAGATGCCTTGTACAAAAGGTTAAGGTGCAAAAGACCATTGAGTTTCAAAGCTCATTCTTGGTGGGTTTTCTTCATTGGTGTTATTGCTGTTCACCAATTAATCAGTGTTAATAATTAGGTGGATTTTCAATAATTTTCAAGCCCCTTCCTCTATTTCTATTGTTAGTCCAAATAAGGCCACTTGTTTCTATATTAACATCTTTGGGCTTTAACTAGCAGATTCTAAGCAAAATGTATTATTATGTTTGTGCTGATATTACTGCAAGTAGAAATTGGAGAGGTCATTTGGCTTCAGGCAAGAAGAAATTTCCCTGTGTTATCATTTATCCAGTTATCAGAGAAAGATCTCTGTAAAATGTCTGTACTTAATTGAGGTAATAATTTGAAACCATCTGTCTGCCCCATTCAAGGTCCATTCTGCTATTTCATGCTTTTGTAGATCAGCAGAGATGGTTTCTGCTTACCTTTAAACATAAAATATCAACATCTTTATCATAGCCTTAAACCTCTTCCAACTCCTGCGAAGTGCTGACTAATCCTGACAAGAAATGCTGACACACTTATGCAAGGAAGGGTTCTCACACTTCTCTAGGACCACCAACTTGGGCGTGTTTCTTGGGGTAGCAACGTTAGAGCTGTCTGCAGGTCACATTGGGCCTGTTGTTGCTGCAGAGCTTTTTTTCAGACTGCTGCTGCTTTGGTGTTTGTAAAACTAAATTCTGGTGGAATTGTCTGGAGTACTTCTGCTTGGCAGTCTGAGCAGAAATGGTGCTTTATGGCCAAATATTATATTGTCTATTATGGGAATATGGGAGGTGGTTTTAGTCTCTGCCTGCAGACACAGAAAACTGTGAGAACAGCACGTTGTTGGGAATAGCAGGGCTGAGCTGTATGGATCAGCATCCCATTGCTTGTTCACCATGTAGTCACTGGAAAGCCTTCAGTCGTGCCAGCCATGGGCATCTCCTTAGGCTTCCTTTTTTGGATAGAGACAGAGACTAGGACAATTCCCAATGTGACCACAGTCCTAAGAAAAGACTCAATTCAGATGCTTAAATTTCAAATGCCTTAATGATAGGCTGTCAGTATAGCAGAATGGGGCATCTTGATTAGTGTGTGGAGCAGACAGATGATGACTGCCTGCTGATTCACTCTGTATTGCTTTTGGGTGACAAGTAGAGTCTAATTCAAGATTTCAGACTTTTACTTGTAACACTTCAAATTGGCTAAGTCTCAAACCGGTATTGGCTTCTGACCCATCCAAGTTTTTTTGTCCTTTGTGAGAAGCAGCCAATCTTATCTACTGAAAGCATGCTAAATTGAAAGGTTATTTTTGGCCTTGATAACTTTAACCTCCTCCATTTTCTGCTCAGAAAAGTGAAACTGATTTGATTTCTGTTAATCTTGCTTCCAAGCAGTTTTTACTCTATTCTTACTTCTAGAGCATTGTGTTTTTCAAAATACACTGCCCATTTGAAGCAACAAAATAATTTAAAACTAATATTATATACTGAGGCTTCTGTCAGTTGTTCTCATAATGTCAGAATATTTTAGGCTGTCATTTAGCCAAGATGGCTAGTGATAAAAACTGGAAATAAAATTCTTAATTCCTAATCCTGTAAGGTGACCACAGAAAATAATGCTATATTAAAAAGAAATTTAGAGCAGTTTACGTTAAGGGAGAAAAAAAGGCATGCAAGAAGGTCTTAAACTGGTATATATAGAGTATTATTCTTCATAGATTCCGTTGGACAGCAAATGTTCTCAATTCAATTATTAGAAGGCTGCTGGTGTGGAAGGAGATGAAACTGAGCAGAACTAAATTTTTGTGTACTTTCAGTAGGAACTCCTAAATAAGCATTGAGAGGAAACACACTTGTTGATCTGAAGTACCATTGTCTCAAGGAAATTAACCTGAAAAGGTCAGCAGATGTTAACGCAGTCCTACATACTCTCTCACGATTATACCATTGTGGCACCTTCCTGCAGAATGGTATGTGGCTGTTACAGGGGACAGGTTTTAGTGCATACCCTGATGAGATGAAGAGTTAGAAACTATTCCAGAATAGACATTTGTCAAATTGTCTGCAATACAGAGCAATAATATTGTTTCCGCTTACAAATAGATTTCATGCTGAGATACCTTCATCTTAGTTTGTCAATTGAAATGCAAACTAGAGATTAATTTCTATTTTGAGATATTGTTGCATAAAAATTATGAGAAATGTGTTAATCAGGGTTCTCTTTCAGTTACACAGCTCTGTTGTTCTTGTGTACAACTAACCACACAACAATCTTCCAAGATACAGCTGCAGTATGGAATAAGCTTTCTTATTTATTTAAGCACTTCTCACCATCACTAGAGTAAGAAAGGCTCATCTAATCTAAATTAGCAGACTGTCAGTGACCTAGCAGAGTTGCACCAGTCTATGAGCTAAAAAAGTGCTGCTGTATTAGTCCAGAAATGCAAGGAGTGGGGAACGTCTACATTATATTGAAGTGAGTAGGCTTTAGGCTTACTGCTTTGCCTTGATGAGGCTCACAAGCTCAGCATTCCTAATTTTCAGCTATACAGACAAACTGCAACCTCCTAATAATGAGAGAAAGCCATGGCTACATATCTTAAGAGTGTTGCCAGTAGAGCTTGCTGTATTTCGAAGAACACTGTGACTTTCCATCTACCTCTCTCATGACTCCATATTGCAGATGTGTAAACTGAAAATATGTAATAGGTCTAGAATAGTGCTTTAAATAAAAAAGGCTTTTAACAGCTGTTGTAGGTGAAGCAAAATGGGAATTACAGAAGCCAAGCATTTCGACTGGTATATCTAAGTTGCACTTTAAAAATGGAATATGTGTAGGAATTAACAGCAGAAATGTGTTCAGAAGACCAGTCTGAATATTGTCCATATTAACTCATAAGGCACCCTGGTCTCCCCATGGAGAGGCCATAACCAGTAATTGAGATCAGAAGGATGACACTGAGGCCAGCAACACCAGCTTACTGCTGTATGCATGGGCTGAATCAAATATTGTCAGTACATAATGAGCAATGCTTCTTCATTACACATCAGTGTGTTTACAAACAGTGGTTAGTTCCATTTCTACGGGAAGTGCTAGAGTCTTATGCTTAACCATGTCCTTAGAAAAACCTTTTTTTTTAGAAGAATGAATTCCTCCTTGTGCCAGTCCCTTCCACCCACACACCCTGCATTTGCACACAGTAATTCTGCGTGACATTCAGAAAGAAAAAACACCATTTACAATCAAGACATCGACTTATGTTTTAAAATTCAGATTATAGAAGTTCAGTGCCTGAATTTGCATAGAAAATGTCTGGTTTGCATAATAACTTGAAATCTTTTTTCCTTCTCTAATATTTGGTTTTATACTCCATTTAATCATATTTATTTCTGGAAACTACTGAAGCATTAATACTTAATTCTGGTCAAAATATTTGGGCTGGTTATTTTCCATCCTCTTGGATTGCAGTTGGATCTCTTGCAGGCCTCTGGGATCCAGAAGATTTTCGTATGTTCTTGCTTTGTTCTAACAATTATTCAGGCCCTTCTGGTGCAGTTAATAACGGATGCTGGGAACTAAGATTGTATCTCAGCTGAGATTGTACCAAATGCTGTCTGTAAATCAGCAAGTTAACTCTGGAATTTGTTTTTTTAGAGGACGTATTTTGTAAGGATTTTTCCAGCCTGTCAAAATAGCATCAAAAATATCACTTCATTCAGTCAGCAAGGACTTTGTATGTATGACACACTGTAGCCAAACTGTACTCTTCTCAGAAGCATATAATTTAAGATGTCAGCAAATTGTAGGTTAGTGCTTGTAAAAAATCAGGCACATTAAAGTAACTCTGCCAACCCCCATTGATTCTTAGAATTTTCTTTCTCTCCATAGATAAGGTTTAGCTATGTAATTACCTTATTTGGAGGAATAATTTCTTTTCACTCCTTTCCCTTCAGTATTTTTTCTTAATTTAGTATTTCAGTGCACAATAATTTCTTAGAAAAGATCAACAATTCTGTAACTTCAGAAGTGAAATACTTGCATGTCTGTGAACAACCTAGTCCAAATACAATACTGCAGACTTTTCTGTTCCAGTACAGATGTCAGAATGTGAATTAGGGGAGGTAGTGCCTGCCTGCACCCTGGTTTTCTTATTACAGAAAAATACTGCAAAACCAGAATGATTGAAGGACTTGAGGATTTTAGTTACTCAAAAAGATTAGATTTGTTAGGACTGAATTCCTTAGGAAAGAGTAGAGTAAGAGACTGTACTGATTTATGTTGAATCCTGAGAAGATGGAAAAGGATGAGTTATCAGGTTATTTAAATAAAGTAAGACCAGTGCAGGGAGATACATTCATTTATCTGAAAGGAGATGGGGACTAAAGAAATGCATGTAGATTTCGTTTCACTTAGCAAATAGCTGAAATATTTAGTAATTTGCCAGGTGTAGTAAACCATAAAGTTACTTGCTATTAGTAGTTAAAAGTAAGGTTGAGGTAATGATCCAGATTTATTAAAGCTGAAGTTTAAATTAAGTTTGGAGTGAAGTTCAGATGTGAATGTTCAGAATTTCAGCAGCTCATCTTTGGAGAAGTCATCTGCCAGAGCCAGAAACAGGTCACAAGACTGTATTTTTAATAGATCAAATTTGATTAATTCCATCATTTACTTATGATTCCAGATATTTCTGCAAATTGGATCTGAAGTTTTTGTGTAGGCTTTCATCAGAACAGATCAGAAAGTAGATGTGAGTAACAAAAAGCCAAATATGTGAGCATGTTTGAATAGAAGTAGTGGAAAAATATTCCTCTGCCCCTCTGGCAAAATTTATGTCACAGCAGGGCATAAAGACTGAGGTTTTCTCATGCCACACTTACAAATGTGCCAGAGTAACAGGGTAGCCCCAGTTGTGGTGCAAACCTCCCTAGTGCTGATGTAGCATATGCTGTAAGAAGAAGTTTTTTGGTTGGTGAAGGTACCAGCTGCCTCAAGTCTCTGGGTGACATAAGCCTACCTGATAAGTGCACTCTCATCTCAATCTAGCTGTGACATCAAGAGCCAAATAACTTGCTCCATTGAAAAATGAGCAAAACCCCCTAAATCTCACCTTGGAGTCAGAAGTGTTTTTAAAAACAGCAGCATTTAGAAAGATGCTGGTTTAAAAAGACAGACTGTGTTGTGTACCTGTAGGAGTGTTGGTTGGATTCCAAGCCTTTGAGGGGGCCTATCCAGCCAGTTCCAGATGCAGTGTGGGAAGTTAGGTTTCTTATCTATCTGACATCTCCAAAAAGTATTTTCAGATTGTAACCAAAATTTCCTCCTTTGCTTAATATAAATTGTTGCTGAGGAGAATTTGAGCTAGCCATGCTGATTTTGCACTGCATGGAATGAGGAACAGTCATGATTAACTCATCAAACCTGGAGAATGGTAGCACATAGTCTGGTGTACAGCAGTATCTGAAAACACTGTATCTATATTTGCCCTGGCTGTTAGCCTGGGATATTACATGAAATTAAAATTTTGATGAAAAAGAAACTCAGTCTTTAGCTTCTACACAAGTCAAGAAGTTTATATAAAGACTTGGGGGGAACAGTAACTTCACAGTTATCTGTTAACAGGAACAGAGAAATAATTTATTTTTTTTTCTGAGTTTTCATAAAATGGGGTGTGATTTGACAAGGTTTCAGCTCTCACCACAGCTGAAAGAGAGTGGGCTAACTGCTCTCCCTGGCTCTTCTCCTCCTTCCTGCCCCTGCCACCCAGTTCTGCTTGTGCCTCATGTCAGCTTTCACACTCCTCTGATCAGAAGATGTGCCAGTTCCACTTGCTGACCTGGCAGAGGCACTGCCTCCTAAGGTAGTTTTCTGCCACTTTAGCAAGATGAATTAGTTTAATGTGAGATCAGATGACTACTAGGACCTGTCTCTTAATCTGTATGAGGTGATTAAGTAAAGCTGTGCCCTTAGGGTGAGGTTTCACAAGGTGCTTGAGCCATTTAGCAGCTTGCTGCTGTCAAAAGGAAGAATCCCCCAGGTAGGTGTTTCCCACTGCTTTCCCAGCTATTAGCACTTGCTCACTCTTTCAGCTGGTTCAACTCACTCAACTGGCAGAAAATGAACCCAGCTTTACGTCAGTTTAGTGAGTTAATTGAACTCACAGAGGTCTCAGATAAGTGCATGAAATGGTCCAACCATGAACCTGCACTGGGCAGACTGGGTAGGGAGTAGGAGAGGGGGGCAGCTTCTTTCGGCAGCAGAGGGATGCGAGGTTCCCTCATCTGGCTGGTGAAATCACACATCACTTCAAACGTTAACACAACCATTTTCTTGTTGGGAAGGTGCACTCTGGTTTTGCATTGCCCCCTCCTTGGAAGCGTTCAAGGCCAAATTGGATGGGGCTTTGAGCAACCTGGACTAGTAGGAGGCCCATGGCAGGGGGGTTGAAACTGGATGATCTTTAAGGTCCCTTCTAATCCAAACCATTATATGATTCTGTGTAATTAATTTTAAAGATTAAACCAAAATATATATTCTGGCACTCAAAGACATCAGAAGAAGTTACACTATTTTGTCCATGGCAAAACGGTTCCAAATGAAAGGTGGAAAAGAATGAAAAGAATAGTAGTTTGGAGCTGTTGGGAAGGAAGGGACTATCTACAATGTGTGCCAAATAAAGGCAATTTTTAATTGAATTTTTTTAATGCTGTCTAACCCTTCTGCTAGGAATTCTGAGTTTTCAGTGGTTCCATCCTTGAAATGAAATGAAAGGAGGGGGAGGGGAAAGGTAGGAGAGCTGCTGGAGCTACGGCAGCTGGAGGTAAAACTTCTCTGCTGAGTAGGCTTGAAGCATTAACGGGTAAAGAGCACAACGAAAGGGAGAGCTTGGGCAAGGTCCCTGGAGGAGAAAGTGTAAGATACTGAAAACAGGGCAATGAACAAAAACCAGTACCAAACCCCTGGGGGCTGGACGTCACTTGGCACTGCTCTGCTGAAGCCTGTCCTGCCGTGCAGCCGGGAGGGAGTTTTGCCAGCAGAGCCGTGTGGGGAAACCTCCCCCTGCCCCACGGCACAGAGCCACCTCAACTCGGGATCCGAACGAGAAAAGTCACTGGGGCAAGGCAACTTTTTTTGCCGGGATAACCGCGTCTGTGGGGAGGTTTCTGCCAACATTGTTACCGATAGGGTTCCGAGCCTGCTTTGCAGCAGGCTGTGTGTGGGCTGGCGTCAAACAGGGAGGTCCCAGCTGCGGGGTTCTGGTGCCAGCGGGAGCGCCGAGCGCTGAGCTGTAGAGCTAACCTGGGGAGAGGAGGCTTGGGAGGGGCTGCCCAGATCGCATCCCTGATTTCTCACCCTGATTGATTGCACAAGTGCCGGCGGTGGGGAGGGCTGGGGAGCCTGGCGAGGGGGAAGAGCCCCTTGGGCAGCGGCTCAGGCTGTTTTACAGGGATGGAGAACCTGCAGCCTGGGGGGGACGGGCCAAAAATAGGGCTCCTTTTTGGGGTTTTTTTTGGCTTTTTTTTTTTTTTTTTTTTTTTTTCTTCATTTTGTCTGCACGAACCGCATCACCACAGCACGTTTCGGGACAGAGCTTCCGTCTGAGGGTCGTTCGGCACCAAAGAGGTTGGCCCGGATCTTGCTCCGCGCAGGTCAGTGGGCAGCGCGGTCCCTTGTTCCCAGCCTGTCCCTGCAGCTCCTGCCAGCGAGAGCCCAGGGCTTCTTCATTCCTTTTGCCCTGTGGAACACAGCACACACCTCAGCCTCTGATGGAGCACAACCATAGTTTCCAGTTTAACAACGTATCGAGGCGTGCCATTAATACACAGTTACATGTGCTAAGTCCTGTCTTGTGTAAGCAGTAACACACAGCAAGGTGTGTTTTTTGTCAGCTTGTATGCAGGCATCTTGGGTGTACTGGGGCAGCAGTGTTGCTGAGGGTTATAACACACCCAGGGTGTGGGTGTATTAGCTGACTAATACACATTTTGTAGTTGTATTGCACTCATTAAATATATTGAAGGGAAAAGTTTTAAAGTAAATTAAAATCTAAATTACGAAGAATCAACACCCTGTGCAACTGGAAGTGAGCAAACGCATCTCAAACAAGTAGCCAAAGCTGCAGAACTCCTCCTGCCTTTGAAACTCCCCCTTTTGTGCTTCTTCACTGCGGACAGCAGCCAGGGCTTGTGGTTATTTGGCTGTGGAACCAGCTGGTCCGTGTTTGCAGAGCCATTAGTCCCTCTCACATTGCCTTGGGTCACTGTCCAACACAGGAAAGCACCAGCTATGCCTGTTGCAAGTCAGGGGCAAGTTCTACTGCAAATATACTCTAAATTGGATCCTCCACTTTTGCTTGGCAATTGGTAGGGGTGGTATGTCAGAAATGGAAAAAAAAACCACACCTCTTGTTCCTGATCACTTCTGCCTCATGCACAGTCTGGTTTCCCTGATCCTTTTCCTCATCTTGCGTGTTTGTTCATGGAAGAGGGAACAACCTTAGGGCTTCAATACTGCATCTGCACTTTCCTCCTCTCTACTTGGAAGTAGCATGAAATCCACAGTGTAGTACAACTTCCCAAAGAAGGTATCTTTCCAACCAAATGTCTGCCACTGTCATAAAAACACAGACAGCTTATTGTGATGGAGCTTTTCTCCATCTTCTTCTGTCTGCTGCAATGATTAGATTGTATAATGAAGTTAAACTTTGTCATTGAGTACAGCTGAAAGTTATTTGAAATAACTTTCCTTAAAGGCTTGCCAGCCTGCTCTGTCTAAAAACAGTGAGGTTGTCGTCTGAGTCCCAACTCTAAAATAGCTACATGTGTATATGAGAAAAAGCTTTGTGAGAACAACTAATTTTCTATATATTTTTATCTGAAATCCATTTTTTGGGTTGTTTTTTGTTGGTTTTTTTTCATATATCTTAGGAAAGAGACATCTTTACCTTCCTATTTGGACCCTTGGAATTTCAGAATGATGAGATTTTAAATAAGTAGTTACTTTAATCTTGTTTATGGGCAGGTGATTTTGCTAGGAGTTAGATCCTGTCTCACCGATGAGTAATTTTCAGTTCATGGATGGAGAGGTGTAAGCTGTGAGAGTTACAGCTGCACAAGAGAGTGATAGGACTGTGCTGGCTTTAGTGCTCTTTGCTTGTTGGGTGTCTGCACTGCTATCAGATATTTCTGCTCTGTATTTGTAGTATGCCTAGACCCGGCATCCAGTTCCCAACTCAATTATGCTTCATTCTTGCTCAGAGAAATAACTTGTCATCAAGTATTTTAAAAAATACATTGTAATGTTTTTTTTCAGTCCTTTTGCAATTTAAGGCTTTTTATATTTAAATAATATAATAATACTATTTTTGTATTTAATGTTGGCAATCTTGTAATGCAAACACCTGTTTGCCTTCAGCTCTGAATGATGACCTTTGCTCAGATGATGTCTGTTAGGTGTTCACTTTTGACTTGATGCTAGAATGATCAAGGGTGGGCAGGCTAACATAGCAAATTGCTCAAATGCCTGTTTGTATTCACTACACCATTTATATTGTTCTAGAAGTGAAAGAACCTTCAGTATAACCTTCCATTCCTGCACAGTCATCTGATCTTCCAGCACTCTCTTTACTTATTTATTAAAACAAGTTACTGATGAAATGAGAAACTTGAGAGCGTATTTTATAGGCTTTGCCCCTCGGTTGACTGAAGCAAACTAAGAATCATTCTGCTGATGTCAAGGGTGATATAAAGGACAGTCAGGACTGTAAGAGCTGATGTAAAGGACTGACTCTTTCCAGTAAAAGTACCAAGGAGCAATTACATACCATGATATCTCGTGTGGTAGCAATATACCCGTGCACATAAACAATAGATGTTGCACAACCATGCAAAGGACAATGTTTAATTGCCCTGACTTAGTTTATCTGTGGAACTGACAATTTGATTACATTCTTAGCCTAATTTTGAATGTTATTTTGATACAGGTAAGCCACTATTTTGCATCTCCTCTCCATTATTGCTTGGTTTGGGTTGTTGCATTTTTTTTTCCATGTATTCTTTGTGCTCAGCCTAAGGTCTACAGGAAAATTTGCTGTATCTAGACCTTGCCTTGCACACTGTGACTCAGTTCTTGCAAGCCAGACCCTTGACCACTGTCAACAGTATAAATAAATAGTATTAGTGTCTGATATATTTGTTAATGTGAGTTTCTGATCAGGTTCTGCTTTTTCTAATGCAGTATTTAAGCATTTTAGTTGCACAATATACTTGTTTTTAATTCCATCCCAGTTACCATAAGTATGACAATAGGTGAACTGGTTTCTTACTGTGAGTATGATGATTTGGAAAAATATCACCTTAACTAGTTATACCAGAAGGTTTTAATGTGTGAATGGTTTTGGTGTCTTGGAAGTCTTCCTGGAAAGCACGGGTAAAGAAAACTATACCCTTCAGAATGTGCTGGTTTATGATCTTCCATCCTTAGTTAATAGTCCTTGACAGGACAAAAGTAAAAACTGAACTTCCAAAAAATAGATTTACCCTGTGCAATTTGACAATACTCTTAAAAACTGTCCTTTGGGGTAAAGTGACAAAAATGGTGCCAGAAGGTGAAAAATTATTTCAATTGTTTTTCTTCAGTCACAGTAAAATTATTGTAAGCTGATATAAACGAGGACTAGTTAGCATCTACCTCCTCAGCTACCCACCCAGCCATTACTTCTGTTAGAAGGAGCAAGGTAAGAATTTATTTGGTGTTCACCTGAGTGATTGGTTTGATGTACATCAATTTCCCCAGTGTTCTACTTCTAATAGCCAGGGATTAGGCTCAGTGCACAGAGCCCCTAAAAGTCTGGATCTATGACTTTCCTTGATGAAAAAGGAGAAAACGTATTTCAGGCTTCACTTCTTCCATGTGAAAAGGTCATGGTCTTATACCCTTCCCAAAAAGTCCCTGTTCATCAGGATCACCGTTGACCTTCACTGTATGTCACATAAAGGGCACGTGCACAATATGTAGGGCATTAGTGTTTGGTTCCTCCATCATTTATGAAGCACAGCCTCATTGTGGCAAGGTCAGCTGAAATGAGGAGGTGTGGGTGGATTTGAAACTTCATTGGTAACATATTTTTGCATTAGAGGTATCTGCTCACAAAGAGTTGGTAATTTCTTATGGGGAAACTTTAAAAGAAAAATTATGTATTTGTAATGCATTCTGTTTATATTACTACAAATATGCTGTAACTGATTTGATACTGCTTGAGAATGTGAACTATTCTTTAGTACCTGAGCAATGTTCCCACCACAGTCTTGCTCATTATGTTGATTTTTGTGTATCTGAATTTCCTACAAGGGAGGTAAAGTTAGAAGTCCAGGAGAACTGTTGTTCAACTGACATATCAAAAGGGGAACAGGTCTCTGTGTCCCCCGTGGGGTCTGCTCAGTGGAGATGAGTCCTCTTAATGGTAGTGGGCAGGATGTGATCATTACAGCTTTTGTGCAGTGCTATGGAAATGACGGTAACAAACGTTTGTCACCCATGTTACTCTAGTATTATTTCTAAACCAATATGGAGACAGGCAAGAGAGACAAAGCTATCCTGGGAAGTAATTTACTGTGGCACAATCTTAAGGAGAATACTGTGATGGTACTAGGGAGAGAGAGCATGCTAAAAGCATGGTACCAAAAGACATCAAATATAGACACATATATAGAGAGATTTTTTTCCCCTTCTGGCATAGACAGGGCTTAACATGGCACGTGTGTTTGCTTATTGTTGGGGTTTTCTGACTTGTCCCATTGTATAACAGTTGCCTGTATCTTTGGGGTGTTTTGGCTCCCATTTCTCATAATAGGTGGTTGACCTTAGGTTGAAATTTTCCTAAGTTATTCATGAAGTTTTCCTAAGTTATTCAGATTTCCACAGTTTCCTGGAGGATTACTAAGAGATACTGTGCTATTATTATTAGTAATAGTATTATTATCTGGTAATAGTTTTTAAAATTCTGAATAATTTTTTTAACTCTGCTTTTCTGAAAAGTTACTGCCTGTGGCAAGTGTTTGACTTTTGTTTTGACAATATGGCTTTTGTCATCCCTTGAAATCCTTTCTTATTTGAAGCTTTATAAAAGCTTCAAACCCTTAAAAAAGTGGCAGTTTGTTATATGCACTGGAAAAATTTCTTCCATATTAGAAACAGAAATACCTGAAAGTTCTCTTGCCTCTAAGTTCTCTAAAGCTTCTAGCAGCTAAGTGGCTGACTGAATGGTCACCCAACATCTGCTGTTTCTGTTAAAGAGTGCATGCATCTTCCCAGTCTGAGACTGAGCATGGACCTTATCTTCCCCACTCCTATGTGTAATAAGTTTGTAAGTATGCCATGTCTAAAAGTAAGTTAGGTTCCTGTGCAGGGCAAGAGAGTGAAGCAAGAGGCTGCACTTTGTGGTTGTCGCTTTGGGCTAGAGGGAAACAGAGCTACAGAACTGACAGCAGAACTTTAAATTTCCCAGTATATTCTGGGTCACAAGAGCCAATGGTCTGGAAAATGTAAATTTAATGCCTGAGCTAATGTTTTCATGTCTGTTGATTTATTGTGTTCTTATGTTTTAATTCCT
>NW_009952704.1:675547-691547 GCF_000747805.2 Chaetura pelagica
TTCCTGCTGGATGGTCTTCTTCATGGTCTCATGGAATCAAATCAACAACTGGGGCAAAATCAAAGTGCTGTCTTTCAGCCAGCTCTTTAAAATGTGCACTTCCTTTCCTACATGCATATTTTCTGTGCTCCTGTTAAAAGTCTGCAGCTGAAAAAATAGCTAAATGGTTCCAACAGTTTTAAAAACTCTCAGAAGTTTGCTAAAAATGGGGATTGTTTCCTTCCTCTAAGGCCTATTCAGAAAAGTGTGTGCTAAAGAGAACTATTATAATAAAATAACAGTTCTGCAACTTAAACTACAGAATTAATTATCAGTTACACACTAACTGAAATTACTACTAACATTGTGGTAACCAATGTTTTGGGCTTTGCTATTTTATATGAGTCCATCCATGTATGTGTAGAGGTCATAGCTAAAAGCCAATGCGTCTGTCAAGCTCAATGATAAAATATTGCTGTCAAGGACACTACCTCTCCTCAAGCTGTTTGATAAAATCAAATAGAAGATACTGATTTTTCAGAGATCTTTCACCTCTGTCTGTCAATTTAGAGGTCATGCAGTGCTTCAGAGACTGCACTGATTTCATTGCTTGATGATCTCTGCTCTGGAATGAGAATGACTGGTTTTACTGACTAGTTGCCCATGTTACAAACTGCTGAACTGGAATGATTTCTTACTGAAAGGTTATACAAAATGGTATCTGACTGATCTTTCATTCATTCATTCTGGATGAGGTGCTATAGTTGTATGCATTACTGTTAAGCATAAGTCATGTTTGTTTAGTCCTGCTGAGTTTGGAGGATATTCAATAGCTGAGGGATACACCCCTGGGCAATTGAAGGAATTGCAGTGTGGGGGTGGGCAGCTGAGCAGTCTGGCAGGGTAGAACACGTTTTTTTTAACTGAAGAGAAGAAGGGCATTTCACGTTTGTGGCTTGAGGGTCTTCATTAATCATTAATGCTTCTGAATGTCCATGTGGCAGTCTTTTTTGTTTTTTATCTACAACTCATGAAAATCTCAGCCGTTTCAGGTGCATGTCTACAAAACCCACCTCTTTTCCACATTGATCTTAGAATACTTTGATGTGGTTAAAGGCTTCTAAAATAGTTTTAAATGATGGAGAAAACAGGCTCTTTGTTACATTCTGTGTCTTGCAAATAGTGAATTTGGCTTGCGATTTACATCTATGCATAGCTTTCATTGTTACAAAAAGCATTTATTGATTTGAATGTATCTTAGGTACATCAGGTACTCACTCTGTCCTTGTGCAACACTGAAACACTTGTTAAATATGAACATAATTTTTAATTAAGTTTCCCCAGTGCAGAACTTGCCGCAGTCTGGTCTGTTCTCCATTACTTTGCCGGTCAGAAGTTGTTGACCTTTAGATTATGCTGCAAAATCCATCTGTTGCTGCAGGCTTTTGTGAAGAGAGATGTAAAGAAATATTATCTCCTGTCAGTCAGCCATGTAAACAAAATGAATATAGGCAGCAGCTCAGTTTCTGAGATCTGAGTTCATTGAAAATAAGGAATGAGAGAAGAAGCTGTGAATCAGTGCTCCCTATCCACTGGAGAATCCCTTCTCAGCTGTTGTGCTGGAATAAAATGCCATTGTCCTATTTTAAAATCCTTCTGCTCTCTATGGGAGAAGCTGCTCTGCAGATAACCCTAACCAGTAATCATATCCTCTCCTGTGGTGTAGGAAGATGAAGGTCATAACCCCCCTTTGCCAGATATCTCTCCATTGCCCCCGTATTGCCAGCTTCCAGCTCGTTCTTAGGGCAGTGTCACCCATGAGACTTCCTTGTTAACAGTCTGGTATTTGTGCTTTTTGTGATGTTACCAATCAGCTGTTAGTTTCCATACCCTAACGACTCTTTGACATTTTCCCTAATTTAGCACTTTCTGTCCCACAGCCTCCAAGACTGCCTAGAGAATTTCCCTCCCTCCCTCCATATTGGTTGGTGGCATATTTGAGAGTCTTTCTTTTAGTGATAAACTAGAAGTTAGTTGTCCTAATCTGTATTAAATACAGTTGTTCCAGTAACTTTTGCTGATACAAATGCCACTGATGTGTCTGAATTTTCCAATCCAATTTAAAATGAGACTAACAAATAGTTCTCCTAATTACAACGCAATGTTCTTACTCCTTGAGTTGCATTACATAGATTATCAATGCCTTTTAATTATGCAAATTTCCCTCTTCTAACACAGTAAGCACACTGTTCTCAAGACTGTTTTGGTTATGTTCTCAGGTGTGTTCACAACATTTTCTAATTTTAGCTTTCTGTGTTTTATTAGTCTCTAAACCTGTGATTTCTGCTTATCATTGAAATGTGATCGTGTCCTAGTTTTGCTGCACTTGCATGGCCTATGGCAATAATATCTGATGCTTTTATTAGAAGCTTTTGTTTCATTCAGAAAAAAAAGAAGAAAGGGTTAGGTTTTCATGGCTCTGAGCATCTATTCAGAAAAATCCCACAATCCGCACCCGTCACAAAATTATCCTCTTCTCATAGTTTTGTGAATCTTAGTCCTGTACACTACCTGATTATCCTTTTAAAAAGCACTTCCCAGTGGTGCTCACATTCAGCAAGACCTAATATACCCACAATTTGTTCTCAGAGTCAAAAGCTAGATATGCTGTTGTGATACATTGTATTTGTGTGCTTCTCATACGTATGCTACTAATACATGGAAACATGATCTTTAAAAACTCCTCTTACTTCTGTTTTCATGAGCAAATTCAAAACTGTGCTGTACAAGAAATGTCGCTCTGAGTGTCAGGTTTGTGGAGAGCCCCCATGCTGTGGGAGACTTTTGGATGGAAATGTGAAAAGATACAGACGCAATCAGTAAGAAGTATCTTATCTCCAGAAGCTTTATCCAGGAAATGTTTCAAGAGAGATCATAAAAAATAATTTCAAGGTGATGAATCATAGAATCATAGAATCGTGAAGGCTGGAAAAGACCTTCAAGATCATCAAGTCCAACCATCCACCCTATAACCCCTAAGCAGTAAACCATCCTATGAAACACCATGTCTACCCCTTTTTTTAACATCTCCAGGGATGGTGCCTCTACCACATCCCTGGGCATCCTGTTCCAACGCCTTACCAAAAGAGAGAGCCTAATGCCAGGTGAGGCATCCATTAGAAGACTTCCAAATGCCTACAGTTTTCTATGTATCTTGGAATGTTTCTATCCATAAAGAGCTGCTAAGACTTAAAAGATCATCAGAAGTCTGTAGTGGTAATTTAGATTATTGTTTGTGCAGTTCTACCATTATCATTAGTATGTGTTACTTAGCAAGGTCAGTTATCCAGGTTATACTCTGAGGTGTAAGTTTTTCAAGTAACTGTCTCATAATGGAGACAAAGATGCCATTCTTCATGGTCTTGGACAATCCTCATTAACAGCTTATCAGTTCATCAAAGGAAAAAATACATTGTCTGCAGTGAAGGTAGTAAATCATCACTACTTACAAAGGTTTACAGAAGCTATCTTTGCATCAAAATTTATTTTGTAGTCTGACACGTGGAGTATTCCTCGGGAGACAAAAACAGAGGAAGTCTTGTAGTCATACCCCAAAAGTCACTTTACAGACTTTTGATTTTTTTTTTTGCTGCTGAAAGTTAAACAGTTTAGTCATCTCAACCTATTATTTATATCTAAAAATAATAATAAAAATGAAGGTGTTACAAATAGAGATTTTGGAGCAATTTGATCAAGTGAATAGTAAGAAGGTTTAGCTGCTGCCAGTTGTCATTGTCCAAGAAATTGCTGAACCTGTAATTGTGGTATGCAACCTATCAGGTAAATTAGTTTCTATACTAAAATTTTTAAAGGGCTACAGGGTTCCTTCTGAGAATTGCAAACAATTAATTCTCACTCCTATAAGGCTGAACTGTTTGATAGTTTGATAATAAGAAAAGGATGTGTAAATAGAGAGATAAATAAAGCACATTATGTAAGAGTCAACATGATCTCTGTAAAGGGGGGTAGTATTTCTCCAGTTCTCCCAAGTGAGTCAATAGTGTGTGAAGAATTGATATAGTTGACCCAATTGACTTGGATTTAGACAGGCTTTTCTTAAGGTTTCTCAGTAGAACTTCCTAAAGGAGCTAGGTTGCCATGAGAAAGGGGAAAGTTCTTCTCACAGATGAATAACAGCTTAAATGATGGGAAGCAATAAATGGCTAGTTTTGCACCATAAATGTAGATTACTGTTGTAATCCTAGCAGGGTATTGGCTTTGCAATGCCTTCATAAATTGCATGGGCAAAGAGATGAAGACTACTATGAGAAAGATTTTTGATAATACAGAATTATTCCAAACAAAGACTGATTGTGAAGAGTTGCAGACAACTCAAAATGTTGATTGGATGACGGAATTGCAAATCAGTAAGTATCAACACTACATAATATAGAGAGGGAAAAATCATCCTAACTCTGCAGGCCTCTGGGCTTGGAGAACTTTGGTTCAAGAAAAATGCCCATAGTGCCAGAAATTAGTAAGTAACTCCCCTCTGGCTGGTCAGCCCCTTTTATGGACTGTTACCTGATGTCTGTAATGGTCACAAGGTCTTAATTTTGCCCAAGGTCAGCCTATGGTCATTCTTAAAATAACCTGTCAGAGAATGTAGGCTTTGTAGAGGCCTTTTGGATATTTGGGCTTGCTTAATAGGGAAGAAATAGTGTATTTTCCTCATTTTAAAGGTGCTGAGATGTAAAGAAAGTGTGTGCTGGTCTTTGTACTACAACATGAAAAGGGCTAGTTGGTGGAGTGCCAGTGCTGTTTAACATCTTTGTTGGAGACATGGACAGTGGGATTGAGTGTATCCTCAGTAAGTTTTCTGATGATGCCAAGCTGTGTGGTGGGGTTGATACCCTAGAGGGAAGGGCTGCCATCCAGAGGGACCTTGACAGGCTGGAGAGGTGGGCCAGTGCCAACCTCGTGAAGTTCAACAAGGCCAAGTGCAGGGTCCTGCACCTGGGTTGGCACAACCCCAGGCACAAATACAGGCTGGGGGAGAGTGGCTGGAGAGCAGTCCTGAGGAGAAGGACTTGGGGTGGTAGTTGATGAGAACCTCAATATGAGCTGCCAGTGTGTGCTGTAGCCCAGAGAGCCAAACACATCCTGGGCTGCATCAAAAGAAGTGTGGCCAGCAGGGCCAGGGAGGTGATTCTGCCCTTCTGCTTTGCTCTGGTGAGACCCCACCTGGAGTGCTGTGTCCAGTTCTGGTGCCCTCAGCACAAGAAAGATACAGACCTATTGGAGAGGGTCCAGAGAAGGGCCACCAAGATGACCAAAGGCCTGGAGCACCTCTGCTATGAAGACAGGCTGAGAGAGTTGAGGCTGTTCAGCCTGGAGAAGAGAAGGCTCTTAAGAGACCTTACAGCACCTTCCAGTACTTGAAAGGGGCTACAGGAAAACTACGGAGGGGCTTTTCATCAGAGATTATAGTGATAGGACAAAGGGTAATGGTTTTAAACTGAGAGAGGGGAGATTTAGGTTAGATATTAGGAAGAAATTCTTCACTGTAAGGCTGGTGAGGAACTGGAATGGGTTGCCCAGGGAGGTTGTTGATGCCCCATCCCTGGAAGTTTTTAAGACCAGGTTGGACCTGGTCTAGTGGTGCGGTTCCCTGCTCATGGCAGGGAGGTTGGAACTTAATGATCTTTAAGGTCCCTTCCAACCCTAATGATTCTATGTTAAGATATTTTAGAGCCTGAAGGCTACAATACACCCTAGTGTATTGAATGATAGGATAAAGAGGGAAAAGTCTGGGTCTAGAAAGACCACTGGGCGTGGAGGCACATTTTTCTGATCACGCATCCAATTCCTTTGAGAGGGCAATTTGAGCATGTGCATTTGTCTGCTCCTTGGAAAAGCAGAAGGCTGCCTCCTGGCAGAGGATGATGCCCCTCTTACAGATCCACAGGAAATGGAAGAAGAAAGGACTTTCTGTGTTAACCTTTCCTCTCTGGATTCTGTTCATTCTGGCACTTGCCAGGCCTTGTGGGATTGGTCACCAGTGATCATCATGGAGACTGGGAACTCCTGTATGAGGAGGTATAGGCAGGGAAGACAAGACCAAGTGCTGGTGTTATCTAAGCACCTAGATGAAGACCTAATGGGAAGGCAGGAGATTATCCCTTCCTCAGATGACAGAAGTCAGACCCAAGACCTTGATTTTCTGGAAAGGTGGTAGCTGAGTACTTCTATCTTCAGAATGGATTTTTGCTGGCATCCACTAAGGCATTCTCATTCTTCTCACCAACCTATCCCAGAGGACTATATCCAAGGCCCCAAGGACTCTGTGAGAGGACTGATGATGGTAGTATTACTCCTTTGTCTCAGTGTCTCTACAAAGAGGCTGTCTTGGGAGATGGGGATGTGGATGCATCATTACCTCCTGTAATGATGTGAAGGAACCCTGCCCCCTGCTATGAGTTATGTTTGCAGTTTTTGTCCCCTAGGACAAATTTTCAGTACCTGCTCATGTGTCAGTGAAGGGATGTCTAGCAAAACTGAACTTGGGTTGAGCAGGATCAAGGAGGCAATGCACAAGAGGAAGAGAGTTAGGAAATGATCAGCAGAAGAAATGTTGTCTTGTCTGAAGTTGCCCACTTCCACACATTGTGGAGTCTTTCTTCATGCCCTGCTAAAGAACCTGTCTTGTATTTGGTGGCATTGGCTAGCTGTGCTTGCCAGCTGTAAGGGGCTGTCTTAGAACCCATGTGTGATTTTTGATGGTGACACAGAGGGAGAGAAGATGTCTGTCCTTCTGGACACCTTACATTAAAAGGACTAAGGGGGGATCTCTCTGGATTTGCCCTGGGGCCTAGCACAGGAAGAAGCTGTTTTTCCTGGTAGAGTAATGAATTAAGTAGAAGGATTCTTTGATAGACACTACAAAGAAGTCCTCTAGCCTCCCCCATTTCATGCTGTGCCATTAGGTCTTGCTCTGGCAGGTTCCCCTCCTGATCATAGGTGGCAATTGCTATGAGGCTGCAAGGGACATTCCTGCAGGTAGAAGGGGCTTGAGTTGTGGGGTGAAAAGAGTACTTTTTTGGGAGGAGTAAAAGAGGGAAGAAGACCGAGAAAGGGGAACAGGCTCTGCTCCTGCTGTGGCAATTAGTGTATGCCCAACCCACTGATTCATAGGCAGGTAAGGTCAGTCCATCTGCCTGTACTGGCTATGGGCTTGGTTGGCATGGTAAGCATTTGAGATAGATAGCCATGTCATTTACCAAGAGCAAACAGCTCTAGGCCGAAGAGGTGGACTCTGTCTGATTCAGTAGTCAGCAAAGAGCAGCAGTAATGTCATGCAGTTGGTCTGTCACACATCCCATTAGTAATTCAAGAATTGCTGTAATAACAGTTGCAAATAGTTTATGGACTGAAGTATGTTCAAACAAACAAAGCTTCCACAGAACAGCTGTGACTAGTGAGTTAATTAAAATTATACATTTACTGTAATTTATGGGTGGAACTAGGGTCTAAATTCACTGAGAACAGAAATGATTGGAAATTATTAATTTGCTTTTATTAAATAAGAGGGAGGACTAAAAAGTGCTATGTTATGAGCCACTGACATGTGATAATGACTGCTTCTGCAGAAGAGCATAATAGAAAGTTGTCTGAGTCACTCATTAACGTCTACTACTGCCCTTTCTGTAAATTATAAGTCATTAAAGCCCAATGTAGCTACTCTGGAACTTAAATATTAATTTTTACCTTACTAAAATGTGTCGTTGGGATTTATTGCAGTAGTCTGAAGCTCTTATTTTGAGAAGGTTAGGGAAAGTAATTGTGGTGTAAACCTGATCCAGAAGGCCAAAGCCTTGTTTTATATTACTGTATTGAGGGATAAAGTTAAAGTATTTCATTGTCAATTCATTCCTTGTTTTCACTGTAAAGAGTGCCAATTTGGCTGGCAGTTCAGTGCTCTTAAAACATGTATCTTCTAAGAATAGAGTGAGAACATCACCTCATTTTTTATGGATCATCAGATGTTCGCCAGTTGGGGGATCTTTGTCTTGGAATGAATTTAAATCAGTTTAGATGTGAAAGACTCGATATCTCATTAACAATCCCTTGATCCACCCAGTTCCCCTGGGTGTTCTTTTAGAATGGAAATCCCAATCATTCTTCAAATCTTTATTAACAATCAGTTTTAAGTGCAGCTCTTAGAAGATAAGACTTTTCCTGCTAGTTAGTTCTAAAAAAAACAACCCCCCAAAAAAACCAAACCCAAAAACAACACAGGTGAGCTAGAGGCTTTGATCAGGCAGGTATTCTTTTTAAGTCAGATTTCGTAATTTTAGATTTTTGTTTCTGCATGTCTGATGCTATGCTAGAAAGTAATCCAAATGCAGTATTTAAAGAAAGATAAGAGCTTCAAAATGAACCTCCTAGCCAACTTAGATTGGGTTGAATGCCTGAAATAGTGCAATAAATCTCTTATTTAATGTACAGAATTATTTTTAACCTGACGTGAAGGTAACTTCCAGGTACTTTAACCTTACCAAAAAGGATCATAGATTTGGCTAAACTTCAAAACTCTATTAAAATTCAAAAATTTTCTGACAAAGCACTGAGACTTTCTTTAAAAGTCTCAATGTCACTATCTCACATTAATCGTTTCCCTAATGGGTGACACTCATGTTACTTGTTCTCCCTGTTATGTGGTCAGGGCCTTTGTAGGTCTTTGCTGAAAGCTAGATTTGCTGGTGTAAATAGGAATTGAGTTTATTCCTTTTCCTGGAACAGTAATGAGATCATCACATTAGCTTTGTGTTGTGATGTGATTAAGTTTGCACTGTGACTCAGTTACCTTGTCCTGGAGGACAGAGTTATAAGATTGACAGCCACATGGGTACAGGAGCAAAAGACAGGATCTTGTGGCAGACGTCCAGATGCTCATTCTGCATCTGAAAACATTTAAGTCCTATGTTTTTTAAAAGAGCACAGTGTAGAAGTATACAATACTTCTTTTTCAACAAGAATATGTCTGCTTTCATTTCTGTAGCTATGTTAATATTTAAATTATTGACCTAATCAGGTTAAGTGTATGGACTGCAACATCTAATTTTAAGGCACACCTTGTTCATGGTAGTTGTGCAATAGCAAATGCAAAACAATGATGTAATTAGCTGAGCATCAGCAAAAATGTATGAGGAGTTTAACTTGAAACCTCTTAGAGAAAACAAACTGCTTTATTTGGGACATGTGTGTGTTTGTTATGAATATTACCATTTGATCATAGCACTTCAGAATAGTGAAAAAGAAAATGAGAGGAAAAAATACCCAGTCAACATCCTGGTTTAGATCCCAGCTGAAAGCTGGGGTGTTGGTAGCTGTTTTGTACACAGCTTGATGTGATTGTCTGTTCAACTGAAGCCAGGGCTGCAGAAGTGGCAGTGCTATGAGCCAGGTCTAAGGTTTGGTGCCCCAACAGTGTGGGTGAAGTTTGTCAGTACCCTTTGCCTTCATTAGAATTGGCTTTAGTCAGTGGTATCCATTTTGTGGATGTTAAACTCACCCACGAGAGAAAACCAAAAGGTGATGCATGTATAAAATAAGAAATTGTTTTTCTTTTGCTGATATTGAAATACAATATATTTTGAGGCAACACAAGCTACAAAGGATCGTTTTCTCCCTGAAAGACTTAATCGTATAATTCAAGATTGAAGTTTAACTTGTCTCAGCAAGCATTTCATGGCCAAATAAACACTGCATCACAAAGCTGGTTAACATTCAGCCACAGTAGCTGGACTCATTTATGAAAATTTCCCTAGGACTTGCTCTGCACTTTTAGAGAAAAGTCACTTCCCTAATTTTTTCTCTGTAGACATTGACTTCTAGGCTGTTTGTTTAAGATAAGCATCAAAATGAGGATGCAAAGTTCAATCTCTGCCATATTACAGAGTTACAAAGAGAAACAGTCAGTTTGTGTTCCAGACAATTCTTCTACCCAAATTAAACTGTTTACTTCCTATAGGAAGAAAAATTTCATATTTGGGATTTCAGCAGCTTTTGTACTTATGTCCTTAGCTAAGATTTGTTTAACTAGGCAATGGAGAAGATAAACTGGAATATCTGTGGTAACAACACAAGACAACTATGTGGAAAATATTTTGTCACTTATACACTCATTCCTTGACATGGTGATGTATCGTGCCGTGCCTGGTCCCACTTTGGTTATCACAACCAGACAGCTGCATTAGGACAAAATTGTCCTTCCTGTGCTCACCAGCTGCACAGACAGCTAGTCTCTTTCATGGCATCATAAAATCATAGAATTCGCCTCATTCCATGTGCCATGAGGTGTTATGCAGGGTTGTCATGCGTTGCCCTTCTTTTTATACTCTCAGGGATAAGTTACCGGCTACTTGAGCTTATCCTTAAATAAAATGAGCCTTGGTCTTCCCTGACTTCTTATATTAACAGTAAAGCAGTACATTGTCATTCATGTCACTCGTTAGTGACATCATTTTGGACTTGCAGTATTTGTATCTTTTCCTTTTACTGTTGATAGAAGGCTGCCAGGTTCAAGAGCTTGGTCCTTTTTGCTCCTGAGCATAATAAGAGCACTTCTTGCATATGTTGGAAATGAAAGTTGATAAGAAAAGATTAAGATGACTGTACAGCACTATATTGAGAGAAAAAGGTGATTTATCTTCTCTTTGCAAGTTTCTACTGTAAATCATTTAACCTTGTCTTGGAGCCTTTTGGTTTTTCCATTTGCAGTAAAGAAACTCCACAGTGTTTATATTATATATATTATATATATATATATTATATTAATCTATGTCTTCAAATACTGTTGTAAAGAACAGTGAGATGGCATTATGTTGGGGACAGCTGCAAGGGTTTTTCTTATACCCAGGCTGCCAGCAGCTGGAACTCAACGAATTAATAAAAGCATAGGAAAGCTACTTAGGAATCTGTTCCTGCCAGTCACTGATGAAACTGGGATAGTCAGACTAGTGCAGGTATATGCCAGTTGAAGTAGGGAGAGGAAAACTGATTTGAAATTGTCGAGTCACTGGTTTCTTGATGTCACTAAATCTGCATGTCTTCAAATACTATTGTAAAGAACAGTGAGATGGCATTATGTTGGGGACAGCTGCAAGGGTTTTTCTTATACCCAGGCTGCCAGCAGCTGGAACTCAACGAATTAATAAAAGCATAGGAAAGCTACTTAGGAATCTGTTCCTGCCAGTCACTGATGAAACTGGGATAGTCAGACTAGTGCAGGTATATGCCAGTTGAAGTAGGGAGAGGAAAACTGATTTGAAATTGTCGAGTCACTGGTTTCTTGATGTCACTAAATCTGCACAGCTCCTGAAGGGTGCAGTATGTGGAATCCAACCAAAACTTAATGAAATGGCAAGTGTTGATGAAAAACCAAAGTGTGAAGGTACCTATGACTTGTGTGACGTGCAGTGAGTGGGGATTAGCTATGAAGTAACTGAACACTTACTGGCAATTTGGCCTATTGAACCATTAATTCTACATTAAATCTTGTTCTGTTTATTTGGAACAAATAGTCTATGTCAGAATGTATATGTGTGTCTGCATTAAGTGCAAATTTGGGCTGCCATTTTGGTTGATGGTTGTTTTTAGGACTGACATTAGAATATTCAATCTATATAATGGCTGCTCTTTAATGACACTGATGGAGAGGAGTTCAAATGGGACCTGCCCTTGATTTGATAGAGCAGCAAGAAAGAAAAGTCTTTATTCCAGTGGCTACCATACTGTGAACCCATGTTCCTGGGGGATGTTTCTCAGCCCCTTGTTTGGAACATGTTTGCTTTCTGAGACCACACACACACACAGTGATTAGTACTGTGGTGGTATTTGGGTACTGGGAGCCCAGTATGATTTTGAAGAGATACAGGAAAACAATACTCCATGGTCAGCAATGAGAAATAACACTCTTCTTTCACATGGGCAGATGTTTTTCTTCAGGTCATACAGTGAAAATGGCAGTTCTGAAACCTACAGCCTGTTTCTTCAATTCAGAATTGAAAGCCAGTGTAATTCTTGGTGACTATCACTGCTGTTTTAGTTATGAAGTCCTAATTAATTGTTTCTGTGGGCACAAAAGGATTGCTGGACTCATTCAGTGTTTCAGTGCACTGTAATTTTACATAGTGCAATACTGTTGAGATTGCCTCGCTGTGTCATCTGTTGGGCTCATCACTATTACTTCCTTTTGACCTCCTCTGTAATTGCACGCAGATGACTTAGTAGCTGCCATAAAAATACTTACATGCAACCAGATTCATTAAAATAAAAAAGTGAATAGACCAAAATTATTCTCTCCAGGGTCAGCAAGGTAGCCGTTTGCTCTCTGCCAGGCAGTCAGAGCCATCTGTCACATGACAATAAGCAAGTATCAATTTCAGAAGTCCATTTGTTTTTATGACAGTTTTTACAATTTTATGGAAATTGAACCATTACATAAAGCATAATTTTCCTCAGAAATTGGTTTTTTATAGACTTATATCCCTGTTCAGTCATTTACATTCCTAGTTGCTTTTTACGTAAAGCATAAATATAATGATGCTTTTCTTCCCTAATAAAAAATAATCTGACTTTTTTTTGGTCTTTTTGCAGTATAAGACAGACTGTCCCTATTTAGTACTTAAGAAAAACTTCAAGGGTTGTATGTCCAAGTTTTATGTGTCCATAGAAACCAAGTCTATAGGGGCTACAAAGGTACTAATGTTTAATGTTTTAATATTTAGCTCATCATAGTTCATGAGGAATTTCTAAAAAGATGTTGCTACTCTTTTGAATCTTTCAGTGTGTATTTTTCATAATCTATGTAGTTCTTAATTTAACTCATCATGTTCCTGCTGTTCTTGGAACAGTAAATCTAAAACATTTAGTCAAATCATACAGACTTTGTGTTTGTTTGATTCTTGTATTCAAGTCCAGATTATAACTCATGTGAGCATGAGCCTTCCAATTTTGTGTCATCCTCCATGAGAGTTGATCAATGCCATATGAAGTTCTGCTGGGGATTTCGCATGCTACATCAGACTTGAATTGTACCAGTGGATGTGTATAAGGACAACTTAGCCAGCATCTGTTCACATCACTCTGCCTTTTTCAAGTCATAGTACTTTTTCAATCTTTATGAGGAGCATTTTAAAGCAGGAAGGGACAATGTTAGGTTGGAGGTATTGTTTTGGGGGGAGGTCTGTTTGCTTTAAAACTCAAATTCTTCAATAAACTTCTCGACAGTTCCTAGGGGTCTGTCCTCATGTCCTGAGCATCACAGGCATGGCTGCTCAAGTGTTTGTGTGCTTAGGTATAAAAGCATTTATGAAGTTGGTAATTACTTAGTTGCTTTCACACTTCTTCTGTATGGTAATTGCCATTTAAAGGTCAGCACTTTCCAATATGTTCTGGGTGTCACTGCTTTTCCTCATACTGAGATGATGAGTTATCTGTAGTAATGATTCTTACTTATACAAGTGTATAAATATTTGAAGTTATTTTAATCATCATAGCACAAAATATGGCAGAGAAAGATCTAGGTTCACCTGTACTAGATGAACATGGAAATCACATGTATGTCAAAAGAAAAGGTAGCCATCCATAAACCATGGAGGATGTCTCTGAAAGTTGGATAAAACTAAAAAAAACCCTTTTGCAGTCAGACTATTGTGATTTTCCAGGGCAATATAAAGGATGGTAGATAAAGGAGTTCATGGATCTTATTAATAAGTTTAATTATTAGGCCGTGAAAGATGTAAAAGAGTTATGGGAATCGGGGACTAGGAGCTATTTGTCAGAAGCTATTTAAAGAAAAAAGCTGATGAAGGGAAACTATGAAGGACATTTGAATATGAGAGATCCAGGGAAGTATGAACTTAAGGGGAAATCTGGATATACAAAGAACCTGTTGCATTGTTTTACAGTGTGTGTTCCTAACTGCTTTTAGGTTCGGTTTTTTTCTTTATTTCTCTAAGACAACCAGGAGCCTCTATAGTAGATCCTAAAGGAACATAAACATAAAATCTGTGCCTAAATTGGTCCTGTAAGGAGGAAGTCACATGAGACCACCAGGGTGAAGTGTACCTGGGAGGTGGTAGTCTCATTAGACCCAGCAAGGTGAGGACAGGCATGGAGCTGGGGGGTGAGGGGTCTGAGGGTCTTGTGAGGTTTGTCTAAGCTCAGTATGTGGCCCCCTTTGCTAAAGCTGATGTTTGAGGCCAGCTGGGGTCATTGTTTGGACAGAGTGAAACTAGACTGAAGTGGTACCTCAGGGAGTCATTGCCATGCAGATGACAGATGAACCTGTGTTTGCAGATGAGATCACCAGCAGCAACAGGGTGGCAAGTGTTTATTTTTAACATCATATTGAAATTGGGCTGGCTTATGAGCATGCGTAACTTGTCAACACTACACTGTGTGGAAGTCTCCTGCAGGACCTCTGAGACAGCTTTTGTCAGGCAGGACTGCAGTTTACTTTTGCTAATGAAGTTGATGTGGACAACTGGTTCTAATGGATGTGAAGAGGTTGCCCTATCCAGTTCTGTTATGTCAAATATTTTAAACAGAAGGTGGAAATTGCGATAATGGATATTTTCTGGGTTATAAAGACATCTTGTTTTTCCTGAAAGCTAGCTGAGAACATTGCTAGCAATAAAAAACAAATTAAAAAATCAAACAAGACAGACAGCAGTCTTCTGTTCAAAAATTACCCCATGGTTTTATGAGTCTTCTCTGATGCTTAGACAATGCCCCTTAGAGTTGGTAATTTTACAGCTTTACAACAATCACAGAGCTTGCCTTTGTGTGCTTTATGTATATGCTGAAGGGCAGGAATAGCCTCAAAGTGGAAGGTATCAAAAAATGTCCCCAAATAATTAACCATTATATAGGATGTGGGAGTCATTCCTTGTCTCTCTGTGAGTAGTCCTGGAGACAGCGTGGCTTTCAGGCTGCAGGAAAACTGGTACGTTTCCAAATTACTGGTGAAAATTACTTTGAACTTAGAATAAACCTGCACAGACAAATTAGAAGAAAACAAAACATGTTGAATGAAATCTTGGCCTTATCAAAGTAAAAAAGAGCTTGCTGGGGACTTCAGTGGAACAAGAATTTTATTCATAAAGAGGAAAAAAAAAAGATTTTTGAACTCTAAAATCCGAGTTAAGCTGTCTGATGTAGGGTGTTGTTGGTGTTTTTTTTTGTCACAGCTGCTTGTTTTCACATGTATTTGCAGGATCTGAAGGCCATGAAGTCTTTGTAATTGTATGTCTGCAATCCCTGACTGCAATGTGATTGCCAAAGCACACCTGGAACACTCATGCTTTTGTAACTTTCATTTCTTGTTTTTATGGTCCAGCAACATTGCTCAGGCCTGTTCAAATGAGTTGGCAATTAGTAGCATAAATATAACTTGTCCGACTTGATTTGTTCTTCCCACACACATGTTCTGTGTCTGTCTCTCTATGGCTGAACCATGTGTAGAGAGAAGAGGAGCAAGGAAGCACGCTGTCTTGGGGAGGAATGGATTTTACCCTTTTAGAATGAGCTCTCATGCATTATGGAGAGCAATAATAACTTGTGGCCATCCTAGTGCCTAGTGTCTCTGCGAGCACACTGTCCTCAGATGTTTCTCTGCTATGCTTGTACAGCCTGGCAAGAGTTGCCATTAGTTTTCATTTAAAAACCTGTAAATTGGTTGCATCTAAGTGCTTTGAGGGGTCCAATTCCATGTGCAGGCCTAGAGCACATCTACCAAATGCCAGACTAAGCACCTCACAGAAAAACACTGCAGATATCTGGGATTTTTTTTGTTGTTGTTGCTGCTGGTTTTAGTTGTTTTGGATTTTTTTATTTATTTTTTTTTAATCCTGCCACAGATATTATTAAGTTGCCCTGATATCTGGAGTGCTTCACTAGTAAATGGGAGCTCATGCTTAACTTCTCCAAACTGCAGAGCTGTGCTGCCTCTTGC
>NW_009952704.1:692347-701016 GCF_000747805.2 Chaetura pelagica
CTGCTGAGTTCCCATGTCATGGTGTTATTCCCTCACTGCATGGGAACTATTCAAACCTTCCTGCCTCTCCCTGTCCAGTAAAAACTGTGTTGCAGCAACAAAAATGTGACCTTCACTTGCCTAGAAAAGGAGAGAGGCCTACAGGAGAGCACGGGAGCCCATAGCCTGGTGTGGAGACACTGAGAAAAGAGCTGGAGTTGTGGTCTCTGCTGTCTCAGCCACAAGTTTCCATTTGCTGTGTTAGCAGTCTGAGTGCCAGAGAGGAGAGGGAATTCAGATAACTTTATGCTCATCGTGCAGGTTTCCACACCCTTTGGCAACTATGTACTCCCCACGCACTCCCCAGGTATCTTGGTCTCTGCTCAGGATTCCTCTTTAGGAGCTGACACCAATAACATAATCATTACAGCCTCTCCTTGACAGGCTTCAAATACTTTATTTGTTCTGGCCGTTCATGTTTATAATTATGAAGCTTGAACACAATCAATGGATTGTTAGTTTTATTTCATAGATGCTCACCCCAACAAATCCCTTTTTGCTGGATACTGTTGGTTAGTGTGTCCCTCCACGAGGAAGGAATGGCTGCATATTTCTGGCCATGTTGTCATGATTTCGAACACCAAACCAAGTGACGTATTTCATGTAATTGTTGCAATGCTCGTGAATAGCTCAGTGCTGACAGGCTGGGAGGAAAAGTACCATTCAATGCCATGGGATAGGCATAGGAAAGGCCACAACAGGGGAAGGTTTTCTCCTCCAGCCAAGGCACTGTGCCTCTTTTCTGAAGTTGCCATCCCATTGACTTATTTGCTGGGCTGTCACATCAGCTATAGCAGTGGTTTTGACACCACTATATTTTGTGACATTTGTTCCTTAAAAAATGGGAATAAGGTCACACTAAGTAGCTATAAACAGCTATCAACTTTCAATTACCACCAGCCCAGATGACATTTGAAACAGCAGGTTTGGGTGCCTATTAAAAGGTTCTGTGTCCCACTGGCAGTGCCTTCAGCCAGTTGAAGGTGGAAGCAGGAAGGAGAAGTTTGAAATGCACAGTTAAAATTGCAGAGACAGCACTTCCTATGAAGACATTATTTGAAATAGTGTCTTGAGGGCAATAGGAGTGTGCTTAGTTCTTTCTTTTTTTTTTAATTGCAAAAACTTAATTTTTAAAATTCGTGTCCTACATAGGGTCCCAGTTAGAGCACTGAAAAAACTTCATTGGTGATTGGTTTTACTGCAGTATTACCTGAAGACAAAATTTCCACTCACTGAAAAGCCTCCAGCTGGGCATAGGTGGTACTTTATTTACAGCATGTGTTGATATTCAAGTGATACCAGAATATCTGGTGGTTCTGATAAACCAGCCCACAGCAGTTCCTGTGTTACCTGTGGAGGTGCTCTCAGCTAGTGTTGGTAAAGTTGAGCCCGAACTGGAGCTACCTAATCCTGCAAAGGCAATTAACTTAGATGTATTAATTTCTCAGGAGAAAGTAAGGAAGCATCACTTGATAAGGTTAAAATAGTGAACGTGTTTGGGAAAGAGAAAAAGCCAGTCTGTGAAAAAGAGCGTTTATGGAATGCCTTGCTTGTGTCTATGTATACAGGTGGTGGCTTGTAGAAACTCATCCACTGAGCATGGAAATGGTAATCTCCAGCAGTGGTTTATTTGAGAAGGTAACACTTAATGGTGCAGCTAAACGTGCTCCTAAGGCCTTTCTTCAACCAACAACAGGTTCAAATAAAATGCTTCTTATTTTTACCCAAAAAATATTTTGCATCATTCCTCAGTTTATGTCACAGGACATGAAGCTTATGGTTTTCTTGAAACCTCAACAAAGCAGGAGAATTTCTTTCTCTTCAAAATGGTGAGAAAGTAGTTTACTGCTTGGGTCATTTAACTCAGTTCTATATTACAAAATGTGAATTATGACTAATCAGAGAACACAATTCAGTAGTATGAAACCAGCCTCAGGAAAAGTAATTGCCCCTTTGGTTTCCATGCTTTCTTGAAACTTGAATTGCAGGAATATTTTTTACTCAGACCAAGAATCCAAGACTCCTCAGTTTATTAGTGAAGATGATCTCCCAGTGAATGTTTTATATTTTTTCCTGCACTCACCTTTAGCAGCAGCATAATACTTGAACAGCTCTCCTAAATTTTAGGAAATACTGATTAAGATATTCCTTATGGCTCATCCTGGTTTAATAGAACTGAAGAGAGGAAAGCTGCTGAATGGCTATTAGCTTAATAAAGACAAATAATTTTGAAATTCTTGTTATTGTGGTGAGTGTAGAGCTAAACTGAGATTTAATTGCATTTTTAATTAAAATAAGAACTATTGATTATGTCATTGGATGTCTTGTAGCCAGCCCTAACAAACAGCAAAATTACAAGAGGTAATTAAACTAGTTGTTAAAATTTAAAGTGAACTAGAACCAGTGTAGATAGAAGATACAGCAATGTTGGGTAGAAGAAAAAGATAATGGAATGAGTGAAAAATACATTAATTTCTAGAAGTTTGTTTACTGGCAATTTTATGTGCTGCCGTAATTTGTTTTTATCTATGAAACAAAATGAAGATAAAACTGGAATAATGTTTTAATAAGAAATGTGGGTAAAGTTTTATCTTGGGTCTTGAAAGAGGACAGTATTTCCCAGAAGCTTTATGTGAAGCAGGATCTAATCTGCTGTATGTGAGAGGCCTTCCGATCACTCAGGGAAAAAGCAGATCTACTACACAGCCTGGTATCAGGGGCAAATAAATGCTGGCAGGTCAGAGCAGTAACAGCATGGGAATACTGACAAAATAAACACAGGCAGCTGTGGTCCAGCCAGTTATGGGGCACTGGCAGCTCACCCTGTGGTCAACCTGCAGCTTTCCTGCTGCTGCAGCCTTGGTCCTCTCCCAGGCCCTAGGTGTGGTTGTCCCGGTGGTAGATAGAAAGCAGTTTTCTGGACACTAGTGATTGAGAGCAGGTGTGGAAACCCAGCTGACTGCAGAAATCTGTACAGCCACGTTTTGTCTGTGCAGGTTTCCTGTTTGTGTGTGCGGGTGGCACAGCTGGCTGGACAGGTCTGTTCTTCACCAGTACTGCTTGGCTTCTGGGAAGCTGTTGATGATCTTCAGAAAATGTCTTTTTTTTTTTTTTTAAACCCACTTTGAAACATGTTCAGGCTGATCATGTTGTTAAAGGTCTGATCCTTCCTCTCCTTGTGGTTCCACCTTTACTGTTGAAAGGATCTTATTGAAACATTTTATTAGAGAGGGGAGGAACCCCTATGAATGGGTATCACAGCAGCCCACTGCATGTGGATGAAAGCTGCTCTCAACAGTGAAGTATAAGAGGGTGATGAGGCAGATTATTTCGTGGGTCTTTCTGTTCCATCCGTTGTGATTTCTGTGTATATAAAGCCTATTTAATCCTTTCCATTCAAATGCATTGTAGCCACAGAAATGTATTCTGTGAATGTTCATGTCTATTCATGACACAGGCATGCTGCAACATGGACAAGCTTACAGTCAGATCCCATGACTCAGGTGGACTAAGTTACTGTTTGAAATACAGCATTTTAGAATTAAAACCTTCTTTATTTTTTGTACCAGTTTTTATCCTTGTGTGTATTTTGAACGTTCTGTCTGTGTGCAATGCACAAGGGTTTATTTGTCAAAAGACAGTGAGGGTTGTACAGATGTCAGCAACCAACTGTTAGGATGTATTAGAAGTAGGGATATCTGTAAACTTTAATTGACCTCGTAGTTTTACAGAGCGTGATCCAGTCTGCAGTGACCTTCCACCCTCCGCGACCTCTTCTTCTTTCAAGTGGGCTGGATAAACAAGGGGCATAAATTTGGCAACTGCAAAGAATGTGGGAGCAGCTGATGAGCTGCAAAAGTCATGGGAAGCATTTGGTAGAGGCCTGAGCCCTCTTTAGGAATTGAAAGCAACGTCTTGCGGTGAAAACATTTTTCTCACTGTATTGCTACTCTTATGTGTGGTGGTGTTCTCACAATCAGAACCTGGATTGCAAAACATGTTCTGTGTCTAGTGGGTGATGGGTATACAAGAATGGATTACTGAACTATAAACTGAAAGGGTCAGATATAAGCCTCGAGAGTACAAAGGCTTAATGACCTGTAATTAGGATTTACCAATGATTTGTACTTAGGTAACGGCATCACTGTTTTTTCCCAACGCACAGGATACATTTTAGTTTACTTCAGACAGATCCCTAGTTCCCTGTTCTGCTTAACTACAGGGTGTTATGATTATAAATGTAGTGACACGGTTGTTACAGAATTGCTGCTGATAAATTATGGTGGGATGGCAGCTGTAAATACAGCTTCTCCTGTGATTTAAGAGGGAGATGTGAAGGCTTATCACCCAGATGCTTGATCAATGGTAAGTAGGGCCAGCCACAGCATGCTAAACCTTAAAAGTCCTTGCCAGATTTTGGGATTAGAAGTCATCCTTTCAAGCATTAACTCCTCCAGTATTGAAATAATCAGTTGCTCTGGTCCTCCTCTTTTCCTTTCTCTTCAGCCAAGATTTATGTACCTTTGCAATCAGGAACAGACATACAACCCCCCCCTTTTTTTTTTTTGGTAATTTTTTGAGGTAAGAGAGCTTCTTCAGCAAGCTGCCAAATGTTTGTACCACAGTGCTGTGCAACTTCATGTCATTTCCCTCATGACCTTCCCATTCACCTGCTTAGCTGGTCAGGGATTGTGTGACCGCTGAGAGCTTTGCGGTTGTACTACTCAAGGCAGGAGAAACAATAAACCAGTCATTATAGATTAGTGTGATAAAACACACCAGCAGAAAAATCAACTATAATCAGGATTCACTTGACACAAAAGGACACAGAGCTTTGGTCACTCAGTTCCCTGCTCTGTAGGTGACAGTCCTGTGCAGGAAATATTCCTAATGACTGAAGAATGGCAGGAAAAATGTCAATATGCAACTGCTAACATTGCAGTCATTTTAACCTGGGTTCTCTCAGAGAAACCTCACGTGTCCTGATCTGAAGGCTGATACAAGCCTGGTTATTTTTTCCTGAAGTGAGAAATGAAAATTACTGCCTCCTCAAGATCTCCCTGGAATTCAGACTAAATGGGGCTTGTATTTGCATTGAAATCAGGATTGGCAGACTGTGATGTGTGATTTTGCACAAATACAGGGACTTAGACCAAGAGTGAATCTCATTAATTAAGCCAAGGCATTTTGATGGTCTGTGCCTAAAATTCAGTCCTGTTCCGTAAGAAAGACTTTCTCTTGGGTCTCTTTAATGTCACATTCCATTTACAACTGTAATAAATGCTATAACTTGTTTCCGTCTCCCCTATCCCACACAAAACGACAGAGAGGAATTTCTTGCTAAGCCTTTGATAACGACTCTTTCTTTTTATTCCAGATAACTTCAAACGAGAAGTGCTCAGGGAGCCTGAAGAATGGTGGCGATGCTCTTATCCAAACTCTAGAGAGCCTGGCCCAAACTGCCAGGTGAGTTCCCTCAGGCTTCCAGGAATTTCCAGGGCTGAGAGCTCTCCCCTCCCCTTTTGTCTGGGATGGTCTTCTCCTGTAATAGCTTTCTGTGTAGTTCAAGCTTCTCAGGTTTCTCTTCCTGGCCCCCCTCCCTACACTGCTTTCCTTCGACCTCCTCTCATTCAGAGCTTGCTGGCGTTTTTGCCACTGCGGCAGGGAGCTTTGATCCGCAGCTGCAGCAAGGCACAGTCCTGCTCAGTGCCTGTGCACATGTGGAAATGTCTTCTTTTATTCTGAACACTTGGTCTCTGTAGTGGTATATTGGTCAGTGGTTCTTGGCGGGATGGGCTTAGCGTGATGTTTGTGCCCTGTTTTAAAGTAGTCGTGTTTGGTGTGCTTGCATGCTGATGACTTTCAAATGCACAGCTGAAGAACAGAACTGCTTTTGTTTAAGAATACCTGTGTCTTCTCCAGGAAGGCACTAGACTTTGAGGAAGGCGGTGGCCTCCTCTGCAAGAACGGAGGTGCTAGTCCCAACAAGCTGCCAAACCTCAGCTCGTCTCCTGTAGGATTTCCCTCATCTAGTCCCCCTTGGACATATGAATGAATTACTGTTCTCTGCCCCTTAAAACAAATATTACACTTCTGCCATGGGCTGTTAGGCTGCATTTTACTCCTGGTGGAACTAAAATCCACAGAGAAATTGTTGTTTATAGATCAGTTTTTGAAACACTAAGATAATATTTTCAGTGGTAATTGTGGTCCCTGTTGCAGGCTTTATGTGGGTCAGTTGTTTGGGAAAATTGACTCCTAAATATTATGGCAGGGTGTAGCCTGTATTGGAAGAAAGGAGGGATGTGGGCAGATGTGGAGAGGAAATGTCAGGGCCTGGTGAGGGAAAGGAGATGCACACTAAGGACTCGCCGAACCTGTTGAGAACAGTCTGCATCTCTCTTGCATACTCAGCTGCTGACTCATGGGTTTTCATATGACACATAAAATTATCTAACTAAAATAAAATGTCAGCTCTTCCCCAAGGGAGACACTGGCACCACCACTGACAATGACAGTGGGGAAAGATGGGGATTTCTTCTTTTAGAACTAGGTTTTCACTGTCTTGTAGCATTTCAGACTAAGATGTGCTAGACAGCCCAGTCACTGTCTTTGAGTCTGCTTTTCTGGCTTCCTCTAATTGTCTGTTATCTATATGTTTCTGTACTCAGAAAACCACATACTACAGAGCCCAAAATAAACAGCACTCTCTCTTATTTGACACAAGATGCTCAGTAGACCAAATTCTAGCTGATGCCAATGACAAGTGTTTTGATATGTTGGGGAAAGCCAAGTTCCTTTGCTGTGCTGAGCCTGAGCACTGCAGCAGCAACAGAGGAGCTCCCAGAGCTCCCAAGTTTCCTTTCCCTCCTCCCCTTCTTTGGGGAACACATGTCCCTATTCATTTGCCTCCAGAGGAATCTAGGAGAGATTCGGCCTGGATCTTGGGGCTGTAATGGATAAATTGGCAATAGGCAGACAGGAGAAGCCTGGGGTTAGGAAGCTTTATCAACTTTAGTTGAATGGCCTTTTTGTTTACGAGGTTATGGATCTTCTGCTGTCTCCCCATGTTCCCTTATTTGGCCTAATTCCCAGAATATTTCTTGTCACCTAATGAACTTGGTTTCCTCACCTGTGCTTTGAACCCTGTTAAGAATCCTCTCTGTGTCTCATGCAGAACTGGAAACATTTTAGAGAAGGCTACAAGTGAGATCTTGGATCTAAGCCATCCTCTGAGTAGTCTAAACTGCCAGGCCCTTCCACCCACATAACATCACTGGGTTGAAGTGATTGAGGACTGGTTTTGCTTTACTCGTTTTTTTTGCAGACAGGTTTCTAATCTTCGCTCTGCCTAAGCCATGTGAGGGGGATACCAGCCACTGGGTGCTCTCCTGCTGCTGCGTAGCAGCCATGGATTGCCAAACTCCTTCTCTGCCAGACATCTTCAGCTAGTCAGAACAGGCAGGCTCAAGAGTGACATGTAACCAACACATTCTGCTGAGTAGCTATGTGAAATCAAACCTACACTTCAAAATGTGGGATCGTAGCCACTTACTTCTCAGTGAAGACAGTTGCCAAGATTAATTTGTTTCAGATAACTAAATTTTCTGGTTTAGACTGCTGCTCATTAAGACATTGCCTTACACAGTGGGGACTGATCGTTTGGATTTCCTGGCTAGCTCTGTGTTCCCCAAGACATGGAGTGTTGCAGTGTATTTGTCATTAGCAGCTGCTGAGAAAGTTGTAGATTGATCTACCAGTGTCCTTTGTAAACTAAAGATGAGGGATGGTAGTGTTTAAAAAAACCCACTTGTTTCTTTGGATCATCACTAATGCATTAGAGCCTTTGTTCACATGCTAAAAAAAAAACTTGTTTCCAGAAGGAAAAAACAGGCAAAGTACATATAATAAAAAAATCATACTAGTTAAGCAAAGTTGGAAGATCGAACCATGCAGCCTCAAACCTTCAGAGCTGTGTGTGGTGGGGCAGTGGGTCCTCCTTGTAGGAAGTGGGCAACACTGTGAGTGGAACTGCCTCCCTGTGTGGAGCTGTGTTGTTTTAAAAGGAAACACATTTTCCTGCCAAGCTAGAGATGTCTGTGTGCAGATTCTTGGGGTGCATGTATCCCTTTGCAGAGGAGATTGAGTGAGGTAGCAGTTACCGTGAATTTGAGCTGAAATTCACTTTTACACAAGATTTGCTACACTAGTTGCATGTTGCTGCTTAATGGGAAAGCAGGGCTTACAGTGCAGTTAATGGCTATTAAGAATTTTCCAGCACAGATGAAGACAAATATGGGCTTTGAACAGAAAGTTTTTTCCTGAGAATGTGTAATAGGTGTTACTGTTTTTAATTTCTAGCTCTCATACCGATGTTACCATTGCTTCCTTGGCATTTGAAATTCTGAGAACAGTGGGACATGAAAGGATCAAGATCACCAAGTGAACCATTTTCGACCGGCCTACGAACCATGTGCAAGTAGCCTGTGCTGCTCAGCACCTCCTGCCTGCAGGAGCATCTGCAAACGAGCAGAGCAAACATATCTAATGTAGCAAGCTGAGCTGTGTATGAACATAAAGTGACTTTGGGAGGCTTCAGGAATGGATGGGAAATGGTGGTTGGGGGGGGG
>NW_009952704.1:701864-705860 GCF_000747805.2 Chaetura pelagica
GGGAGGAGTTGGCTGGTTGGTTGCTTTTTAAACCCCTGTAAGGATCAATTCTTGGTTACTGTTTTACTTTGTGAGCATTACATAATGTAGCTTAAGTATTTTAACAACCAGAGTTTCAAGTCTAAATTAAATAAATAGTATAGTTATTTCAAACTATAGACATAAAGTGGTTCACTGTCTTAAGCTGCTGTTAAGACACGTTCATGTATCTTTTCTTGCACAAGTAAATACCTTGACTTTTCAGCTTGATGTGTCACCTCAGGCCTATGACCAGCACTAGACACTACGGTTTTTATCAATGAAGACACTCTGCTTTATCTCATGGAACTGTAATGAATCCCTGCAGTCACATCAGAAGCTGTGTGTGTGTGTGTGTGGGTGTGTGTGTGTGTGTGTGGGTGTGTGTGTGTGTGTGTGGGTGTGTGTGTGTGTGTGTGGGTGTGTGTGTGTGTGTGTGGGTGTGTGTGTGTGTGTGTGGGTGTGTGTGTGTGTGTGTGGGTGTGTGTGTGTGTGTGTGGGTGTGTGTGTGTGTGTGTGGGTGTGTGTGTGTGTGTGTGGGTGTGTGTGTGTGTGTGTGGGTGTGTGTGTGTGTGTGTGGGTGTGTGTGTGTGTGTGTGGGTGTGTGTGTGTGTGTGTGGGTGTGTGTGTGTGTGTGTGGCATCTATGTGCAACAGATTATCAGCTTTTTACTCAGTAGCATGGACTTTTTGTGCAAGAACATGTTCCTCTGTTGCCTAGCACTGCACAGCTCAAACTGTATTGGTGGAGTGCTGTTCTCAGCGGCCTATGCTCCAGGCTTGAGCTCCTCTTTGAAAACAGGTGAGATGATGAGCGAGCCTGACAGTTTATTTATCCAGAGTAAAAACACATACTCTCAGAAGCACCTTTCTGAGCCAGTAGATGCCAGTGTGTAAATTTAAGTTCCTTTTCTCCCCATGTCCTCTGAGTGAGCATAGGGTGGCTGATCCCACTTATTTTTAAACATTCATCTTTCCAAGCTGACAATAGCATGGTCCTGCCCCACCTTCCAAACACAGGCACCTTACTGAGAGTTGCTGCTGCAAACCAGCTCTTGGACAGCCCAGTTCTCCAAAGTATGTGGAATCAGGCAAACACCCCGAGGTAAATAAATTACCTTTGCCTTGTGCACTTTACCAGAATTGTTTTCTTGTATTACTTTCACTATGTCCTCTTCATAGTTTAATGGCTGGAATTGGAGCTGGAATTACAGAATGGGAAAAGCTAGCTGGGGCCTTTGATTTTGGTAAAGTGGTTTAATAGTAAGAGTCTTCCAGCAGGAGTCTGGCTGAGAAGAACTAAGCTGAATTCCTGAGTGCAACTTACCCCTCTGCAGTCACACTGCCTCTGCTCTGCAAGCAAAAAGGGTCAGTCTGTTTTAGTTTTGTTCTGCTCTCATCATCTCAGGATCCTAACTTAAGCCATGATCCTTTGCAGCCAAGATACCTCTGATCTGCTGGCAAACTGCTGCACTGAAGTAGGGTTGCTGGCGAGTGTTTGCTCAGCCGACGCTCGTGGCACTGGGCAGATGGGCAGTCTACAGATTTGCCTGTGGTTTACACACAACTTTCCCTGCTTCCCACTACAGAGGTGCTGCCTCAAGAGAAGTCAGTTACACACAGCAACTGAGGACACCTGAAAATGTGTTTGAGCTACTGCACCAGCTGACTGTAGCCAAAGGATCTTCACCTGACCCTAGTGACAGGGCACATCTGAAGAGCTTTAGTAATGCCCTGTGCTCGCTTTTTGAGGTGGGGGGCCAGACACAAAGTGTAGTTGCCTCACATCTGGCTGGACCTGCCCCATGCTGAGGAACCTGCCAAAGCAAAGTGGCAGCAGGTCAAGGGGAAGAATCCTGGCCTCAGAAGAGCACAGTAGGAAACCTTTGTCATTAGGACTCAGGGCTCTAAAGGGTAATTATTCCTTAGGGGGATGAAAGAGGTAAACTGTTCTTGGCTTCCTCCTCTGAAGTACTGAAGTTGTTGTGCAATCCCAGACAATTTTTAGAAAACTTCTTAACACACAAATAGGCTTTATGATCTGAAATAATTTGACACAGAGTGAATTAAAAGTTTACTTTAATTTTGAACCATTTCATAACTGCATTTTTCTCATGAAGCATCTGTATCACAGCAGGCTACAATAACTTTGGGATAAAAGGCAACTGGTAAACTGTCCAATACAAGGTTCCAAATAAACAGTTCTTACTGGCCCCTACCCAGACATATCCCAGATAAAGTTTTTGATCAAAAACATGAAATAGATCCACCTGCTTATTTTAAGCATATTAAAAAGGAAACTAATTGGACCATTTCTATTTGTCTAGTTTTTTATACAAAAAGGCTACACAATGTTACACTTTATTCAGAATACAGTTAGAGCGATTATGAATTAGTGTTCTACACCTTTACTCAATCCTTAAAAATTAGAAACTGCTGTAGCATATTCACTATAACTTAATACTACGAGAGACTTAAAAAAAAAACAAACCTAACAACAATTACTGCAAAAAGAAAGGCTACTTCCAAAGCAAGCAAGGTCAGTACCATTACAGAGGTTTAAAAAAAATAATAAATTTTTAACAAGCAAGGCTAGGGTTTGATAAATTCCATCTTGCAATTCATTCTTGTGCATTCTTCGTTTCTTGAATCACTCCCAAAATCCATTTGTATTATTACTCCTCGACCAAAAAGGACCAGAACAAAAAGTTTACTTCAATTGTTCCCATAGGAAACTCAGCTTGGTTAGTGTGTCAGGCACTTTCTGAGATACTAGCCCACCCCTCGAGCCCTCTCAGCAACTCTACAGGCCAATCAATGCAAGTTCATTCAGATGATACAGCTGCAAAGAGAAAAAAAAAAGGTGTCAGTGCTCCTGAGTGAAGGGCTGTTCTCACATACTATAAGACTGCGTGAAGCCAGTGCACAAGACATTACAGTTAATTACTTCCACACTTCACGGCAGAAGTCAGTTTGGAGTGTACTGATCGTGTTTCCAGAGTGGTGTTTCACTGTTCTGGCACACTGGGACCCAATTGAGCCAATCCCTCCCTGCCAACCAAGTCCTCAGTCCAGTCATCTGGTTTTCTCTTTTTGTTGTGTTTTGAAATTCAAGGTTGGAGCTTCTTACCTAAAGGATGATTTACAGGTCAGTATCGAACCAGGCCAACTGATTACTGTCACCTGGAGGCAGCCCATCCATAAGGTCCTGGGCATGGCCAAGATCTGGCAGACCATCAACTGGGTAGTCAGCACCAGGGTGGTGGCCACCCATTTCATGTTCCATCATAGGGTCCATACCCAAGGCATCCTGACCGTATCCGCCAGAGTGGAAAGAACGGTAGCTAGGATCTAAGAAAGTTAAAGGTGGCAGAGGGAAAAAAAGCATAATGTTAACAGATGTTAGATGCAACAGAAGCTGCAAGTATCAGTGTGTGAGAAGATCTTTGTAGCCATCTAATTTTTTTTTCTAGTTCAGCCAAGTTCAAAACAATCTGCTGCCTGCCCTTAATGGCTGTTTCATTGTTCGAAACAGCCTTTCAGTACGATTCTGCAGACAAAGCACACTGCAGTCAGAAGCACGAGCAGATTCCAGCCAAGCCATTAGTCTGCACAATCAACACTGCTAAAATTCAACAATACTGCAGCAAAACCAGGCTCCAAGACTGGCCTTGCTTCTGAAAGACTCGTCAAAAATAGCTTAGAATCCTTAGGGATAGGCTCGCGTTCAAGTCTATAGACACTTAGAGACTAATACATTCAATACCAGCTTTTGTTTTAAAGAAAAACTGCACTATTGGAATTGTCAAGTACATGTGTAAAGGCTTTAAAAGATTTTTGGAAACAACAACTCCATGGGAGATTCTCCCCCAAGATTCAGACAAGAGACACCAGTTTTGCACGTTCGTACAGCTCCCATTTCAGTGCTGCCAGTAGTGCTGCAGAAACTGGTTATTTGAACTGGCAGTTCCCCAGCTGG
>NW_009952704.1:705912-728267 GCF_000747805.2 Chaetura pelagica
CCTTTAAAATCTATGACTTGACTTGATCCAACTTAAGTTTAGTCAAGGGGAACAGAGGAGACATACCATCTGGGCGGTATCCAAGAGGCTCTCCCTGGGCACCAATATCAAGTCCAAGATCTGCTGTCTAGAAGTACACAAAAAGTTACAAAACAGTTTTAATGTCGGGTCTTTGGGCCAGTACTAGTAATTCTGAGTTTAAAAAGTATTGAAGCTTGCCCCAGATTCCTTTCTAGCAACTCTTCTGCAGTGAGCACTGCAGCACAGTACTTGTGTGAACAGGAAATCCAAGCATCTGTACCCAATATATAAAAGACAGATTTAGGCACAGGAATCTCTAGATCACTGGAAAAAGGGTTCTCTTCAGGTACAAAAAAGATAGGGCAGGAACACTCCTCCTCAGGCACACCTGCCCAGCTCCTACAAGTCAGCTGTTCAGAGACTCCTGAGCCAGCAATAGAGCGGTTAGAGTTCTCAAGAGAACTCTTCCAGTTTGTCCAAGAACAGAAGTAATTGCCTGTCTGTCCTGCAATTGCATAACTCCAATCTCAGAGATGTGTAATTTTAGCTTTTCTTTTTTTTTTTTCACATTGCTGTGGTAGATACATATTTTAGGAAAACAGGTAAGCACCAGAATAGTATAAATCAAGGGCTACTGTCCTTTATTTAGTAAATACATACAAGGTAAGAGACAAACTAGGCTCCTGAATCTTAAGAATCTGAGGGAAGACAGAGACTTTTGAAACTTCCCTTCTATCCCACAGTGTTTTCAGTCTCAATTCACTGTGTAGCCCTTTAAGCCTTAAAAAAGGCAATGTGTGATCACCAGCCTGCAAACATGTTAAAGTCTGAAAGAACACAAGTTGCATCCCCACCCCAAGATTATCAGAGTCCCATATAATTTGTTTGATAGAAGCCTCAAAGGATATTTTTATGTTTATGCTTCCTTTGTATCACTCATGCTCTCGAGTTCATTAGGTTCTGACAAGCAGCACAGAAATGTACAAAGTTCTTCTATACAGCTTTGGACACTAATAAATATAAAGTTCAGCAGCAATAGAGAATGCTTCCTCTCTGCAAGGGAAAAAGCAACTCTAAGGCTGCTTGTCACAGGGTTTACTGAACCAGAATGTGGAGAGAGAGAGAGCAAAGAAGGTACAGCCATATATAAAGCTGAACCTGTATCACTGTTGGCATCTACACTGCACTACTGGAAGGAGGTAGGACTTGAGGAAGCCAGGTGTCCCAAAGGAAGCATTAATACAAAGACACAACTCACCTCGTTCCAAGCCATTGGCTCAGTCCGGAAGAGAGAGCTTGTCAATTCAACCGAAAGTCGCTTTTTATAGTCTTGTGGTTTGTCCTCAGACATTCTGAACAGCACTGCAGCTGCATATGTTGCTGTTGAAAGTAAGAGTGATTTTAGATGCAGAGTCTTCTACCAACTTCTCTAATACAAGTATGAAACCTGTATTTTAAGTTCACTTACCAACACCCTCATTCCTAGAATGAAGCAGTTCTGTTAAAGGGGCAGTTGCACCTTCAGCTTCAATTGCTTCAGCTGCTTCCTTGTCTTGAGCCAGTTCACAGAGTACACCTGCAGCTACTCTCTGGATATTCTCAATGGGAGAGTACAACAACTGCAACCAAAACACAAGTGTTTCTTTAGCATTTCTACTTGAAACAAGCTCTTCAGGACAATCTGACTTCGTCATTCTACCAAGGAAGCATAAGAGCCATTTTACTAGTTTTCCTAGTACCTGCTGTAGCATTTTCCTGAGCTCTTGCTTACCTGAACAAATAGTGGAATGGTATTTAGACCCCTGATTACGATTCGATTATGAACATCACGTGCAAGAATATGCAGGGCTCCAGTGCAGCCCTCGACAATCTCTTCCATACGCACTCCCTCCAAAAAAAAAGAAAAGATGCTTTTTGAAGTTGAGATATTGCATGCTACCTTCTAAAATGATTGTCAAGAAGTTTATCACCCTATAAACAAATCCACCAAACCCATCCCCTGCACACACCTTCTTCCCCCAAAAGGTCTCATATCCACTCTCTACTGCTGGCCTTCAAACTTAACCTCCCTTCTAGGAGTTAGCCCAGTTTATCCGACTAAATTCAGTAACTGCAGAAATCTCAGTGGAACTTTTCCCAGTGTTCTTGTTTCTATTTCAGTTCACTATAAACTTCATGTCTGACAACACTGGCTTTTTTTTTTTTCCCCCCAAGCTGGATTAGTTTGGCAATTTACTGTTTGAAACAGTAATTATTGGAAACAAAGAGGCCCCCTCCTGCCTCTGCAAGTATTAACTACACTCTTATACTAATAGGTACTGCTTCCATTTTCCCATGCTAAGGCAACTTCCCCTTTTTTAGTGTGCTTAATGGGGAAAAAAAAGGAGACAAATCTTGCCACGCTGACCTAGTACCTAAACAGGTAACAAGTATGAAGCCTGTATAACTTCTCAGTAGTGTTACATCTTCAAGCACTCTTGAAAATACACAATAAGCTGCAATCGCATTCTTAAACATGTACTTTTAAGAATGATGAGGCAGTTCTGGTTTCCTGGTAGAGAACTACTTCCCTTGCCAGAGACAAGACCAGTATTTCTGTGATCTTCAGCATTCAGAATTAAATACTCAAGAGGTTCTTAGTAAACTAAGATTTTGACAGTCTTGTTTATTTAAGAAAAACTTCAGGTCTGCCACGACATAATTATCAGCACACTAAGAGAGTAACATGACTTAGAACAGGTGATAAGACAACAGACCAAACAACACATGGCTGAGGCACACTGAGAAACAAGGAGTGGGAGAGACAAGCTTTATAAGTAACTTCAGTTAGTGGTGGCCACTTACCACGAACTGCTGCTGTGTTCCACCCATTGAAGTGCGTCGCTGGGTATCCTGATGTGCTCTAACCAGCAACTGGACTAGCCTTGGAATAGCACCTTGTTCACGCAGTGGGGCGTGGTTTGCAGGGCAGAGCGCGAGGTTGCGGATCAAGCCAACAGTAGCCTGCAGTGACAGGAGGCGATGGGGAACAGAAGAGCATGAGGGGTGTGCTTGCTGACAGCCATTTCTTCTTTTAGCTAATCCCAAATGCTTGCATCTCTAACAGGCAACTCTAGACTGCTCACTTGAAGCAACTTCCCCATCAGACCAATTACATTCCCCAACATCTTTGAAACAAAAGCATTTTTCATGGTTAAGGTCACCTTAAAAACCCACTAGTTCTCAGGGCTGAAAACCATTAACTATTATTTACCTTGATCAAAGGCCAGTGTGATGGTGGGTGCAACAGTTTAACCACCTCCCCCCAAGCTGGATTAGTTTGGCAATTTACTGTTTGAAACAGTAATTATTGGAAACAAAGAGGCCCCCTCCTGCCTCTGCAAGTATTAACTACACTCTTATACTAATAGGTACTGCTTCCATTTTCCCATGCTAAGGCAACTTCCCCTTTTTTAGTGTGCTTAATGGGGAAAAAAAAGGAGACAAATCTTGCCACGCTGACCTAGTACCTAAACAGGTAACAAGTATGAAGCCTGTATAACTTCTCAGTAGTGTTACATCTTCAAGCACTCTTGAAAATACACAATAAGCTGCAATCGCATTCTTAAACATGTACTTTTAAGAATGATGAGGCAGTTCTGGTTTCCTGGTAGAGAACTACTTCCCTTGCCAGAGACAAGACCAGTATTTCTGTGATCTTCAGCATTCAGAATTAAATACTCAAGAGGTTCTTAGTAAACTAAGATTTTGACAGTCTTGTTTATTTAAGAAAAACTTCAGGTCTGCCACGACATAATTATCAGCACACTAAGAGAGTAACATGACTTAGAACAGGTGATAAGACAACAGACCAAACAACACATGGCTGAGGCACACTGAGAAACAAGGAGTGGGAGAGACAAGCTTTATAAGTAACTTCAGTTAGTGGTGGCCACTTACCACGAACTGCTGCTGTGTTCCACCCATTGAAGTGCGTCGCTGGGTATCCTGATGTGCTCTAACCAGCAACTGGACTAGCCTTGGAATAGCACCTTGTTCACGCAGTGGGGCGTGGTTTGCAGGGCAGAGCGCGAGGTTGCGGATCAAGCCAACAGTAGCCTGCAGTGACAGGAGGCGATGGGGAACAGAAGAGCATGAGGGGTGTGCTTGCTGACAGCCATTTCTTCTTTTAGCTAATCCCAAATGCTTGCATCTCTAACAGGCAACTCTAGACTGCTCACTTGAAGCAACTTCCCCATCAGACCAATTACATTCCCCAACATCTTTGAAACAAAAGCATTTTTCATGGTTAAGGTCACCTTAAAAACCCACTAGTTCTCAGGGCTGAAAACCATTAACTATTATTTACCTTGATCAAAGGCCAGTGTGATGGTGGGTGCAACAGTTTAACCACCACTGGGAGTCCGTAATGGAGACGTACTGCGTTTTGAGCCATCTCAGCTTCTTGATGTCTGCTGGTGAGGTGACGGAGCGCACAAATAGCAGGTTCTGTGATGTCTTCCCTGTCCCCAGCCCGAAGAACCGTGCGCACGAGAGCCTCAATGCCGCCAACCTGGCACACCATCATCTTGTTCTTGTAGTTGTTGCAGGTAAGGTTAGAAAGGATGCCAGCAGCACAAGTCACGACATTAATATCATCTGATCCTAGAAGCTGAACAAGAGTTCCTAGAAGGCCTTCCATTCCCTCCTGCAAAAAACAAAAACAAACAAACAAAACTTAGTCTCTCTCCTCTTCCACTATGTTGGCTTTTGATCCTGATGCCTCAGAAGAACCATTTACCTGCTTTGTTGCAGCATCTGACAGATTTCTCAGAGTCCAGAGACAGTTCTGGACAAGACGCTGGCTTGGATCCGTGAGGTGGAGTCCCAAAGCTTGCATCCCACCTAGGACATGGTAGAGATTTGAAACCATTACTTAGACACTCATCTTGTGAAGTCAGGTCCTTCTCTTCCTTAAAGTTTGAGTGCATATCTCACAAGCTTCTGGATCTCTCTTGGCTAGGCCCTAACCCTTCATCACATAGAATAAAACCCCCAAGATTCTTTTTGTGATGCTAGACCTTTTAAACGTGTACAGATTCTAAGGGGACCATTCTGACAATGCTCAGTCACTAAGCCATCCAGCTAAAAACACAGTAGGCTTACTTAAAACAGACGGCCTTTTACACTTCTGTATACTAAGGGGCTTCAAAACTAGTTATGGACTGAAGGACCAATCCAAGTTCAATTTTTGATGCTGGCAGCTTCTGTTCTTGCATGGAATCTACCAATCCTGCCGCACCATATAGATTTTTAAGTTATCACGGGTAAAAATTACTTACCAGCTTCAACAATAGCAGGTTTGTTGCTGGAGCAGACTGACAACACCTTCAGCACTCTACTTGTGGTCCACAATAGTTTCTCATAAGTATAGGTCCTCATTATGTTTACTAGAGCCTGGGGTCCACCACTTGCCAGAATAATCAGCTGAAAGACAGCAAAAATCACATGTATCTTTTACTACCTGAGCATATCAGTAGGCAGTAACTGTTGCTGGCTTACACCCATCATCGGTTTCAGATCTCTTAAAATATGTTCACATCTGCTGGTCAGGTCTGTAAGTTTTGCAGTCTCACTAGAAGCATGACTGCATTTCTGCAAAATAATTCCTGCATCCCTCACCTCTTGCAAGGTCAGGACTGGCTGGCAAAAGCCCCACATGGCTGAAGACTCAGAGTAAGGAAGAGAGTACACAGGAATGGTTTGACCATTCGCGAGAAGCTTGCTTATTTTAAGTGCTTCAACAGCAGAGGCACCTACCTTACTTTCTTGGTTGCCGTATGCTAAAATCTGAAGACAGTCCGTTGTGATGGCCAAGAATTTGACATTTGTCTTGTTCAGCAAGGCAACCATTTTCTGCAGCCCACCAGCTAGACGGACAGCCATTTTGGCTCCTTCCTGATGTAACAGGAGATTGTGAAGAGTTGTTATGGCGTAGAACAGCACGGAGTCCACTGGGGACCTACAGAAGGAAAAAACCTCATGAGTACCTGCACCTACCAGTACCAACTGAAAACACAAGCACTACGTTAGTACTCCACATACCCCAGCATTTTAACCAAAGCAGGGATGCCTCCTGATTTGAAGATTGCCAACAAGCCTTCACGGTGGTGTGAGAGGTTGTGTAGTGTGCCTGCAGTACAACGGGCTGTCTCCACATCATTTGTGTTCTGCATGGTACGGACGATAGCAGACACCATCTGAGGAGACCTCATAATAGCATGGCGAGACGCTTCCTTCTTGGACAACTGATGAACCATAACTGCAGCCTTGTTCACCACCACCTACAGAAATATTTCAAGAAAGCTTTTAGTTCTAAGGTCATTCAAGAAGTCTCACAAGCAAGATACACTGAGACAAAGAAAATGCTTACCTGGTCCTCATCATTTAACAGTTTGGTCAGTTCTGGGATTGCACGAGTTGCAAGTTCAGCATCATCTTGGTAGTTTATCAAATTAACAACAGCATGTTTTAACATCTGGGATGGCTCAGCCAGGCGTTGCACATTAGTTGGATGAGCAGCATCAAATTGTGTGGATGGGATTTGCATTCCTTCATCCAGTGTTTCAGGGAACATAGCTGCACGCACTCTCTGAGCTCTAGTCATTGCATACTGGCCATCAATATCTGAAAAACAAGGTAAGTTGTTACTTCAGACTAGGTGCTTATCCTCTAGACTGGTAATAATTCAGTATTAAGGTTTCTGTATTCTTAAGCTGCATCTCTAAGTAAACCAGTGTAATAGAAAAGGCCTTACCAGCAACTTGCTCCTGGGTGAAGGATTGAGAGAATCCCTGCTCCCACTCGTACAGGACTTGTGTCGTGTCCACATCTTCCTCTTCAGGATTTCCCTTGCCACTCAAGGAAGGAGCAGTTGTTGTGGCACCAGAATGGATACCAGAGTCCAGATATGATTGTTGCTGCCAATGACTGACTGCTGCTTTTCTGTCTGGCTCCATTGCCATATCCAACTCCATCAAGTCAGCTGTAAGAAATAATTGTTAAGCAATTAAGTTTAGTTCAGTTACTCCAGCATGTATTCATCCTTCAAGAGATTACACCAATTTTAAACAAAAATAGACTGTTATAAAACAACTACTCCGATCCAGCAGAGGTAGCCCTGCAAGTAAGACAGCAGTTTTAAACTGTGGCTTTATGTCGAATCAATGCAGACATCTGTAAACCCAACTAACAGGCTGAGCAATTACTGCTGTTGTCTTAAGTCTACTGCTTAAAGGTTCCCTTTTCCACATTCTGTGATTATGTACTCAGCTGTACACTTAAGGGACCCAAAATGCTTATGATGACAAACTTGTTGGCAGGTTTGAATTCTACTGTAAGGTATTAATTACTGTAGTAAAGCAAACATTATTCAATCCAAGTAACTTTAAAAAGCTTAAGAAGGGGAGTAAGGAGACAGTTAAGCTGCTCCTTATTAGAATGGTAAGACTCTAATAACAGAAATTGTGATGCATTATATACCTTGGGTAGCCATGTTCCTTGTTGTGTTCCCAGAGCTCTTTCCTGCTACCTTTCAGAGATCCTAAAAAAGAGCAAGGTTAGAACTTTTTAAACACTAGTCAGAGCTAGTAAGACAGGATTTTGTATTAGAGCACTAGAATCGCAAACTAAGAATTCACACTTCTTGCCATTTCATTCCTACAGTGAGTATATTTAAATGCTAATTAGCAGGCCCCCATGGACAAAGACAAAAAAGAATTGAGATGTATCACCTACACTTTTTCTGGCAGACTGTAAGATATATTCTCCTCTTGAAGTTACAAGAGAATTGAAGACTGAGGATGACAGAGCCATTTTTTACTTCTCTATCCTTGCATAAGATGAAGTCCAGACATTAAATTCTACAGACTGGACACACCCTGAAGAAAGACAACGGCTAAGCATCAGACTTCCTCATTTCCCTCAAAAACAGCTACTCTTAAGGTACTAGCAAAACTGTTTGATATAGGGCTACAACATGGATTTTCAAGGGGAAAGCTGAAATTACCATTTAAGGAAAGGTGCTATTATTTCAGTGGTACAAAGACTATCTGAAGAGTTATAATTGAACTTCCTCCTTTACTCCATTCCCATACCACAAGAAGAAAGGTTTCTTCCTACACAAAATACTCTTCTCCTTGAAGTTAAACTAAAAATTCAACCAGCATTATAAACAAATTATCTTCTTTAGTTGCACACATTAAGTCACCACACTTTTTTTTGTGTGTGTGCAGAAATCCAAGATAGCTGGGGACAGGAGGCTGAAAATACGATCAAATGTCATATCAAAATCTTCAGTATGCACCTTCATTTGGTATCACCAAGCAGTACAAATTTAAGTACCATAAACCTGTAGCTGTCTCTTCACTAACCTAGAACGAGAAATCTGAAGCTACAGCTTCACAAGGGGTCACTAACAGCTTTAGAACTTTTATTTCTCTTGCTCCCCTTCCCCCCGCCAGCTCCCCCCTCCCAAGTCCAACACTATCTTCAGCACAGACACAGAACTGGTGACAGCCTATTCGGGGAGCCAGCCAAGCAGAAACATTTGTAGTGGTAACTACTGCAGTGAGCAAAACCACCTCTTCCAGCAATCAGCTTTTAATGTGCTGTTAGGTATAGAGGCTATGCTGATCAAAACACTCCTAGACAATGAAGTAAAGGCAAGCCACTAATCTCTTTAAAGGACTAGCTTGCAGTACTGTGTCAGAAGAACAAAGTCCATTTGACGCTGTATTTGTTTGAAGACAGATTTCCCAGTTTAGGAGTTTCCTTCAGGAGTAGCTTTTAGAAAATTACAATTAAACAGAAGACAGGCCTGCAGTTTTAAGTCTCACAGAATAGGTTAGGCAATTCTGAGGCAAGCTTATATTTCACTGTCTCTGAGTCAGCTGCAGGATATTCCAGCAGCTCCTGAGCAAACTCGTTACTTCGCTGTAAAAATGCCAATGCTATTTGTCCTGACTCTGCACTCCCACAACTTTTGGCAGCAACCCTTCCCTGGCTCTTTTAAAATGGACAGCAGATCTGCATCTGCAACAGATAAGCAGCATTGATCTCGTTTAAGACATAACACAACATATAATAAGTACCCTGCTATGAATGCTTAGATCCCTAAACCAGTCCTACTCCACAGCCTGGAAGAGACTGGTCAACTCAGATTACTACCCACAAACTGCATGCAGGATGCACTTATCATACAACCAGTTTTATCCAGTCCCTTGAACACTAGTCTTCCAACTTGCTGTTAGGAGTTTGGGAGTAGCAGTGGTAATGGGAAGGAAAAAACAGTCTTATTGTCATTCTGCCATTAATACAAAAATTCCTGAGTAGCTAAGTTGGAAGGAAGGACCAATACAAAAGCTTGATAGCTTCCTGCAGGTCTTGCATGTTACTTTGTCAGCCACACTAACATCTCTCAAACAGAAAGAAGCAAACAGAATTAGTATCTTTGCTCCCCTTAGTCCTCACTGTAAGTCAGATGTGACATTTCCAACAGAAAACTGGGCAAGATGTAGCTGATATGCAATTTGCAATATGCTTTGCACAAAAAGATCTATTTTTATTTTAACTTTTCTTGTCTCCTCTTATCAGGAGGCTGCTAATAAAAATGATCACCAGTTTTGAAGCTAGCACACTGGTATATGAACCAGCCAAGAGCACTGACTATGCTTTAAGATATTTACTACCACTTCAAATTCAAATATGAAATGCGGGGCTTGGGAACAACTTCAATATCCTCCCACTGTTGAATTCTGCACAATTGAAGGCAGCTGGTCTCCAGCAACTGCACTCTGAAACGGTGGTTTTAATTTCTGCAGCCTGAAGAAATCAGAGTAGCTGTACCATTTGGTACAAGCCACAGGATCAGACTAGCCACTGTACCGCAACACTGTTCCAAAAAAAGCTGAAGAATGTCTACAAAATAGCAATGAAGAACACAAAAAATTAAGTGTTCAGAACCACATGATCAGTCAAGATACCCAGTCTTCAAAATGCTGACCTTAAATCAGCCTGCTAGCTGCACCTTAAAGTTTCTAACATCCTCATCTGCATTTGTACACTTGTAACCTCCCCAGCAATTCCAGGTAGTGTGGCTTTTATTATTGTTATTCTTTATTTAGATAGGAAATTAGTTTTAATCTTGAGTTCAAAATAACAGCACACTAAAGACAGCCAAGTAAAAAGGGTGTGGTGTTCTGTTTGTTTTCAGGGTTTCTGTAACTGAACTGTATGTGTGTAATTCTCCCATATTTTTCTTCCCATTCCCATTTTACACCAAGTCCTGACAAGCTGCTGACTTGTCTTCCCAGGTGTCACTGACAAGGTTAACTTAACCGCTATGCTCACAAAGGGAGCAAAAAACCCAAGCTAGGTAGAAATGTTTGTGCTGGTAATTTTCCTGACAGAAACTGGATAAATACATGCAGGGTGAGTAAGGTGGAGGAGGAGTGGAAACAAACAAACAAACCAACCCAACCAAAGTTTGTGCTTACAGTCTTCAACCATGAAGCATATATCAGCTTCTTTAACTCAAGCTCCTATTTGAATTTAGTGAAGGACATATGTCACTCCACTGTCAAGGTCAGTAATACAGATCTGAACAATCAGGAACAGACAGAAGGAACTCAGTATACTTTACAAACAAACTTTAGCATAATGGCAAGCTTCTTTAAGCCTCCCTATTTTAGAAGACCAGCTGGCCCTCAGAACTAAAATCTGAATTTTATAAATGTTCTTATACAAGCTCATATGGATCTACTGCCAGGAGTTATGGGACGGTTAGCTTCAAAACCTCATCCTCCCCCATGACACTATGCACTTGCTTAACAAGTATCATCAGCTTTAAATGGAGGTTGGTTTGTTGTTTTTGTTTGAAATATATATTACACTCCTCACATAAGGAGCAATACAAGCTATTACACTAGCGTGTACTGTGTATCATCAGTCCCAACCTTACATTTGAATTCTAAAAATCTGAGAAAAAGACTGCTGCAAGCCTTGCAAGTTTATGAGCTACTAATTTCAAGTTTCTACAGAAAAAAAAAATTTCAAATGTCTTGGTTTTCAAAGGAATGAAAGAGGTGTGTTTTGATGATGAATAAAACTTAGGTATTAACTTCAGATTTTCAAGAAGCAGCCAAGTCAACAAGCCTATAGCATTTCTCAAATCTGAATAGCAACTCTGAACAGCTTCAGTAAAAACTAGATAGACTTTCTTTCTAAAGCAGTTAAATTCCATTAGGACCCAGAGCACAGTGAATTGTTCACTTCTGCCGTGTCTTACAGAGGACAAGAACAGCCTATCTAAGCAGGGTGAATATCAGCCTGACAGTTACCTGCCTGATGTATCAAGACTACAGTGCATTTGCACCTCTGCTGCAGTTCATCTAAGACTAACCCATTTGCATTGACACTAAGGGATTTCATTTGCCTATGAAACAGCTCATATTAAGAGATTGTATTAAATAAAAATGTATCCATCTTCTTTCAAGGTTACTACCTTAACCTTAATAGAATCTCTTAATTAAAAGACTCTTATTACACCTGACTGATAAGCAGCTCCCCTTCCTTCCCTTTGTAAAAAGCAAGTCAAACTTAAAAGTTTGCAAGTCTTCCAGCAATCTTTGAGAGCATCATTTATTAAACCTTGTATGAGAAATTAAGACTGACACATCCAAATCACCATGAGCTATTTAAAGGGAACATGTCTACTGACCACATTTTCATGTAGTTCTCTATGCCTCATCTAGGACAGGCCAAGCAGCCACATCTTTAAATTAACCATTGGTGCTGAATGACACACATTCATAGGTAGAAAAAGCAGATCTTGATCTTGTGACAACCAGAGCAGTTACAAACACGGGTCATCTACATACAAAGTGAAGTACAAGTACCAGAAGACAGCTTTCTTCACGTTCTCAGAAGCTATTGAAGCATTCTTTGGATCTAGTTTTATAATTGGTCTTTCAGGCAGCTGCTGCCCAATGATGTTGCCTGTGTATCTGCTTTACAAAGAGTCAGTAGCTAAAATACACTGCCAACATCAGTTCCACAACTACTAACACCAGATAACTGCAGCACTCGTTCCTGTGACCCAAGAACAGAAACATAAGAACTTAATGTTGCAGAAATTTCCTAATTAACCTTAGTTTTCAAGTCGACATGGAGGAAATACATTCAATTTGGGATTTTTAAATTAAAAAATTATTTTCTCTTATCCTGGAAGTTATTCTGTTTTCTCAAAAAAGGACTTGGATGGGAGCCAGGAAATCATCTAAGTAAGACAATAGTGATCACAAAAACATCAAAGCAGCTTTTCAGGTATATAAGCTCTTTCAGGCTTGAATGACTGACCTTTCTCCTTAAGCAATTTTTGGTGTAACCCACCCCCACAGCTATAAGCACTCTCACAACAAGCAAGCCTACTTCTACTGCTTTTAATCTCATGAAGACATGCTGCAACTGAGATAGTCGCTTGAATATTCATTAGCAATAGCACTAAACTGATTAACAGGAATCCTAAAAGCAGAGCTTTTTTCTTCCTTCAAAGAAGGAAGTCTATAATCAGTTTAGACCCACCTATTTGTTTTTTTAAGGAAAAGCCAAAAGTCTTAGACTAGCTGAAGAAAACATGACAAGTACAACTGGAGAGAAAGAAGAATGAGAAGTTACAGGTGACCTATAAGAACTGATTTATAGATAAGTCTATCTGCAGATGAAAACAAAAATCCTAATTGTGTAAAATAAATTATCCAAGGGCCTTCAGTTTATAACTTATTCTAGCTTTGGATTAAGAAGGAAGATGACAACTTGAGATGTTAATGGGATTGTCATTTGCCTTGTAGGTCCTAATTTAGGAAACTTTCATTTTGTAACTTTCAAGGTTAAACAAGTTCAGGGATTTTTCTCACCAGAAATCACTTTTGATTATCCCTTATGCAAATGGAAATCAAGTCCCCTTCTCCCATATCCTCCCAAATATTCCAACCAATACTGGGAATATTTTTATCAGGTTTTCGATTGAGTTCTGGGGTAATGTATGATTTGTAGGTAATTCTGGAGGCCCTTCATGTAATAGATGTTCTGTAAGCTTAGTAAGAAATCCTGGAAGTACAAGTTCAGTGTTCTGTGTCTGATTTGGAAAGCTTGCTGTAGGAATGATAGTTGGGTTTAACAGTTTTTCTACACAATGAACAGAATATGCTTTATTTCAAAGTAGGAACAGGTAACATGCTTGAAGTTCACTCTGTAGACTTTTATTAAAAAAAATACTCGTACAAAGGATTAAATACAAGTTTTTAATATAATTCCATATACATTCTATATCCACAAAGTACTGAACAGCACTCCCATATTCTGTCTAAAGTAGCAGCATCTGCAGTCCTTACTTTGTAGGAAAAGCAGTATGCAATGAGTGAAGATTATTTTTAATTTAGTCATATACAAGCATTAGAGGGCCTTGATTATTGTCAAATTAGACACCAGTAGTGACCTCTGGATTAGGAAATTCAATTTTTAAAATCCTTCCTCACACTAGCAGTTTAAAGACCTGAATGGACAAAAAACAATTCTGAAACTCCATGAAAACAGGCTCTCAAATAGTGGTTTAGGGATATAAATTATCACAATAAACAAAGCAATGAACCACTTTCCTGTCTCAAATATATATACATACATAAGGTTTACCTTATTATCTATAGTAGGAATCAGAATAAACTTCACAATTTACATATTAATGCCAGGCTTCCCTCAGCTTTCAGATGGCTGATACTTAATACTGCGTAAAAATATCTTGTCACAGGCCATCTGAAGATATCCTAAGAAAATAACTTATGGAATATGTAACAAAGAAAGGAAAAAAGTCAAGCCATGCAAAAAATCTAGTCAAAACACATGCTGTGTTTTCCCAAGTCTAAAAGAAAAAACACCATGGTTTTTCACAGCTCTGAAACATTTCTATCTTCTTTCAGCTTCGATGATCAAAACACTCGTCTGTAGCCTTCAATGCCACGGCAGAAAAAATGCCACAGCAATATAGAGCAGCATTTCTAGATATGTAAGTGCTGTGCTAAAATGTAGCAACAACTCTTTCAGTAGTTCTGCTGAAAATTATGAGCTACCAGCAGTGACAAGATTCCTAACCTGCATGCACTAACATTTAAGTCCAGCTTACTGTTCCTAGACTACAAAAGAACAATCTCATTCATAAACTAACTCTCACTAAACTGCTCAGGTCATTTCCTCAAGTGACACTTGCTTAACATTATTCCCTCCAACCACTCAACCACTAAGCGATAAACTCCTGTGATAAACTCAGTATCCTATGTAATCCATCCAGCTCAAATTTATCCAAGCTAGAATACTTCAGACAATGCATTCTGCTGATAACTGCAGGAAGGTAGACTGATGCCTTCCAAAAGCAGTATGTTCTATTTTGGATTTGGCTAATCTGATCACCAGAAATTTGACTCTGAACCCAGACTATACAGTCTTAAATTGTTCTTCAGATCTCTCAACAGTTAAAACCTGAAAGTCTGTTTCTTCTGTCAAACAAGGAAATTAAGATACATGAATAGTAACTGGTTTAACTGACCTTTTTCAAAGGTTTTAACAGGTTGCAATTTCCAAGCTTTAAATATCCTTAATACATGCTGAAAGAGGCAATAAAGTAGCTCAGATAATCCACAGAATTAAAGTGGAAAAGGGAATATGTGAAAGCACACAAAGATCTGCCAATGCTCAGTACAAGCTACCTTTGCTTTTAGCCACTGTTTTCTGCTGCTTCATTTTCATTTAATTATTTCTTTTTTCCTTTCAGGCATTCCAGTTTGCTGTCACATCCAATTGTGCTGGCTTTTCAGCATTTGTCTCCTGCCTTAGAAAATATCAGTATTTTCACTCATCTCAGCAATCTAAGACCAATTAAGAGCACAGAGTAAAGTTTCTATTCACATGCTCATTACCTAAAGCAAGCAGCATGCAAATATTTCTGCTCCTGCTAGTCTTCTCTAGGAAAGTTGATTACAACTGCTTAATGGAACTGAAGTGCAGTCATCTGTGGTAGTCTTGACTAGACTTAAACACTGAGTTAGCTGTATTAAAAGAGGATTTACTCCTAAAAAATCGTCTAGTGAAGAAAAGACTAGGACTACAAGCACAGAAAAACAGGTGTCATCTTTAAAACCATGCAGACTTAGGCACACATGGCAGAAGGGAGACCAAGAGGCCACAAGAATTTTACAACACAGGCTCCATTCCTTCACTTCCTTTAGGACTGGAGAATTAGAGTGTTCCAATACTACAGGACACTCACCTGTTTAGCCTCTCCTTCCTTTCAAAGGGGATAACAGGCTAGTAAAAAAATCACACCTCTTAGCCAGCTTGCCAAAGTATTAACAGTGACAATTAATTAATTTTCAAGTGTGACTGAGACTACAGTGTAAGTGCAGTAAGATCCAATTTTTGTTTTGCCCATCTGAAGTACAGAATGCCACCCAGAACATAGGCAATATTAATCGATGACTGAAAAACAAATTTAGTCACTGACTGAAAGTTCAGGTGACGAAGTGTATCAGAAAAGGAGTTTGTGAGCTTTACACTGCCAGATGGGATACTTTTCAGCTGCAGGCATTTTGGTGTCTGCTGAAACACAGCAGAATTGAGGAACTAACACAGCATTTAGGCTCTAATGGCTTGTGCAATTAGTCAGGATCTTCACAGGTACTAAGGTTTAAGTACCCTTTTAAAACAACCAATTAGAAGTTTCAATAAAACAGTTAACATTGGTTTGAGAGCCATGTTCAGCCCACAAATACCTGAGATAACCAATCTATAAAATGAGAAGCTGGAGAATTCAGAACAAGCACACCAAGTAAGTTTTTAATAAAGGTCATACATTCACCTGGGTATTGATCTGCACGACTAAGATATGAACTTTCAAACTTTAGAGCCTGCCAGGAAGCTTCCCCCAAAATTAAGCTAACAGTATCACATAAAGGTTCTCTAATACCTTTGATGCATAGTACTTCACTCTTTAGGACAGCCATTTTAGAGAAGCTTTGGTGGAACTTACATATCGATAGGACACAGATGATCAAAAGTACTTGGCAGCAGTTACGTAGCACGACATTTTTTTACAACTATCAGTGGTGCCCTACAGAATTCTGTTTGACGCTGGCCAGAGCCTAAGGCCACCAGAGTCACATGGCTGGGCATACTATACAAAATCTAAAGACCACACACCTTTTTGCATAGTTTCATACTCTTTGCTACTTAAAAGGATGCTTTTATACTGTAGTATCTGAAAACTCACAGAACTGGATCTTGTCACTTCAGAGAAGTTACAATGTTTGGATGCACAGAGTAATTATTTTGCCCTTTACCTAGAGAAACATTCTGGAGTTGCAAGATTCCTACAACACAATCCTTCATCTTAAACATCACCAGCAAGTATACCAAAAGTTTCTAAAAAAGATCTGCGAACAAAAGTGATCTTCTTAACGAGCTTTCTGCACCTTTTCTGGGTATTTGTCTGTCCTGTCTAGAAGTCTGGTTGTTTCCAAGAGTTGTAAGAACCAGCTGTGCTCAAGCTGACAGAGAAGTTATCAGGTCACAAATGAAAGTAATGGTTTAAGAGAGCTTTTCACTGGCAAGTATACTGCAACACTAGCAAATCTATCACTTTATTAGTAGACAAGATTGCCTTCAAGTACCTATACCTCATTCAGATGAGGTGTGAGGAACTGTCAACTACTCATCAGGAGTTACATGTCCAGCTTGAGAACAAAAGTAATTTTTTCCATATATTGTACATTACCAATAATTTGCAGTATTAAAGAACTAGTATCGCAGTTTTAAGTTTATGAACTTGCATTAAGTTCATAACAAGATTATCAACCCAATTACTCTTATGTCTTAGTTGTTTTGACCAACTAAAGCACCACCAACTCATGCAAGTGACCTCAAAACAGTTACTATGTCACTTCTGTTCATTTCCAATTAGGATTTCATGCAGCAGTTATGTTTTATTATCTTCATGGCCAGGCAAAACAGCTTAGAAAGCTACCGCCTCTTACTTGCAGGAAATAGTTAGGTATCTACATTAGGCACGCTCCTGCCTTTCTTCTCAGTTAGGCATGAGCTAGTTTTAAGTTTCAGTTCTCCAGCAGTACCTCACCTAATCAACTTACAACGATTTGCAGCTTTTTGTCCATCTGCCCCTACTTTTACTAAGATGCCTGTAGCAGATATGGCAGTAGCCAGGATCAAACATAATTCTTTAGTCTTACCTAGCCATACAGAATAGCTGCCATAAGCAGCATTTACAGATAATCTATGGGAGTTTAAGACAAACATTACACAGTATTTCACATAACACTAATAAAGTTCAGCAACAAACCACTGCCAGGCCTCAAGCTTCCGGTCCACTTCAAGTGTCAAAGAGATACTTAATGGTTCTGCAGGCATTTAAAATGATCATATATATCACTTACAAGAAGGCACGCAGCAAATGTGGTACTGAAGCATCTTTCCCTCCAGTTTGTGCAGAATTTCAAGCATTCACTTCCACTGTAATACAGCATCTATTTAGCTAACGATCTCCCTTACAAACCAGTAAGTATCTACCCATCATTTAGTTTCTTCTTAGGCTGCAACTATGTAGCCAGCCCTGAACATGGATGTTAAACATTAATCTCCATGGTTTAAGAAACCAGTATGATTAGTCATAATTGCACTGACACTAATGAAATACTTACGAATCTGAAAGTGTCTGCCATTGCTTGTCTGTCAGAACAATTATGTATTTATATTAAGACACACAGACACTCTAAAAAGTACTGTTTAAGCAACAAATATGGTAACAGTCTGACACTTTTTTTTTTCAACTCACTTTCAAGGAAACTGATAAGACAACCGTATTTATCTGCACACCTTTAGGATGTTAAGATTTCTGGCCACTGGAGGGCACCTGAATTGTTGCCAGGCTAATACAGACTACTTGCTACAGTTGCTGCAGAGTTGGCAAACTTCTCCAATTTATACAAGCCTATTTAGCACAGTAAGTCAGCCTAGAAATGCTAGTTCCAGCAAATATACTTACAGTGCACACTGCGTATTTGCCAACTCCAGTAATATCCAGCTAGCTCATACTACCTTTTTAAAAGCAGCAACCTAGAATATTAGATTAACTCTTTCAACCTTTAAGTGAATTCATTCCTTAAACAAGGCCACAGAGTTGATTTACTACTAATATAGCAAGTACTTCACTTCTGAAATACTAATCCAATCAGTACATTGTTTCCTAAAGCAATGTGGAACATTACCGCTTTCATTACAGAAGAACTTTTTGTTAAAGCAACATCTGAACCCATACTTCCCAAGGCAACAAATACATTTGCTTTCACATCAAATCAGGTTACAGATTCATGAGGGTAGGCTGAGCTACGGGTACACGTTTCACCTCCTCACCTTACCCTATCAACTTCATGTTCCACATAGACAGAAATGCCAGAATAAGATTTTCATTGATTTTCTCACTTGCACTTAAAGTTATGCTTCAGTGCAAAAAAACCTTCTCTGGCTCCTTTCTTCTCAGGAAAGGCAACACAGGCCACACAACACTCGTGTATTAAGACATTACCCTCTTAGGCTAAAACCACAGCAAGTTTTACCTTGGAATCAAGTGTCAGTAAGGGATATTAAAAGATAAATACTGTCAGGCTACCTTATGTTGGCAAGTCTAACCCATTCAGTTGGTGCTTAACATCAAAGCACCCCCAAAGCTCAACCAGAAAGTCAGCAATACTGCCTGGCCCATCTGACCAGAATAATCATTTTATCTACAGAGACAAGAAAAATCACATGCAATACTTACTGCCAAGGAATTTGCAGAATCTTGCAAAGTTAACGCTGTGCCTTTTTTAAGTTGCCAGTCACCGAGCAAGGCGGGGGGGGGGAAAGGCGGGGTCAGAGCTTACAAATGTGTGCTGTGAGGACCCAAGAGCAAGTCTCAACTGCCTGCACAGTTTCTCAAAAAGTTTTATCAGTCTTCGGGAAGTAGATGTTCCAAGATAAGCAAGGTCGGTCCTGATTTTCCTGCCACAGTATGCAGCCTACCAGAGCCACAGAACAAGTTTTGCTGCAAGCAACAGCACGGATCACCACAAGCCCAGCGCTACCAGCTCTAACTAAGAATTAGAATGACTGATTTTGATTACTGCTGTATTTGCACACTAGTCTGCCTACTAGACAATATTTTGCAGAAACATCCTTAACCAGGATTTTCAGACTGCACTTACAAACGTAATTTTATCAGACTGAAGCCTACAATAGCCGTGTTTCCTGCCCCATTCTTGCTACCCTTCAAAATACTGCAGAATTAGTTTAGAAAGCCATTAGTACTACCTTGTCTTTATATCCGAATTAACTTCCTGAAGGAATGCGTTCTAAAGCGTTAAAAGTCGAGTTTTGGTAGTGTTAAGTCATTAAAGATCAACATCTGTTTCAGAAAGAAACCGTATGTCTGAAGGACAACCAGGCTTCATGGCCAAGATTTGATAAGCCATTTACTGACACACCACGCAGGCAAAGCAAAACACTAGTGTTCACAGTGGGCTATGTGATCAAGCAAGAAGCCCAGCCTATTTACTGCTTAGGAAAGAAAAAGGAAGCTTGCTTTACTGAGGGTGTAACACAACAACTGAAGAACTGACTTTTTCCATCAAGCTTCGCTTTGTAGTATTAAATCCTTGCTTTTAGAAGCTATTGTGCACTGCTTTGTCCTTTCCATCAACATGTTTTTACACATTTCTTCCCTCGACTCTGAAATGATCAGCCATACAGACCAACATGAACATTCCCACGCATATCAGTTTATGCCTCAACAGAAAATATCTGAACTATAGCCAAGCCAATATGGCATTTCTTTAGAACAAGCCCAGAATGGCAGGGGGGAGGGGGGGGGGAAAGGCGGGTTCAGAGCTTACAAATGTGTGCTGTGAGGACCCAAGAGCAAGTCTCAACTGCCTGCACAGTTTCTCAAAGTTTTATCAGTCTTCGGGAAGTAGATGTTCCAAGATAAGCAAGGTCGGTCCTGATTTTCCTGCCACAGTATGCAGCCTACCAGAGCCACAGAACAAGTTTTGCTGCAAGCAACAGCACGGATCACCACAAGCCCAGCGCTACCAGCTCTAACTAAGAATTAGAATGACTGATTTTGATTACTGCTGTATTTGCACACTAGTCTGCCTACTAGACAATATTTTGCAGAAACATCCTTAACCAGGATTTTCAGACTGCACTTACAAACGTAATTTTATCAGACTGAAGCCTACAATAGCCGTGTTTCCTGCCCCATTCTTGCTACCCTTCAAAATACTGCAGAATTAGTTTAGAAAACCATTAGTACTACCTTGTCTTTATATCCGAATTAACTTCCTGAAGGAATGCGTTCTAAAGCGTTAAAAGTCGAGTTTTGGTAGTGTTAAGTCATTAAAGATCAACATCTGTTTCAGAAAGAAACCGTATGTCTGAAGGACAACCAGGCTTCATGGCCAAGATTTGATAAGCCATTTACTGACACACCACGCAGGCAAAGCAAAACACTAGTGTTCACAGTGGGCTATGTGATCAAGCAAGAAGCCCAGCCTATTTACTGCTTAGGAAAGAAAAAGGAAGCTTGCTTTACTGAGGGTGTAACACAACAACTGAAGAACTGACTTTTTCCATCAAGCTTCGCTTTGTAGTATTAAATCCTTGCTTTTAGAAGCTATTGTGCACTGCTTTGTCCTTTCCATCAACATGTTTTTACACATTTCTTCCCTCGACTCTGAAATGATCAGCCATACAGACCAACATGAACATTCCCACGCATATCAGTTTATGCCTCAACAGAAAATATCTGAACTATAGCCAAGCCAATATGGCATTTCTTTAGAACAAGCCCAGAATGGCAAGATACTTGATATGATTTTATATTGAATGGCTGAATTTAGAGAGACTTAAAGCCTTGTCTAAACATCTAAGTAGCCCCCTTTTAGACAGTACCAGCCATAGACATAGTAGTCACATACCTGCAGCTGTCAGCACCTTTTTATTAAAAGTGCAGTATTAACATTAGGTTCCTGGTCTGTCAGTTACTGAAATTCACATTATAACTTGCCCCAATAAACACCAGTAGACTTTGCCCTTTGTGCTGTTTTAAAGCCTCGCAGTAGTACGTATTTGTAATTCAGAAGCAAAATCACAACTGCTAAGTTGCTGTCTGGTGTGTCTGAACTCGAGGTATCAAGAAAATTCTCTCAAGTAGTTTTCTGGTCTTTGCCTTTACAATAGTTTTGGCACATAAAGATCCTGTTTTACTAAAACCCCTCCTTGATTTCAGTCCATCGACCTCAGCATACCAGCCCAGCCTCTTTCCATTCACCACTTGCATACTTTGGGGGATGGGAGGACCACAGATGTCTGGAATATACAGAGTGTCAGAACAATGGCTGCTCCATAAGAAAGAGATCAAGAAGTAGCTGATTACAAAGATCAACACTGCTATTCCTGAAGTCACAAGTTGCCCATAGTACCTTCAAAGCCTGTCCTTTCTTCCCTGAAGGGACAATCTGCAGTAGAGCTTTTTGGGAAGCGATTCAAAAAGCAGTCCGACGTGCTACCTCAAGTTTTCGCTAGCGAATTTAAGATTTGGCTAGTTTTAAGAAACCTCGCCGTTTCAGGAGCAGCCAATTATGCACAAACGAGAGCCGGAGCTCCCCGTTCCACGGGGAATCAGAACCAAGTACCCTGATATCCTGCTGGGCAGGAGTATCTGCAAGTTGGCTCACACAGCCCAGAAGCGGGTTAGCTGGGAGGCTGCAGCCCGGGCCGTGCCCCCCGGCGGGCCATGGGAAGCAGCAGGCGTTTCCCCTTGCACAACGCGAGCCCCCACGCTGCTCCAGTCCTAAAAGCCATTCGCTGCAAGACTCTGGTTCACGCGGGTGTTAAAAAACTTCATGCGATTGCTCCCAGCTCCGGGGAGCTCCATTTCGGGGGACACCCAGAAGCAGCACAACCCCTCCCGCAAACACGCACGCAACTAAGGCCGAAAACCCACAAGGCGACAACAGATTAGTTCTCTCCCGCTGGCTGCGGTGGCCGTGATTAGTTAATTACACTCGGTACAAACAAACCCGTCCCCTACTCTCTTCCCCCTCCTTTCACCACGGGTGGGCTGCAGCCCACCGGCGGGGAAGCAACCCACCTTCCCCCCCCCTTTTTTGCAAGAAAAGAAAAACACCACGTCAGCG
>NW_009952704.1:729743-732001 GCF_000747805.2 Chaetura pelagica
CCCCCCCACAGCCCCTGCCGAGACCCCCCGAGAACTCTCCCAGACCACCCCCCCAGGTCTCTTTATTGAGCCGTACACGCAGCAAAATACGGATTGCACAAGGTTTTTCGCGGCGCCCGAGCAGCCCCTGCCCCGGCGTGTTCGGGCTCGCACCGCAGAATTGTTCTCCGGACTTTCTGCCTGTGTCGGCTCGCGCTGGCAAAGTGTTACCGGCACGTACCGGGGGAGGGAAGAAAAATAAATAAATACACACACACACACACACATCCTTCCCTCTACGTGGAACAAGGACCTTATGTATCAGCTTGTTTATGTAAAATATCTGTCGCTAGTGAAAGATGGATTTGTGTAACCCCCCCCGCACCTTTACACCTGGCTTTCCACTGGTAGTCCTGTTTTAAATGGGCTCAGAAAGTTACTTTTAAAGACTTCCCCCCCCCTCCCAGCTCTGTTGATTTATTCGGTAATAGGCAGTGTTAGACTAAAGGAGCCTCTTCCACAGTGCTGCTTGATTTTCACATCCACTGCTCCTTTTATTTCTTATTATTTTTACGTTTAGTTTTGTTTAATCGGTGCTTTTCAAAACAGTGGATTTCTCCGTCTGGGAGGGGGGAAAAAAAATAAATAAATGTAGGACTTGTTGCACACAAAAGGCATCCCAATAGGCAGGTGGGCCTGGCATGGGTAGCAGGGGGGTCACAGCCCGGTGGGTCCTGGGTCTGCAGGTTAGCTGCCACTGTGAAAATGGCTCTGGAATGGGAAGACAGTGATGATTTAAAAAACAACACACCCTGTTTCTTCCCCGTGTCCCCCCGCCGCTGCGTGGCACGTAGCAAATCATCCATCTGCCAGGCTCCCTGTGCGGTGGGCAGCCTCGCGTCCCCATTAGCGTGGAAATGAAATGCCACCTGGGCAACCCTGAGGTCGGAGGTTCAAGAAATAAAGCTTTCCTTGTTGGGCTGGGTTTTTTGTTTTGTTTTGTTTTGTTTTGTTTTCTCAAGAGACAGTGGTCTGTTTTGAGAATGGCAAAAAGGAGGGCAAGGACGGGGGCAGCTGTTGGACTTGGCAAAGTAAATCCTGCCGAGTCGGTGCCAGCAGGCTGTGGATGCTCATCACCTTCCCGAGGAGTTCCTTGATGCAGCTGTGGAGCAGAAGGACCTGGCTGATCTTGACACCAGAAGTTTGATTCCGATTTACAAGAGTCGGAGAAACTATTCCTGGAGATTGGTTTGGGCATTAAAAAAAAAATTAAAATTAAATTAGAAGTGCTAAGGGGAAGAGTTAATTTATTTGTCCACCTCCCCTTTTCAGCTGCCTTCCTCTGCAACCTTGGGAAAATCTGGTCTGCCCCTGTTTCACTCTTTTTAAAAATGGGGACAGGAGTACTGACAGACCCCTCCTTTTAGATCCCTGGATCAAAGGTACTATGGAAGTTCGATTTGCAGTTTCTATGGGGCATTATTGCCAAATTTACTATAAGCGATTCCATTGGGTACTTGATAACAACAGTAGAATCAGTCAAACGCCCTTGATGCATTGCATGGTCCCAGATACCTTTCAGAGCCTCTTTGTGTGCCATCCCACCCCCTGAGGTCTGCAGGGATGGGGCTTTTGGAGCCTGGATTTTGCAGGAGCAGGAGGGGTACAGTCTGTGTCTTTGCTCCTGGCCCCTGAACTATGGACTGCTTTTCTTTATGACCCGATGAGGACAACTGGAACTAGCCCTTTTAAAAACAGGTTGAAAACATACAACTTATATTGTGTGTGTGTATATATATAGATATATTTCATAAGGCCTTTAGCACATAATGCTAAACTCGTGTTGATTTTTGGTTGTTTTCCTCTTGCATGGTTTGTTGTCAGTTTAATCTGTATTTGTTTCGTTGCAAAGTGGTTAGGATGCCTTTGGATCTAAACACATTGCTAATAGAAATTGGGTTCAGATCGTTGTGATTTTTAGCTATTAGGCAGCTAAATGTTTTCTAAAATTTCGCCTTTAAAAAAACCCCACAACTACCACAGGAAAACTACTTATCTTAATAGCTGGAAGTGTTACAATTACGATGAACTTGTTACACTGTTCCTTCGATTACAAAAGATCTTTCTAAAGTACGTTGTGTTTCTAATTTTTCTGAAATACCCTGAGTTGTGGTCCACTATCAAAATAAGAAGAGTGGACGTTGCATCAGATATTACAGCGCGGGTCTTCATGAGTGAATTCACAAGCAGGACAGTTCTTTTTCTTTTCTTCCCCCCCC
>NW_009952704.1:732087-763537 GCF_000747805.2 Chaetura pelagica
CCCCCCCCCGCCCTCAAGAAGCACTAAGTGTGTTACAGGCAGCTTCAGAAGTTTCCTTAGAGCTCTTTTATACTTTAATAGATTTGTTTTGGTGGCTGTTTGCTAGACGACTATGCTGCAGACATATTTTTTTTTCAAAAGGTCAAGCAGTCTTCTAACATGTCCATTGTGCATCACTGCAGTAAGAAATCCTCAGTGCAAAAGAGAGCTTCATGGTTAAATTTTAAAATATAATTATTTAAATCTTTTTGTGAGGCTTTTTTTTTTTTTTTTTCCCCCCATCATTATTACTGCTTTTGGAGAGTCAGCTTCTAACAGGGTAGAAAGCAGGAAGCCCATTAATTAAAAATAACAAACAGCAAAAGGTAAACTTAGTTGGTCACCTTTCTGTCTGAAATCCTGGCATTTAGCTACGTTTTTAAGGAACATAGTGACGAATGAGTAGCCACAGCCCTAACTTAATGACAAAACCAAATTACCAACTATGGGAACATCTAGGACTCTGGGCCTGAATCTTTGATTTCCCACATGTATCTTAAAAACATATGCATAATTGGCTTCTAACCGTGCATGTTCTAGGAACATACTCAAGAATCAACTAGAGATATTTTTTTCAGGCACTGACTAAATAAATATTCACTTGTCAGAAAAAAAAAAAAAAAAAAGGAAAAAAAGACATAATTCTGATCAAATAAAAAAAAAAAAAAAAGGGGGGGGGGGGGGGAGGGGGACTGGGAATAAGAGGAATCTTCTCTTCCAGTGAAGCAAAGTTGTAGTGTATTAAAAAAAGTCACGTATTTTCACTTTCATACAGGGGTGAAGGGGAAAAGACAGTAGATGTGTGTAATATTTAAACACTCTTTGAGATATAGGACTAATAAGTGTAAATTCTGTCTCACACTTGAGACCTACAGTTTATTAATACGCATCAGAATCTTAGCTATGCTAAAGCAAACAGCTGTGCCATTTGGGCTCAGTTTCAGAAAAAAAATAAATAATTAAAATAAATTCTTTACAGATAAAGAAAATTATCCAAACTCAAAGTACGGTTGAGATTTCACTTTTCTCAAAAATTATACAAAAGAAATTATGCCAGTGTGTAACTCTGGGTAATTTTGAAGGGAAGGAGACCCTGAAATTTATTAATACATTAGTATAGAAGATACTGATCAAAACGTTTTTTAACTGGTTGGGATGACAAAAATTGGAGTTGTCTATAAATGTTTCAAGCATCAGAAATAGAACTACCATTAAATAAAAAAAGAAAAGGCAAGCTATTCTTTCCCTCAGTGTTCCTGTTTTGGATATATTCAGTACACCTTTGAGCATCCCTCTTTAATTCAGTACACATGAATGCCTACAACAGTTTAACTTGATATATCAGAAACTGAAAAAAGTCTCCAGCTGATTTAGCAGCTGAGGCATTACTCATCAGAACATCTGATTACTAGCATATTGTGCAGTGGAAGAGAATCAACATGAAGCACTGCATCTCCCAATACATATATTTTAATTACTACTAGCCAAACAAATATCAAGACGGCTTTGTATTAAAAACTGGTTGCATGATCATGTAAACAGAAATCCACAATACTGATCCTTTTCCAAATGTTGTCATCATCAAGCATGCCACAGCACCTACATTTTCCATAAAATTTCTCGGTATGCCTGTCTCTTAATGATTATGGGTCTCGTACTCCTCATTTAAAACAATTGCAATGTTGTGTTCAGGCACCCCGGCAGAAAAGCCACCCAGAGACACAGGCAAAAACAACAACAGTCTCAGAGGTGTGACACCTGCCTTCTTCTGCCCTAATCAAACCCCATCCACATGAGCCCCCTGATTTCTCAAATGTGCAACCATTAAGTGTCTACAATCTAAATTTATAGCTGTACTCGGGTAGAAAGCTGTCTCTAAAAAGGTAGTTGATACATGCATTTTTCCTTTTTCTTTCAATAGCTTTAGGCCATGTCTCCTTATACAGAGGAATTGATTCTAATATGTCATGTTAAAACACAGGATAGGAAATTGTTAGGACCTGATTTTTCTGTTCAGACCACTCTCTCTTAATTACTGTGCAGTCTGAAAATATGAGAGGAGTTTCATTTCAACAAATCTCCAAACAGGCTGTGCATGGACTAGGGCTTCACATTTTCCTTACGCCGCAGAAAAATGTCCTCTCTCCTTCCTAGCTGAAAGCCCCGAGCAGCTGTAAACACCTCTTGCTATCTGGATGCTTGGCTCCCATAACGCAGTCCAAGCACCTTAAGAATCCACTGGTCAAATGCATTTCAACGACTGGCAATCAAAATTTTCCTGAAAGCCTGCAGCATGGAGGTAGTAGTTGTAGCATTTAAGCAGTTGTGGCAAGGAAACACTCTTTATTTCTTGGCTCTCCATTTCCCACCCGCGTGAAACGTGGGTAACACCACACTCCGGGCACATTTACGGACACCGCTGAAGAAAGGGTAGGAGCAATGGAGACAACTGCTAGAAGCTCCCAACGCCGCAATGCGATTACAGTACGTTTTCCTTTCCTTGTTCTTTCGGTCAATTCAGAGCAAATTTCATCCCAGCTTTTAGAAATCACCATCCTTTCCCCCTTTTTATTTCAAAATGGTTGCATATTTTTTTCATTCACGAAAAGGTTAAAGGCGTTTCCCCATTGCAGGAGGGATTATCTTACCAGAGGATTCTGGGACTGCAGATGTATACTGCGGCAAAATCCTAAATTCATCGGCAAAAAAAAAATCATTTCCAGACCCCAGCTGCTAAAAATAATAGAATTATAGTAAATCATTGATAAGATTAAAGACATAAAGCCATTTTTACGTTCCAGAGTGCCCCAAAACATGAGTCTTTTCTCTTAATTCATTTCTTAAATAATGCAAATTTTAAAGTAGCTTTTCTATCCCAAGCACGCAGCGCCATGAAATCGATAATTTTTGATCTTTTGGTTAGTAGGCAACATGGTGAGCTATTGCAGTGACTGCAGGCAGCAGACATGTTCTTGTCAGCTAAAAATTTTCATATTGTTTTTGAGTCCATGGAGATTTGCGGATGGGATACAGCCAGTTATAGCTTCAGCTTGCACTTTGCTGGGGGGACGTAAACCAGCACCGTTTTAGATGCGTCTATAGATATAGATATATGTTTTAAAAGCAAGAAGCATTACTGGATTTTAAACAAAAAATTATGTAAAAAGAATGGCTGGTGTGATTATAATCGCATCATGCAGGGTCCACGGTTTCCATTTAGTGAAATTTCGCAGAGGGCAACTTCTTAAGAACATCCCTGCTGTGCAGAGTGAAAAGCATGAACAAACCAAAGACAGAATTCATCTGTGTTTATATTTTACAGACAATGAAAAACCTACTCTTTGTATGCCTTTTTTTCCACCTTATTATTTCACGAAAACTGCAGCATTTTCCCCACCCCCACCCGAACACTCACCACCCCAGCACTGCGGTGTTCGGTGTTTCTTTCTTTCATTCTTTCTCTCTTTCTTTTTTTCCACCTCTTCTTCTTCTTTTTTGCTTTCACAAATTCTGCACGCGCCATCTTTGTCTATTGTTGCTCTTTTCTAATTTCTCTTGCCCATTCTCTTTCAAATCAGCTAATAAACAGAAGGCTAAGTGCCTGATCCATGCTTAGTATTATATTCTCCCCATCTTTTTCTTTCTGAGAGAAAAAAATTATTTAAAAAAAAACCCCAACAACCAACAGACCAACACTCCACACCCCAAAATTCCTGTATTACCATAACCTGTTGTATACAGTGGCGATAAAAAACATTATTAACATAATAGCAACAGCTGCAGCCTAAATAGAAGCTATGAGATAATAAATGTGCTACAACAAATTAATTTGCTGCAGGTGCTTGTGCTCTGAACTGTGTAACCCAAGCCATTTCAAGTCTGAATAGAATTATTATTCCCCCCCACATGCTAAAACAAAGTGCAGAGTGAAATGTTCTGTTATTATAAATATCTTGTCCTGTCTCCTGAACATTTCCACCACCAGCAAAGAGTGGAAGAAGGGATTTTGAACCTAAGTAGAAAGCCGTGGCATTTAAAAATATTTAAAGAGGCTTCAAGTCATGTCCAGGCTTGAAGAGATAATGTCTGTTTATACATTAATTTGCACCTATTGTCTCTTAACCAGAGCTCTATAGGTAGTGATGCACTGAGGTATTACATATGTGCAATTGGCAAGGCAGGGGCTGTAAACATCTCATTAGTAACAGATGCATATTTGTATATGTTTGCTCTTCCATTTACTTCATTGCAGAGAAAAAAAAATATCTCTTTGCAATTTGGCTTGTGTAACGTGCAGTGAACTAAGCAGGGATTTTTACTGTTTGCTTTTTTTTCCTGGTAAATAGAGTGTTGATGGGAGCCAGTTACTGGTTACCTCACAGTCATGCACCAGTAGCACGTTGCAGCATTCTTCAGAGTAGGAAGATGGGAAGTTAAATGAAGCCAAGTGATCTGTTTTCACTTGGGCATCATAATGTAAAAATTAACCATGTGCTTTTAAAATTATTCTTTAATTTTTTTTTTTTCTTCACTCCCTCTCTTTTTTTTTTAACTGCTCACAGACCTAATTATCTGAAACCTGGTGAAAAGGCAAAATTAAGGGCTTGGTTGTGCTGACTTTACTAGCTTACACAGCTATACAGCATACACAGCATTTTTTAAATTTTTCTTTTGCCTTTTTTTTTTTTTTTCCCCAAATGTAATTATAGAACTTGTGTGTTTTAAAAGATATATTCTTCTCATGCAGTGACCTTGAAATGGTCCTTCTGTACCTTAAAAAAAAAAAAAAAAAAAAAAAAAAAAAAGAAGAAAAGTCTAATGTGTATCCTAAGATAACTAATCAAACTAATTCCTCACACAGGACACATTTCCTCTGTGTTTTGGCGTAGCTTTGTAGGGATGAAGGAAGCTGGACGAAGCACTTGTGCTGGAGCCTGGCAGAGAGGTGCACTGAAACCCCACCAGTTGTGCAACCCTTGCTCGTTGGTGGTGATGACGATGATGAGCACTTGCTCACATGAGTCGGCCCAGGAAGGTCAACTGGATTACTCATGAGCCGGCGCGATGTTGCACAACTCGTCCCCAAGCTAGAATTTGCATGTCTCAAATCCCTTTTACCAGAAGAAGAAAATATATAATCAAATAAACAAGGATGTGTATACCCTGTGCCGGTGAAAATTGTTTTGTTTTCAATGCTGCTTTTGTATCAAACTCTTGTTTCTACTCCAAAGATCTGATTTTTAAGTTGTTAGTTGTGCTCACCTCCCATCTGTGTCCATAGCTATTTTCTCAGAGTAACAATTGGGACATGAATCCATAAATTTGAGGCATTCATTTCCATAATAGTTTGTGGTAATGGGTCTCCCAGTCATCATCCAAATGAGTAAATAGTATAGCATTTCTGCATATGAAGCAGAGTGAAAATGTGCTTTCCCAAAGTTCTGTGCAGGTATTTCCACAGCTCAGTGTTTCCTTTCTCCTGAAGTAAAGCTAATGCAAAAAACGAGTGGTGCTATGGGCTCTGTCCTTCAGACCCCACCTAAAGAAATGTGCAAGTATTTCTGTATCATGCTCTTAAGAGGCAGGGTTCTATTCATGCTCATAAAGGATGCCTGTATCATGCCGGCAGGTCATTTCAGTAGGTGAAATGGGATCAACATTTCATAACTTGTTCATCCATCTAACTGGCTCCTGCTACTGAAGTACCTGAGCACCTGCCTGGTTCAGGTTATCTGGACCACACCACACCATAGGAAAATGCAAATCAAAACTGGATTTCAGGTTGTTTAGGCAACTAGCAGAGTACTGCATACCATCTCTTGTTCCTCCTAGCAGGTGCTTTTGAAAATTTGCCATCTGCCAAGCAAAATTACTTGTTTGACATTCAGTAGGAAAACTGGAGGAGAAATCATGGTTGACCTAGCCCTGCAGAGGAGAAATGCATGTGTTGGAGAACAGTGACTTTACCCAGCAAAGCATTACATGACGGGAGTCATGGGTGGCTTTATTAAGAAAGCATATGTATGCAAATACTTTTGGAAGTAGTACACTACTTGATTAATTTAACGTGGAGTGGGGGGAAGGTAGGTACAACAAGCTGTGTCTTTTTCCATTGTAAAACTCTCTTTCTTCACCAAAGAACAAAAAAAGGAGGAGATCTGATAGCTGGCTCTGGAAAAAAGGAGATGGTTAAATCTAAGACAACCTATGCAAGGCAGGTAGTGTGACTGGCAGCTTTTTATTGCCGTGTGTATGGCTGCAACAAAGCAGAGATTTTCATTTCTTTTTTTCCACAGGCTAATGTGCCTTAAGATTAAGCTCTATTGTGAATGTTGAGTGTGAGCCCAACCCTGTCAGGTGCAGATCACCCAATCCAGAAAGCATTTTTGGGAGTTAAGGAAGACCAGACTACACACATTAAAAAAAAAACCAACAACAACAACAAAAAAAACAACCCACAACCCTAGAAGCAAACAACGAACCCCCCTTCACTCCCCAAGAAACCCCCTCAGAAATAAGACTTAGTTATTGTGTTAGCATTTTATTATATCTGGTAAAATCTACCCATAACTATAAGTGAGCACTTTATTTATTTGCCTCATCTCAGTTACTGTAACCTGTGCTTACATGGGTTCTGTTTGTGCAAGCATATTCTTCAGCACAGGAGATGTGAACATGAATGCATAAGTCTGTAGCACTTTCCTGGGCTGTGCTCATCCACAGACTCACCCGTTTATTTGTGTGGGTTTTACAATAATGTTTTGTTATTGTTTTGTGTTAATATTTGCTACTGTGCTGGCTCTGCCTTTTTCCTTCCACCCACCTTTCTCCTCATGTGCGCGCTGCCAGAGAAGTGTGGTTTGACTGAAACCATTCCAAGAAGTATTGCCATCTACAGCAGCCTCACCAGGTATTATTTGCCAGGCTACATCCACAGGGCTGGGGGGAGGCAGCACGTGGACACACTGGTCCTATCTGTCTACCTGCAGGATCCCTGCAGCCCGACTCCAGCCAGCCCACTGGTTTGTCTGGAGAGGGCTGTGCCATGTCTCAGAGCATGGATGTCATAAAGCTGGAGGATTTTGGGCTGGGGCATGTGTACACAATTTCTGAGCTCTTCTTTTGCCCCTCTGCAAGGCTGGACAAGTCAGACCCTTTCTTCTTGCTCCAGATTACCCCCAGCACAGAGGGGTGGCTTGCAAAGTGTCTTTGGGTGAAGGGCTTAATTCCAGGTACCCGAGCCTCTAGAAGCAGAAGTGAGGAAAGGCCTTTGCCAACAAATTTACCTATCCTTATGCAGGAGCCTGCAGCATGTGAAATACAGTAGGGCAGAGAAGAAGCTACTGTGTTTCTGGGGAAACCCCAGGTGAGAGGGCAGCTATTTCTTCTCATAGGCTTCTTTCTTTGCCCTTCTGCTGTGTTTGCCACTGCCTTTCTCAACCATCACGTTCCTCTTCCCATTTAAAAGCCACACAAGTTCTCAAATTATTATTTATTTTGAGGCTGTTTAATGCCAGTGCACAGCAGAGCCCCTCTCCCACATAAAAAAAACATGGCAATGCCTCCTGATATGGTGCATGGTAGGAAAGGACTTGAATATGGCTGAGCTTGTGCTGTGGAAGGAAGAAGGAGCAGATCAGAAGGTCTGTCTGGGGAGGGATGTGCAGTGTGAATGGGAAACAAACCCAACAGGAGAAGGGGGGGATGTCAGCTGCCAGCACCATCTCCTTTGAAGATCTCCACAACCGGAAGGAGGATCAGGTTGCCAGCAGACTCTCTCTTCCCTAAACATCCTGCCCCTAAAAAAAGGAGAGTGGAGCACAGATTGCCAGAGGCCTTTTCTAGTCGCCCCCTCACCCTGCGAGTCTCCTGTCCTGCCACCACCACCATGGAGGGTCCCCCCTGATGTCTCAGCTGTGGCTGGACTGGGGGGCAGGGGCACATGCCTTGGCTGTGTAACTTGCTAACCCGTTCCATTTACTCACTGCATTTGGGATAGAAAAAAACAGTACCTGGGTTTTGGTTTTGGTTTCAAAGGCATTTGTTTCTAAGGTATTGTCACCTCTAGCAGGTTTCACCCCTGTGTGTTGTTTTGTAAGCTCCTTGGCTGCATTATTCAGCAAGCCCACAGTACAAATCACAAGGTCAAAGATGGGTGAGGGGGTGCTTTTCTAAACAAGTGACAATGGGTGAGGAAGAGTAAAACCAGCTTTTTTGGCATGAATTTCCCAAAGAATGAAAAGCGTGAGCAAGGAAATAAATAAATAAAAATATTTTGGCATGGACACAGTTAAATGCAGGTTTCACATTTTTAAAAAATACAGATGATTTGAAATTCTTTTCTGGTGCCGTGCAAAACTGATCCTGACTTTTAGGAATGTCCCTCAAGACCTTTATACACCTACGTTCTGTTGCTTTTCCTTTCATCCTCTTGTCAGTCAATATTTAACCCTTCTGGATTCTGACCATTTGATAGTGTGAGTGCTCAGTATAGAGCTGATCAGATAGTTAAAAGGATATTCTTGCATATTTTCACAAATGAAAGCACCACGTTTGGCTTGCTGTGATTTGTGGGTTATATTAATACAAATACACAGGAGCTTGTTCACTGAGGCACTAAGTCTCTCAAAATCTTCCCTGATTTGTTACACAAGCTTTTATTTATTTGGAAATCCATCCCATACGTTTATTATTTTTCATTCTTTCTTGTACATGAAATCTGGTATTTAAAAAGCACCCCATACCAAAGCAGCAAGTGTGAAAGTTTCCACATGATTTGTACAGCCACTGAGCCCCCCTAAATACTCAGAGCAGACAGTTTGAAAAAGAGCATATGAGGCTGGTTAGTAAACACTGGTACAATTTTTAAAAATCTTACCTGAGTGGTAGTAAATGTGCAAAATAAGGACTAAACAAAAATACTCAACCATCTATAGACATCTAAAAGATTTTTAAGTAGCTACCAGTCTCAGGCTCGTAGTAATATCCTTGACTGTTGTCTAGTTTCAGGAGTGTAAGGAAATTGTTATGGAAAAGGTGACAATAGTATGTCCTGTTGAAACTGTGAACTAAAATGAAGCAGCTGTACATCAGAGAGAAAGTCTGAACCAAGAGACTGATAATGAGAGTGGCAAGTATTTTTTTCTTGCTTATGGGTGCAAAATCCAGCAAAGACTCCGTTTGAAGACAAAGCACGTAGTAATGTGATCATAAAAATCTCCTAATGGGGACTATGTGATGTACAGTAAATGTATTCCTTTCAATACATTATTCCCTCTACACACAGCCTTTCAAGGTTGCCTCAAACTGTACTGGGGGTATGATAGCATTGGTGTAGCTAGATGTAGGCAGAGCTGAACCTCCTGTTCCATTGCTATTGCAATTATTTGTGCTGCTATTATTTAATACCTGTATCACAGCAGCTCCTCAGAAGCTTGGGTGAAAAACGTCACCCTGCTTTGGTAAGGCAGTGTGCAGACACTGCCAAGGCACCATCAGTGCTCTGAAAAGCCTGCAATTGATGGAAATGAGTGACGTGGAGAGGGTGGGGAGAGGAGCACAGTAATTATAGGTGGGGCTGGTAGTATTACCTGTTATTAAGGGCTTGCCTGACACTTCCCATTTTAAGACCTGGTTTTGGTGGTTTGTAGCTACCTAGTACACTCTAACCATTTGTCTTTCACTAGCCTTCTGTCCTTGGCTGCTCAGGCTTTATTAACAGGCTGCTTTATTTCATTTAGGCATCATGGCAGGATTGGGGCTGATGGAGGGAGCAGCAGCTTTTAAAAATAACAGAAATACATTTTTCCATTTTACCTTTCTTTGTTTACTTGAAATCAGGACTCAAATATTGTAATGTCACCCTGTTTCCTTTTTGTTCCCCCTAGCTATCTGTCTGCGTTCATCTGTGATCTCTTGTCTTGGATTTAAGTTTGCCTTTCTGTCCTCCATTTGTACAGTACTTTTGTACGGCTGGGTGCAGGTCCATGACTGCTGCACATATAAGCTACAGCAGTGCCAAAAAATATTCTGCTTTTGCTTAGACGAATGCTTTTATGGGAAGCAAAGAAATATTCCCTGTCCAGAAATCCTTCACGGTCTCTTCCTTATTGATTGTGACTCCTGAGTTGCTTACTTTTCCCCTCACACCTAGAGTGCTGGAAATATTTCATGTTCAAATATGAGGGGCTTTTCTTGTCAGCAACAACTTCTTTTAGTAAATGCTGCTGCTAAAAATAAAAAAGGCTGTTTTTCAGGCTGTTTCAACAGGGACACAGTGCTGTTCAGGGACAGAGCAGAGCAAAATCTTATTTTCACTATCTGTGCATCTGGAAGCAGCACAGAGAGGAAGGGATTGAGCTACTGAGTTCATGTTTCCACTGGAAATGCAGAACACAGGGCCAAGACTCATTAAGATTGTTATACTATGTCAATATGACCTTTCCCTTTGTATGTTGCCTCCTTCAATTGACTTGAAATTGGACTAAGCAGCAAGCACCATGTTCAAGACTTCTGAATTTCTTCAGCAAAGGTCGATGTTTTCAACTGTAAGGGGATCATTGTTTCAATAGTGATTTTTGTGTTACCCATAAGGCCTCACAGGCCATTTCATTAATCCCTGTTATAGTCTGTATTTTTCACCCCCATTAAACTAAAGTGTTGACAAAATCTTACATAATAGGATAAATGCAAAAATCACTAAATTCACATTATAATACCAAGTTGTTAACCTTATGCTTTCCATTCCTGAAGCCAGATCCTGCAAAGTGTTTCAGGTTCTTTTGCTTTAGTTTTAATTATAAGACTTTTTTCTCCTCCAGCAAAGTGAGCACCCCTGACATTTGCAGGATCAGTTCCCACATTTAAACAAGTCAATCACAAAAAAGTCTGAAGGCTGAATGTTTGAAGCTGTTCCTCTTGGGATTAAGGATGGTTTCCTAAACGCAGACCTGTGTTCTCTCCTTGTAACCTGGTTATAGACCATGTAATGTATGACACACTTTTAGAGTGTAATCATATGGAAAAGTCCTTGGCCAAAAAAAGCAAGCAAAGAACACTAGATCTCAACAAACCACAAATGTCCTTCAACATCTGAGTGTGGGCAGACCCGGGAGCTGAAGACTGTGCCATGCATCAGGCAGAGGGTAATTTTGTGCTGATTTAAAACAAAACAAAACAAAAAGAACCAAACACAATATCCTCTAACAAATCTGATTTGGCCTAAGATCTTTATGTGGCTGTAATTTGTGATTAATTTGTTCTTTCCCTCCTGGGTGGCCTCTATCAGCTTTCAATGATGCAGTAAAACACATTCCCCTACCCTTCTACCTTTGTCTTTTAAAAGCAGCCCTCAGTCCTTGCTCACAGGTCTGCCAGCTGAGAAGGGAAAACTGACTTTTCTTCTTTTTGAGGACTCTTTACACACATGGACATGCACAGAACTCCTGCAGGGGTCAATGGGAGTATATTATGCAGGGATTGAGATGAGAATACGACTCTGTCTTGCTGGTGTATTTCCTAAGATCAGCTGGAAAGAAGGTGTTTGCAGGACACAGTTTGCTGGAACCATGCTAGGTTCATGCCAGCTGCTGCAAATGCGTGGTAATAAGCCTATTTCTATGCAAAAGAACTTATTGCTCATAATTTCTGTGAGCTTCTAACAGATTAGTGTTTAGGGTTGCTGGTTTTGTTTTGGTTTTGTTGCTTTTTAAAAATTTTGTCTTTAATCAGATGTTTACAAGAAGTATTTTATTTTTTAATGCAGTGCTAATGATTATCAGCTCCATCTGACTCACCCAGCTCAGAAACTAACTTATGTTGGTTTCTAATGATACATTTCTAATGCTAAAAGCTAAAGTAAAAAATGAAATAAAAAATATTTATCCAAATAACTTGGTTTTTCCTCTTATCTGGAATTAATATGAACAAATTTCATGATCAGAAGCAGAATCTGCATATATACAGGCTGCAACCATTTGAGCTCTAAGTGCATGGTGTGCTGCTGGGAAGGGGCACCACAAGGTGGGGGAGACTCCTAGGGTTCAAGAAGACACAAGTCAAATTCTTTAGAAACTTTCAGCCTTAAAATGATGAGCTCATGATCTGATCCATACTTTCGAAGAGCCATGTTCTGGCAAACTATCCATTTTGAGCCGTTCTAGTAAGATGCAATAACTAGATGCACGGTGGTAGATCCCGTAAATGTTCCTGTGAGCATTAGACAATCTCTGTTCCTTTTCTTGTCGTGCTACAGTGTGGGTTTTTTTTCTTTTTCTTCCCCTCCCCGTATCCTAATAAGGAGGAAAACAAGGGAAAAAAGAGAAGTAGCTGATACCTGTCTGGTTTCCAGGTAACATATATCCGTATCACAAAGTAGGCATCAGAGTTGGCGTGGGCCAACAGAATGCCCCAGGGGCTAAATTGTTCATAAAGACCAAAACTTACCAGGAGCTGGTCTTTCTTCCGTGGCAAGGCTGAGTGGGGTGGAAGAACCTGAATTTCTTGCTGATCCTATGTGTGGCTAGACAGGTCTTCACCAGCGTTCTCATGTTTTTCATGAGTTTGAAATACACATTAACATTTTAAAATAAAAACCAGTAACTGTGTGAGCTTCCAGGCTTTCCAAAAGCCTATTTATAGCCTCATATACTGACAAGCAAATTCCTACGTACACTGCTATCCCCAGCTGATTTTAGTAGATGAGCCTCTGTTGGATCCCCATCCCCAAATGACACTTCCCATTCTAGAGGGGCCCCCAGATAGTTGCATCTTGGCTCTCCTCCAAAAAAGATTTGTGAAAGACTAATCTTTATTCAAGCAGGATGTGTCAGATTTATTTCTGGTCTCTGTGACGGAAGGAAGCTGGCTTGACTTCTCCATTCAAGCCTTCCTAAAGTCTTTATCATCCCTGGCAATATAGTTTAACATGTAAGGTGGATTCCTTTGGCATCTCACCCAACATAGCCTAGGACCATCCTCTGAAACATCCAGTTTGGAAGAAAAGTCAACAGAAGCATCACTGATGCTCCTGTGGGGGTGCTCCCACTTAATGAAATTTTCTGGAATGGGTAAAAGAAAGGAGAGTTCTGAGTGGGCTTCATGGAGTTACAGACTAGGAGGTCAGAGGTACTGCTGTTTAATGCAACTGATCGTGCTCTACAAGGATCCTAATATAGATTTTTTAATTGCCAGGGACAGGGAACCCAGCAAAAGCTTTGGGAGGCTCTTCTTGTAGTCAGACATCAGCACTTCTAAAATCTAGTCTGAACTTGTCCAGTTTCAACTTGCAGCTTCTGGGTGATGATACACCTCCATCTTCTGTACCACACAGCCCAGTATGAAACTCTGAACTTACAGACCGATGAAGTCTAGTCCTTCATTTCTCTGTGATAAAATGTCATCCTTTTACTATGTAAGACAAAATTTCCAAATCTGATGTGTTTTACAGCTTATTGACACCTTTCTAGTCCACAGACACCAGGATGGGACAAAGTGGCTGCATCTAGACTGTGCCTGAGCTACAAGGTGGTGTGTTGGGCTTGCTGACAGGGTCCACGCTTCCACGTGGCAGCCTCTGGGTTTCCATGACACTAGTGTCTGGTGTTCCTTTCTGGAAATCCAAATTCTGGAAGCCCCTACATCCAATTGGAGATCCCAGGAAGCAAAGGCCAGGGCACGTGGCACAGCTGGTCATGACTGAATGAGGCACATGTACTGCTCACTCGCACAGATACAAGTTAGATCCCCACCGAAAAGTTGCACTGAGTCACGATTTCTGCTCCCTGACGGTTCCCCAGAAGTGGAGTCGCACCAAACAGACAGATTGCTTTCACAAAAGGAAGCTGCAAGGTTGTTAGGATTCACAGCCGGGCTTAGGCCTTCACTGGATGAACCACGGCCAGAATGAGAAACGCAGCCTCTGTATCTCAAGGATCTCCCAGCCTTGTCTTACAGACTTGGTCTTTTGGCTGCTGTGTCTCCCCAGGGATTAGTACTCAGCTGGCTGTTCACCACGACTGGGTTGTCATTGCTTTCCACTACAGAGTCCTCAATTCCATAATGACCTCCTGCAGTCACAGTTTCTTTACACTTTTATATTGTATTAGAGAACATGTCCTTTGCTTACTAATAGCTCGCCCTGCCTCAGTGACCTCTTCTCTTTGTTCACCCCCCACCTCTGTGTCATCTGCCAACTTTATAATTGAGAAGTTTTTATTTTCTTCCAGGTCACTGATAAAAATGCGAAGTAACTTGGTGTTTTTGTTGGCAGAAAGGGCCCACGGGACTGCCCCTTGCAACCTGTGGGCTCTTAGAAAATTTGGGCTTCTTATTATATCAGCCACAAACTCGCCTCAAAGGAAAGCTGCCTAGGAAAGGACTCCTATCAATATCCCACTGGTATTCCAGAGCACAGCTCCACTGCACAGGGAGAAGAGATTTACGCATATTGAATTCACTGTTATTACTTTGACAAATAGCATAATCCCTCAGAGCTAGTTCCCGCATAATCACTTCTGTGTGTTTTTACTGACCTTAGAAAGAGAACTAGAGATAAGAATAGTTGAGAAGATGGAGGACAGCTCACCAGACCTTCCTTTGCTCTGGGCTGATACAGGCTGCCTAGAAAACGTTAAAAGATGTGCTCCAGCTTCCAGAGTTTTCTGCAGTTTTGTGGTGACAAGGACACCCGTTGAAAGGTTTGGGTTAAAAGCGTGATGTGTTCTGAAGGAATGCAAAGAAAGAAAATGCATTTATATTTTGCATAGCAGTCCAAATAGATGTCTTTGTGTGTGTGTTTTAATCATGGTATGGACATCAGATGCTATTCAGAGGGAGGCGGGCAGGGCTGCAGCCCCAAACAGATGGATTAAGTTTAATGATCAACTGAAATGGGAGCCAGCATTGTCTGCTTTGAGGCATTTTAATGCCCTATCTTTAAGAGTCTGAGTTAAAATTGTGATGACTCCATGTCGCCTGCTCCTTGCAGTTAAGCATTTTGCAGAACTGTGTTCATGGTGTGATTACATATCTGGGAGTACCTATGGCTTTTGCCCCCTGCATGTTCTTAAGAAGAATATGCCTTCACACGACCTTTAACTCTGTGCTGTCCAAGTAGTATCAAACCAAGGTTTGTAAAACTGATTATTCTTTATGTTTTGAGTTCTTCTTCCACTTATTTTGAACACAGGATTTTTATTTGTTTGGCTTTCTGAAATCTCCAAAGAAGCAAAGTCAAATGGGTGAAATCTGCATTTTCTTCTAAAGGTGAAGGTTGCCTGCCATAGCACATGAGGCTTTAAAAACAGTGAAGTTTTAGCTAATGAAATTGTGACAGTGTCAAATGCATTTCATGTCTTTCTTTGAGAGGAATATAATGGAGCTGATTGAAAGCTCTGCAGACACCAGAGGCCATTCATGTGTTAGCAATATGGATTCTGTGTGGTGCTGTATCTTCAGGCTTACTGTTGTAAAAGCGTTTGTAACATTTCCAAGGGTTACAGCATGAAGAAATCTGAGCAATTGCATTTAACAGAGTCTGTCAACAAGTAATCTGAAAAACAAGAACCAAGTTCTCAGATCAGATTGATTTTTTTATTAACATAGCATATTACATGCCCATATAATACACAGGCCACACAATGAAATGTTTTCTGCTAAAAATGAGACTCAGTAACAACCAATACTTTATTTTTCACACTCCAGGAAGTGTGTACCAGCATGAAATTTTATGACTTTGAGAGAGAAATGAAACCTGGATAACATGTTTGACTTTGTTTCAGTTTTTTGAATGTCCATATGTGCTTCTCACCAGCACATATCATGTCTGTTCCAAAACCTAAATGCTAACAGACATGGCAGAGCAAGGAGAAACCATTGAGATGTCTTGTGCTCCCCATAAAAAAAGTTTATTAAGTAACATATTGCTAATCCACGTTCTTTAGAGACCACCCAGATATTTTCAGTGCTGTCATATACCTACAACTGTTATTTTTGCAATTTATATGCATATACATTCAGATTGAGTGAAATTTAATTGTAATCATTGAAGACCACAGACCAGGATACACTGTGTTCTTTTGTTTATTAGCATAAAGAGATCCCAGCCTGACTAAACATAATTTTTTTCAGTGGTTTGTCCACGATTAGTGCCTCAGTGAGGCTCTTCTATAATTCAATTTATTATAAGCAATGTCATTTTATCAGTAGCATGCCACATGTGTTGCCTGTGCATTTTCTTAAAGTCTAATTAACCTTCAATATCGCACGGGTTAGTTAGTGTTGAAGGCTCGAGTGTTGGGGTTGTTTTAGCTTGTGTTTTCTTTTAACACCGACCTTTTCAAATTCGCTCCTAGATAATGGGATACGACTTTTAAATGGAAGATATAACTTTCAAAACGATTCAACATAATAAGAGATGAAACAACTGAGGAATTGAAAAAGCAAATAGTGCCTCTGACTTAAAAGGAAAACAACTATCAGTGCCCCTAGCGATTGTCTAATTTGGAGACATTTGAAAGAGACAGGTCTTGAGAGGGAAAAAAAAGAAAAGCCCTAAACTGAACACCACTGCTTCAGAGTTCTGAATTTCAGCTGACACGAAGTAAGAAGGGTGCAGATAAACAGTACCTGATGTAAAGCTTCACGGCACAGAGTTAACCCACCAGCACTTTCTTGAGCTAATTTGAGCAGGAGGAATGAAGTCAGGCTGGACCAACATTCGGTCTTCTGTGGCCGTGGCATCGTTGATCCTGCATTACCAACCTCAGTAAGAGGAACTGGCTTATACTGAGGGAAGACCAGATCCTCTGATTACAAAAGAAAGCTGGGGTGCTGAGTTCAAATGGCGCAGAAAGACCCACGACTCCCGTGGTGCAGCCTGAGCTCTGCTCTGAGCTTTCTTGCCTTCAAAAAAGTCTGGAGGCCCCAAAACAAGCCTCAGGAGTTATCACCAGGAACTGCTAAGTAAGTAAGGTCTGCTTTTGGGGTGGGGAGATCATTTTATGAAGGCAGCAGTCTTCAGCATGTGCCAGAAATAGGTATGGTCTCTGTATTTTGTTGCCATCTCTCCAGATTTTTTTACAGTTTTTATTTTATTTACAGTATTTAGCACTGTTTATTTAGTACCACCCTGCCTCCCGTTCCCCCCGCCCTCCTGTTTTTTTAAAGAAAGATGTTTGCATCTTTCAGTGGTGGAGATACCTGGAAACCATTACCTTAGCACACTCCAAAGCCTCAGATAACAGAAAGCAAATAGAACAAACACAAGTGTATTTATTTGGAGGTCGTAATCTTACACATTTAAAGCGAATCCACCCATCGTTTGAAACCTCAGTCCTGATCTGCAAAAGCTCAGGGTTGCCAATAGTATTAGCACGTGTTGAAGAGTTTCAGCTGATAAAGTTGTGAGTGGTATGCTCTCTGGTATGCTCTCTCAAGGGAAAGTCAGGCTCGGGAGATGAGGTTTGACTTCATTTACTCCATGTGACCTTAGACTGCTGCTTGAAACAGGCTCTTCTTTGTTTCTCCAACTGTCAAATGAAGATAATGATTCTTACCCATTCTTAGGAAAGTGCTTTGAAATTTATAAATTAAAATATTATTTATATTCAAGAGGTTCCCAGACAAGGAAAGTGAATGATTTCCATAAATGCAATATATTTTTTCCTTGCATCATTCCAGTCGGGGATCTCACGTCTAGTTTCTGACACTCACACCCACCGAGGATGGGTGTGACAGACAAGTACCTGTAAACCTTTTATATATATACAGTCCCTCACTCTGTTAGGCCTCTGTGTGTAATTTTCTGCATATAGCTTTATATGTGCATATGTATAACTGATACACAGAAAGCCACTTGAAGTGAACGTGAACCTTTCCCATCTCAAGTCTGTGGGGTTTATTGCCTTTGTAGTGCTTTCAGATAGCCAGGCTGGTAAATATTTTGTGTGACCTTAAAAGGTCAAAAACTCTATCAGTCTGTAGCCTGGTGAAATATATACATAAAAAACATTACTAGTTAAAAGCATGATGTAATGTTTGCTACAGGATGATGCCAATGTGCTTACTTTAATACAATATTAAACTAAGGTCCAGTCTGCATAATTTTGTTCTCTGACTGCATGGCAATGAGAATTCCCAGTGGCCCTCTCTGAATGCTCAGATGCCCAGGGAGCTCCAGTGAAAAGGTCTTTTTTTCAAGAACAGCCCATTGCACTGGACAACAGTGTCTCTGTGAGAGAGTCTAATATCCAAGACATCAATTGCTGCCTGTAAAATGGCTACTGCATCTCCTTCCTTGGTCAATGGACCAACTTGGAAGCTCACTTCTGCCTTCTGCTGTGGGTCTTCAAGCTCAGAAGATCCACTGTTAATCTGAATTTTATTCTTCTGGCTCCTCCTGACTCTCTGTATTTCTGGCTGTGGTTACATTGAAAGGAAGATCTACTTTTTTTGAAAGGAATCAGTAAAACTATGTTCACTTTCCCATAGCCCTTACTTGACCCAAACTTGATCCAAACTTGTATAGATTTCAGTTCAGGTCCCTCTGTGGAGCTGATCTTTGCAGCAAGCCTTGAAGGATGCTGGCTGCTAAGCCTTGTTCTGTGCAGGGCTGATGTTCTCCAAGTGGCTAAAAGATTTCAGTGGCAATGTGGTAGTTGCTACAGAAAGTGCTGTGGAAAACATGCAAACAAAAAAAAGGTCACTGCACTTTTTCCGTTTCACGGAGAGAATCTGCTTCTTCAGGGAAACAAAGTTTCCCACTACAGGTAATTTCACAGCTGAGAGACACTATCACGCTGCCTTAAAGTGGCTAAAAAATAAGCAAGAGGATCTATTGCTTGTTTTTCCTAGTCTGGTTTGTAAGGTGTCATTTAATATGGATGTGTTTTGGTTTTTTTCCGGGGGAGTGGAGAGGAAACTAAATTTGCACTGAGAAGAGGGACAATGAAAAAGTATGAAATGGCTTATCCTCGGGAGCCCAGGCTAAGGAAATTACCTGTGCTCAGCTCTGGAGAAAAGTAGCACTGTTTTTGTCATTGTGAGGGGATGGCAGCAAGAACAACAGAGAAACATACACTGAAAACTTGCTGCTATATACACCAGATCAGGAGCCAACCCAACTCACATCCCCTATCAGTAATTTATAACCAAGTCTGCACAGTGTGGAGAACCAATTGCTTGAAATCAATAGAGATTTAATGACCTATGAAAAGAAAATAAAGCATTCTGCCAAAACACAGGGCATACTGACAAAGCCTGCTTGTGCACAGGGGAAGTGAGGGCATCCTGAGAGAGGCAATGAGCATCCTGTGTTGGGGTGCAACTGGACTGCAGGGTCAGTGCAGGAGCCCTGCTTGGCCAGTATCTGTTGTCATTGATCAACGTCTGCAGTATCAAGGGATGGAAGATCTGTCTGCCAGAGGATCTGAACTGATTTTCCATGACTGCAGTGGTGATGATCCATCACCACTGGAAGCCCTGAGGTTGGGTAATGAGAAAGGGGAAGACTTGAAGAGGGCACAACAGAGGAGCTCTGTGATAGCAACATTCCCAAGGAGATTTTAGTAGGCTTAAGCCCACCACATGGCTGCCCTGCATAGCATTTGTAGCAGATCCAAAGAGTCTCCCTGACACTACCATTAGGGACTGCAGCTCAGGATTAATGACTGATTTCTTATTTATACTGTGTAATGTTTCACTGCCCCAGACAGGCAGAGGTGGAACTGTGAGATATTTAGCACCTGAGACACTCTGAAGCCCTGAGGTATACTTCAGGAATTATTTGGGCTTCGGCCAAATAATACATTAGACAGTGGTGCATTATTTATTACCAGGTTGTCTTGTAAGTACTTGTCTCTTGTTACAAGTTTCTAAGTTAGTGCAATTAGAAAGGAGAGAGACCCACTAAGCCATCTAGTCCATTTGCTGTCCAGTGCAGGATTGCTCTCTTGAGCACAGTCACTTGTGCTTTGCAGGTGTAGTTTGAAAAGCATCAAGAGATGCATCACTTTATTTATAAGAGTTATTAATTCCCTAACAGACCTGTCAATAAGTTTTCATTTTCTTTTTCATTTTTGCCTTTAAAAATATCATCCTCTTGCAAGTTATGCCCACTGGTGTTAATAACCCTCCCAACACACATAGATGTCTATTGGAAATTCCCCTGTTCATTGCTTAGCCAATACACATATATTTAGGGCCAGACTTTTATACACTTGCCCATAACATTTTGCTTTGTAAGTAGGGCTGTTAAATCAAAAGGGGAAAGAACGGAATAAGAATTAAAGTGCTACTCCATGGGAATAAAAGGTGCCCCAATCCACCCCTAAACTATTTTAATCTTTCCTTAAAAGTGAGCCCAGACAACCCCTTAGACACTATTGTTGCTCTCCACTGAACCTGCCTTTTTAGATGTTAATAAGGTACCCAGGAGTGAATTTAGTATTCTTAGGGTGGTCACACCAAAGCCGTACAGAGTGGAATCTTTTCTTCCTTTTTCCTTTTTTTTTTTTTTTTTTCCTTTTCAGGAGGTGATGTCTTTGAGTCTGCAGCCAAAAATTTCTCTTTTTTTTTTTTTTTTTTTTTTCCTCAGTCACATTTAATGCACTCTCTACTATCACCCTCAGGCTTCTTTCAACATTACTTTCCTCATTTTCCCTTCTGAGGAATAACTGAGTTTTGGATTATTTTCCCTAGATGTCTAGGCTTGATCTTCTTCAAGTTGAGAGTCTTTCTGTTATTTTCTCCCCACAGGTCATCAGCTATTAAGCACAATTCTAAATGTGGATTAGAAGTTACCCATTTAATTTTCATTGATTTTCAAGGAGAAAGAAGGAACTGACAATTACCAATGTGTCTGAATTTACATTCTATCTCTCTGCTATCAGCAACAGAAATAATGGGAATTTTACTCATTACAGCTTAATGTATGGTATGTTATTTCAGATTCAAATAGTTCCACAAATGTTTACAGCTTAGAAATTGAAAATCTTCTCCTCAATAATCCAGGAAAAAGACCCCTTAAGCCTTTATTCATAGTTGAATGCGAGGTAGAAGATGTCAAATATGGGGTGTGCAATTACTAAGTCACAAGGAAAACAGGCATTGGAGTACTCTTTAGGATGGATGTAGGATTGATAGGGAGAAAGCCTTAGTGTAGTAATTACAACTCATTCTCGATCCAGGAAGCTGTATTTGGCTGTGCTATATGTAATATATTTTAAACTAAATTTACGGGTGGTGCAAACTGAAAAATTAATCCAATTGAATGATACATTCTCCAGTGGGTGAAGCTGCCTTGTCCGGTTCTTGCAAAAGTTGAAACAAGGTACACAGATGTTGGTTACTAAAGAAAGTGTCTGTCACACAGGGAAAATTTCCCGCTCATTTGCACCTAGAGGGAAAATTCATTCGAGTTTCCTTCGTGAAATTGAACAGAATTTGCCGCTTTGTCTGGATATATCAAAACACACATAATCCATGTTTCAGCTCAATTTTAGAAGGCAGTGGTGTTCCTGGCAGCAACATTTCTTTTACTTCAGATTAATTCATTGGATTGGATTGCCTTTTCCAACATAATCAAACTGATACATGTCCTAAGTTCCTATGCAAAGGCATTATAAGAAGATGGAAGGATGTAAATCACTTGAATGAGACAACTGAATTAACTGTGTATCAGCAAGCAAACCACAGCATGACTGTTTATCATCTCTGTGCACGCATCGCCCGGTATGGAGCATTCCACAGCATTAAGTATCAATTTTTTTGGGGAAAAAAAAAGCCTAGCAAAGCTATGGGATATTTAAAACAGTCAATTGATGTCAGTTCTGCTTGAGCATTTTGTGAAATAAACATTTAAACCTTAGTGGATACTGCTGTGAGTTACTTGACACTCCTATACAGAAATAACTAAAATAAATCCAGAATTTACAAGGAACTTGCATAGTAACACTTAGGTTATGCTAGACTTTGGTAACACTTTGGTGTAGACTTCCTTACTGAAAAGTGTGGTTTTGTGTGAAATTATATTAATTTGACAGCCTTTCTAGGCCTTTTTCTTCTATAGGAAACAAAACTGATACAAAATCTGAATGCATCTGGAAGTGGCTCTTAAAAAAGCTAATTCAAGTTCAAATGTTCTTCAATGGCCATAATGAGCAGCCAGAACTGGGCATAAATATTCTCAAAACAACCCTATGTAATTGTAATGGAGGATCTCCAGAGCAGTGCTCTGCCTCCATGATAAAGAGACATGCCCCTTCCTTCTTCAGCCATGGAAAAAGGCAGTATTCCACAGGTGAACAAGGCAATTTCACTGGAAAAGTTTTCATTGTTTAAGACAAATCTGCCTTTCAAATCTAGCTCATCTCACACCCCTATCCTTACACAAACTCAAGACCCAACATGTATGTATACCCTCAGAGTTAGTTTTCTTTGCCTCAGGCATCTTGAGCTTTTCCTGGGGAATCCCAATATCCTCAGCCAAGAGCTCTGCTGGTGTCCAGTCTACCATGACAGTGTCATGTTTGACCTGGTGTAGCCATGGCATCACCAAACCTAACTCAAATCCAACCCAGCCCCAAGGTGGTGAGAGGGGAGCTGTTCCTGTTTCCTGGCTGCCCTGTGTGGATGCACTCTGCAACTGTGCTGGGGACCACCGTGGAGGGGATGAAGGAACCTGGGCACTTGTCAGTTGTGGAGGGACACACACCTGGCCGTTGTTCACAGCACTTTCAGCAGTCAGCTTTCTTCCCAGGAGAGTTAAATGAGACTGTGCTGAAAAGAGTTGACCATCAACAGGTACTTTATTCTGAGATCCCCCAAAAAATTCCTTCTTGCCTTCCAGTTCTTTCTGTAGAGGGGGCTTTGCACAGGTGTCTGGCTGAAGACTTAAAGTAGGCCCTGTCAAAAAAATTCATTTACTTTTCTTCTTCTCTAAGTACATCCAGAATCTTAGATGATGAAATACTGTGGGAATAATCTGTTATATCACTCAAAAAAATTGCAGTTCCTGACTTAATTAGCTCACATGCCTTGAGATCTGTAACACTGACCATTGAAAAAAGCCTGATAATAAAGGGTAATGATACAACATAAACACTCTAAATTAACACAGGCTATGCAGAAACACATTCAGTAGGATGCTGTGTCTCAGTTTTAAGGAAATTCTCCCAGAGATGGGAGGTACTAGAGTCTGTCCTTTAATTTGCCCTACTTTGTCTGATTCTTCCTCTTTCATATGTTAACTTCTATTAGTTTCCAGGAATACAGACAATTTTGCATATTCAAAACTTTGGGAAGAGCATCCAAATCGTTTTATATATATCCAGACCAGATCTAACACAGAAGTTTCCAAGCAGTGATGAATCTAATAAGCAATAGAGCTAAGTAATAATTAGCAGTAATAATAAAAAGAAATATATTACAATAACAAACCTGTACTAATAGAATAAAAATCCAAGCTTGATCTGGGGAGATGGAAAGAATGTTTAAAATCCACATGTGAGTTCCACAATGAAAGTGCTGTATGCCTCTTTGTAGTAATAGCTCCAAAAGGTATGGCAGCATCCAAAAGCATGGAACGCTTGGCCTGAGTTGGAATTTTTTTAAGCAAGTGGTAAAAGTGTCTTTGAAGAGCAAACCTGGTGCTTGGAAGCACAGGGAAGTGCTACTGTGGACATTGTGGGTGGGAGGGCATGGGAGAAGGATCTGATAAAGGAACCAAAACATCAGAACTGGAGAGATTTGGGGTAACGTTGTGGCGGGTGGTGGAACCTTGCAGAGCAGGGACAGCAATCTCTGGATGCAGTCTCCATTGCTGGTGGGCTTATGGATTTGCCATCAGCAGTTGGTGCTGTGGCACAGCTCTGATGGGAGCCCAAGGGAACCTGGCCCACTGGTGTGGGCTGGGCTGAGTACCCATCAGGGCAGGGTGGGAGGCAACCTGCTGAGTGCTGCTGTAGAGCCCACATCACAGTCACTTTTATTTATTGAAAAGTGGCAGTGGCTGGGTGTAAAATACTGTGAACTTTTAAATTTGTTTTTTTTCATCTATTTTGTTCCCCTACATGAATAGGGGACTTTGTCATTAGACAATTACCCTCTGGGACAGAAGAAATAGTGGGGCGTGTGTACCTACACCTCAGCCATTCTGGTTTGTACCTCATTGTGTATTAATTATTTGAAGCCACCAAGAAGGAATAGCTCATGCTAAGGTGCTAGACTGTGCAGTGTCTAAATTATAGTGATTGAGACTCAGACACCTGTTCACTCCTGACTTTATTGAGATGGTAGCCGAGCATACGGGTGGTACCAAACAGCTGGGAGGCAAGAACATAATTTACTGCATGAATGTGAATGAGAACCCTATTTTATTTAAAGTTGTTGTCTGCTGACATCAGTATAATGCCATAAGGCAGCAACTCCTGCAGTGGTTTCATACCTGAGCTGGGGAAGTGGAACTTGCACAGGTCCATCTTTCAGTCCATGCTGAAGCATCACTAAGGTTTGACATATTGCATGCAGGGAGCACCTGGTGGGCCCAGGGCCCTGCATCTCATCAGCTGTATTATTCAGTTTTTCTTGACAGTAAGTTGGGACTGAGAGTTGGTAAAAAAAAAAAAAAAAAAAAACCTGTCAAAAAAGGGAACAAGATTCTGTTCATCAGTTAAAACAAACCAGTGAAGGACTTTGTGAACTATCCACTTTTTTAGCATAGTATATAACACCTGTTAGATCAGTACTGCTCTCCATTAATACTTTGATCTCCAAGAACACAGTAGTGCTAAGGTTTTTAAACACATGCTCAAATTTCAAGGCAGTCCAAGGGAGCTAAGAAAATGCCTAAATGTTTCCACAAATGTGTAGTTTGGCATCATCCTACGGACTCAGTTTTATTCACGTAGCATGATGAGAGGCAGATTTACTTTGTCTTTCCACAGTACTCATGAGAAAAGACTGAATTTTGAAATTATGGTGGTTGGCCATGTGGATGGAGTCTTGGAGTTACCTGGAGATGAGTAAATACAAAGTGTATGAGTTTAAAATAATTTTTGTTACCATTAATTGCCCTTCAGAGGGGAAGGTTTACTTAGTTATTAAAAAACATGAAATCCAGCAGTAACAGAAAATAGCTATATACACATGTATACATAGCATGGACTTGAGCCTCATAGTTTATAGCCCTGAAAGATTGGGATGTTCAGCTCAAAGACTTTGGACTAACTCCTTAGGATGTCAGTAGAGCCTGTCCCTTGATTTTGTGGGGTGTCCTGTTCAGCCAGCTCTTGAGTTTGAGCTCAGTGATTTCCTAGGGATAGACCATAACCTTATAAGGACAGGATAAGGCATTCTGCACATGGAAAAGAGGCCAAGCTATTTTATATCTGCAGACATAGCTCACATGAAACCTTATGTTTCCCTTCAGATGACTGAGAGAGAAAGAAAAAAAATAATCAGCTAGGCACTTTGGTTTTAGAGACTTTTCCTACCAACACCAACCACTGTAGCCAGTGCTACAGTACTGTAACCAGAGTAGCAGCTACTGAGCAGGTTTAGTGCTGTCTGCATTTTTCCAGCAAGCCAAATGTGTTTTCTGGCTGCATGGTAAATAAAGATTGGAAGTAAACCAAGTGAAGAAAAGTGTGTGTATCTCCAGAAAGAGTATTTCTAAGTCTGTAACAGATCTTGATTTTGACTATTCTCCATAAATTTAAGATCATAAGTACTGGAGTATGGAAATACTCTTTTTTCCCCATAACACACGTCAGTTGAAATCATATAGTGAGTTTGTCTTCCTTTAGCCACTTGCAAACTTGAAGAGAAGACAACTGGAATTCCTCTGAATGCAGAATCACATAATGCAATGTAGTGGCTACATGCTGATATATATTTATTAGTTTAGAAACCCATTCCTTGTGGTATTTTTTGTCATGAGCTCTATAAGCATCCGAAGTCTTCCTTGACATTTCTTCATTTTGTGCAACCACCTGAATTGGGTGGAGGTGCAGTTGCCCTGTGCACATTTCTGTTACATTGGCCAGAGTGCCCCCAGAAAAAGCATGCTGTTTTCTGGCTTGTGTTTCAATACCTCCCCAAGCTGACCTTCTGGAGACGTTTGTTTAAGTGAACTTGAGCCAGCGAAACACCAGGCAACAGACTGAAAACCTTGCTTTAATTGAGTCATCATGCCAGTGATTTTCCCAGAAAAAAATGGTACCTCCTGCCTGAAACTATGTGTGTGTGTGGGGCGGGGTCTGTAGATTCCCATTAAATGGGAGTGTGTATCACCGAAAGGCAGAGGCTTGGCAGATCTCCAGACTCAGAGCCTCAGAAGTTACAAACCAAGCTCTGCCAGAGCCCTGGGGGAGCTCTTTTTGAGAAAACAGTGAACAATCAAGACCCAAATCCCAAGAAGACTGTTATCCCCTCTGGAGGCAAACCAAAGTAAATGTTCACACCAGCTCTTCTGCATAAAACCAGGGGTTTGGTGTTGTTCTACTGGCAGTGTAGTCGGTTGCCTGGTTAGAAAAGTAGATAAAGAATGAGCTCCACATCTTTCTCATGCAAGTTTTGTTTCCAGAATTGCAGAAGTAATAGGAACATCTTTGAAATCTCTGGTTTCACAAGGACTGTGTAGGCAGAAATTAAGCACAGCTGTACCTAGTAAACAGAATTTAATAACAGCTCTGTGAGACTTCATGAATTGAGAACTTTTTATAAGTGATGCTTCAGCCATGTATGGGACTAATTTGGAGAAGCAAATGCGGGACACGTGTGTCTGTGCGACACTCATGATAGACATAGTAGATGTTGTGATCTCCTTTATGTTTCTGATATGTCTTTTCTTTCCTTAGGCTTCTTACATTTGTTCACTGCACACACACACACCTTCCTAGTCTGAAGTGCTGTCACTGCTGAAGTAAGTGGCAATTTTTCCAGTATCTTTTATGTGACTTAGATTTCAAACCTGGTGTATGAAATACTTTAATATCTGGTATATAAAATAATGTCATACTCTGTATGGAAAATGAGCAACATTTACTGTCCCTGAGAACTAGTTAAGATTTACATGTTTTCTAGGTATGATCTAGAGTTAGCATACAGGCTACAATTTAAAAAAAAAGCCCATGATGCACTAATCACCAAAGAAGCATATATTTATTTTGCCTACAGCTTAAGTTGGCCATTTCAATATTGGTCTATCTATAATTACATTAATATAAATAAAGCTGGAGTGTCTGTAGCTCAACTGAGGGCTACCATCGAGTTTTAGCAGAGCCAGAGGGATGAATCTAATTTGTTTAACAGATCAGTCTGATGGCAACTGGCCTTGTAATACAAAGGTGATAAACAGAGATGCCAAAAAAAGCTAGCCACCTACAGACTTAGATCAAACAGGACCTTCTGCATGGGGCCCTGCAGTGCACTGATGACACCTGTGCTTCAAAGGCAACCTACAGAAGGAAAGTGAGCCCCTGACCTTTGGTTCTTCACAACCAACAAAGAAGCCCAAGACAAGGCTGTTGGGTTTTCTTAACTCCAATTGATATTATGTTGGGAATATGTAAAGCGTTAGACCCTGAACTGGTTGGATTTGCTGTTTCTCTGCTTTGTCTAGAAGCCCCCCTGGAGGAACCTCTCTGGATTTAGAGCTTTCTTATCTTTTCTGAAGGGCCAGGTACACATGGGAAGGGCTGTACTTCCAGACCAGTGTGCGAGTGAAACAAGTCAATCCAGTAAAGCACAGCCCTGCTGGCGTGTCTGGCCCTGGCACACCAGGCACGGATGGAAGACAGCTCTCCAACCGGTTTCATCTCCCTGGCAGACACTGCTGAGTCAACAAAGTCCTGCTGGGTGGACTTGGCCAAAGTAATTTCTTCGTTCCCCTGCAAGGCGAGTTACAAGGCGAGTAATTTGAGTTACACGGGTAATGACAAAACTGAAAAAGGCAACAAACTATAAATGCTCTGACTAAGAAATCCCTGTTCCTGATCGTGTTGACTTGCACTTCCCTGCCTGTATCCCTGTGACATTATAGTCCTGCCAGTTCTTCGGTGTTCACAGGGTGTTTTGGAGACAAGAAGCAACAAGACTCAAGCGTCTAATGCAAGTAAAATTTTAAATATGTCTAAACTTCAAAATTATAAGGTATACATAGAAAAACAGGCAAAAGCGTATTCAATCTTTACTCCTCTGACATCTTTAACAGTACCAAGGGAGAGCAGCTTTAATGTATCCTGGGATTATCCACACTGCGGGCACCAAATCAGAACCCAACTGCTCACAGATTTTGTTCTGACCTAAGTAGGGTCCCAATTCTGCCTGACTGCAGGAGAGGCTGTGTTACCTGCTGCTACCACCACCAGCCATGTTGGTGGCTCTCTCAGCACTGTTGGCCTTCCTCACTTACTGCTCATGCTCCTGATCCTCTACCCTTCCTTCAGCTTTGTAGCTCCCACAGTTCCCCAGTCCCAACCAGTAGCTGTCACTGGAGAATTTGCACCTCTAGCAGGAACACAGCAAGGAAAGGCAAAAAGAGAAAGACTCTTTGCAATCCAAATCTCTCATTGTTCACTGTCCATCTGCACAAACTATTGCTGAAGGATGATGCAGCGGTGGGATCAAGTGCTTGGTGAGGGTGGGGGAGTAGGGCTGCTCAGGATACAGCCCAGGAAAGAATTCCTGAGGGAACTAGAGACTCAGCTCTCTAAGAAAGGAGCACATAAGAACAGGCCGTCTCGCTGACCAGAAGCACTGCTCATTTCCACGTTAGCAGCCAATTTTGGAGTCAGTTTTCTCATAGTTTTCCCCATGGCAATAGCAGCAAATGCATTCTGAGTACTGAGGAGTTGCAGCATTAGCTGCTGTCTCTTCCTTGATGAAAATACTAACATCTGACCTGCATACTACAGAGGAATTGGCAATTTTAGATCATTACTGGGGGAAAACATGGAAGAGTTTAACTTGTCTCATGGTAGCACTAGTGTCTCCTGCAGCACCAAGGGAAGAAAAGGCTTGACACTGCACTGAATCCACTTTTGTCTTAGCATGGTACTGGCTGCATCTGTTTGAAAGGCTTGCATTGTATCACTGTTCTTTGTTATCAGGTTTCCCATGGTGGCCAGTGTTACACATCTTACATTGTTTGAGCTAATTAAGCCAGGGAATCAGGGAAAGCACATTTCCGGCAGGGATTTATTGCCAAAAGATATTTCAGCTGAAGGGGGAAAAAAAGGAAATCTCCCTTTATGTCCAGCATTCCTGAGCTGTTTCATAATATTCAGCATTCAGTTTCATGGAAATAAACTGACAACAATGTCAAGAAGTTTGAACTTGAGCAGTTTTCCTTGTTTTTGTTGAATTTACAAGGGCTATAAAGAAAGCAAGGGATCTGTATAGGCATAAAAATAAAAATATTTGAATCATCTTGGTTAAAAACAGAGTTAGACCTGTTTGTTAGTCTTCTAACAAATGAGTTTTTGCTCTCATGGTGCTTTGTGCTGCTCCATTATTTGCATCCATTTTTAAGTTTCTTTAGTAGAGAAATGCCAGTGGCAGTGTTTTAAGTCTTCACCTGTATGTATTTGGGGTTCTGGCAGTGGGTCATGGTCCACTACTCTCTGCACCCAGCGTGGTCCTTCACAGCAGCACAAAGGGATGCTCGAGGTGCCCAGCAGCTGGACATGCTGAGCCCACTGTATTTGCCCAGCACACCAGCACCAAAGCATGTTTTCCAGCACCTTCAGCTGCCTCCTGAGTGCTGCCCACGGGGCAGAGCCTTGACTGCAACAGGGTTGTTGGCCCAGCTGAAAAGGGAAGCTCTGCTCTTACGTATGGGATGTCGTACACAGGTTCATTGTTAGGAAATCCTGTGTGTGAACAAAGCCCTGTGTTTCTTCCAGATAATATTAACAGTCACCGTCAATGGGATTGGTGATGATGACAGTTTTTTCATTTTCACCAGTAGGTCTTAAAAGGCTTTGCTGAAAGAAGTGAGGATGGTTATCCTCTGCCTGCCAAGGGAAACCTGAACAACTGGGGAGCACTCTTGACTTTTAAAGGCATTCAGTGTTTCAGATGAGAAAGTTCTGTTTTCAGCTATGTGTAACTTTTGTCAGGCTTTGACTTTTCAGCATGAAATTGTCTGCAGATGTCTTCTGAAGTGTGCAGTGTTGGTTTTTTGTTTGTTTGTTTTGTAGGTTGGGTTTTTTTGATAGGCATTTTTAGCTGAAACATTTCAGCTCATCCAAACATAACGCAAAAAAGGTTTTCACTTATGGAAAAAGAAAAAAAAAAGAAAAGGCTGGCAACTCTGTTTTTAGAAAGCATTGGCAATACTCCTTATTTGAAGCAGGGACTGAAAGTCTGACGTCACTGCACCGTCAAAGAAAATTTACCCTATTTCTAGGCCCCTGAAAAGTTGCAGGTCGCACGTACTTGCCACGGAGGAGAGTGTTTTAGCAAAACTCCCTTCATATTTGGCCTGCAGTCAGCAGGCTAGAGTGTAACCTATCATTGCAATCAGTTAATCCTTTAGGTCAAGTGAGAAGAGTCTTGAAGAAAAAAAATATTCCAGCTTTGCTGATGATAAACACAGGTGTCAGTGTGAAGATGAATGATAACACTGCAGTCTTTCCTAAACATTTTTTTTTTCAAAACAGGAAATTACATGACAAAACTGCTAAAAACTTTTTGTTGAGACGGAAAAATCAGAGACTTAGAGTCAAATAGAAAGAATTCCACAGTTAAGGTTCTTCTCATAATCCCACACCAGTCCCTTTGTGCAGATTTTATTATTATGATCCATCTTTAATTAAATGATGATGCTAATTTTTTCCCTAAGTCCCCATCCTCATGTAGTGCACAGGAATCTGTTGCTGTTAAAATTAATGAAGACTGTATTAAGAAGAAAGCCTTTGGCTGTAGGGTCCTCACCCCAAGTGCTCCTGTAACAGGAAGATGTGCAGCCCATGGGGCAGCAGGTTGCAAGAAGAGAGCAGATGACATAGTGTCTTAGGAATTCGACTACTGGATGGCACACCTGCTGCTGCTGCATCCATATATGATGCTGACCAAATCACTTCAAGCAAGTTATTTACTGGTGGATGCTAAATGCAAATCTGTCACTTCCAGTGTGTCTGCCTCAGGACCCAGAGACTCCTGCCCCTGTTGCTGCTTTTCCCAGATGAGGCCCCTGGTAAACGGGCACTGCAAGAGGGGGTCCTCACCAGCAGGCCAGAGCTCCCTGCTCAGTTTCCCTATGTCTGTTTTCATTTTTCCTGAAAGTATATGAGCTAGTGCAGAGTGGATTGATCCTGAGCTTGCTTTCAGAAAACTATGACACATGTAACAAGTGTTCGTGCGCAGAAATTGCTCTGGGGCATGCAATAAGGGCAGGAAGGAGGGAAAG
>NW_009952704.1:763651-775309 GCF_000747805.2 Chaetura pelagica
AAGAGGTGGGGAAAAATGTGGTGTGGATTGGGAAAAACTAATCACACGAGTAGGCCCTTTGAGCTGACTGAAAATAAGAAGACAAGTCATCTGAAAGCAACCTTGGAGATTGAGAGGAAGGTGAGTGGTACATAAACAATGCAAAGTCTGTGGAACTAAACCATTAGAAACATCTCCAAGCTGTTCATCTTCTCTCACCTCCTCTCCACTATGAGGAAAGGGAAGGGAAGAGGAAGGAGAAGGAGAGAGTGAGCACTGAATATTTTCTTTTATTCTGCAGAAGCTCAGGTGCTGAACTTGTTACAAATTTCATTATGAGCAAAAAGGATATCCTGATGTTTTTGAGCTGTTTCTCCTCTCGCTCTCCAGTCCCCACTCCTGTTCCATTGAAATCCATTAAGAGTCTAACAAGTGCCAAACACTTGGAGAATGAGCAGCAAAGCCACTAATGCTGCCTTCTCCCAGCAGCATGCAGGAGAGGAAGGAAAGAGTACTCCCCTGGCACAGCAATCTGAGGACTGATAGCAGATCAACCTCCTGGGCTGAGAGCAAATGAAGAGCAGCAGCAGCTCTTGAGGTTTGAGATGAAGTTGCTGCAGCCTTGACAGAGGCTGCAAGAGCCATGGCAAGTGTGACCCACTGCATTATTGAATTGTGTGGTGCTGTTTTGCTTTTAATATTGGTAATTATGCAATTTTTAGATGACTTCCCTGTCATAACCAAGGCAGCAATGCTGACAAAACAGGCTTTAAATAAGCACTTGTCAAAGTAACAGCTATTTTTGTTTGGCCTATTTAGCACTGTGTTTAAGGTCTGGAGTGGAAGTCTCAGACAATTTTAAATACATGGTGCAGTTACTTTATCATACATCACAACATTCAAAATTCCTGAAGCTTGGAAAATAAAAGTCTTTTAGTAGAACCTTTTGGAGGTTCCTGCCTGCATGTAAAGGTCACAGCTTTTGCAAGACCTGCTTGAGAGCCAGGAAACACAGTCAAGCTTAGGGTGAACAAGCCCTTCTTCAGGCTGTGAGGCAGACTGTTGGGCAGAAAAGATTCAACATCTTGATTTTTTTCCACTTTTAAGACCTTTGGAGGTTTCTCCAGGGATAAAAAAGAAGAAAAACACCAAAAGAAAACTTAACAGTCCCACTGTTCCTCAGGTCAGAACCAAGCAGAAAACAATCTGAAAGCCTCTTCGTTCGTAACTAAGAAAACATAATAAAATCTTTTTCCCTTCCTTTCTGAGCCCTGTCTGAGGTGATGATCTGCCTTGTTTGCCTGATGCTGAGAGCAAGGAACATAGATACCACTTTAGCACATGATGAGAAGTTTCTTACCCAAGGTGCTGTGAAGGGGCAAGGCCTCGCTTGGCTGGGCAGCGAAGTAGGGATGTGTCCAACCCAAAGTACATGGAGATTCACTCTTCAGGAAGGGAAAAGAAGGCTAGATGGACAGTGATACAAGTGTGACAGTCACTGAAGGTGCTTTCTTTAGGAAACAAAGACATCTCCCAAGCACAAAAGGATTGCAGAGTTTCACATGGAAGCCACTGCATACTGGTTTATTTAGGCTATTATTTTTTTAAAATTATTTTTTCCCCCTCTGTCTCCAGAGTATGGACTTCCTAGCCTGTCTATTCCCAGGAAGTTTGTGATGTGTTTCCACAGAGTTTCTGGAGCTCTGTTAGGATAGCAGCCTCACACAGTAACCTTAAGAAAGCTCTGGGGTGCAATAAAAAATGTCCAGGAGTATTATGGCTACCTTTATGCAGAGGACAACAGAAGTAACAGAATCTGAGGGTCCTGAGTTTTGAGCAACACCTTTGCCTTTCAGTCCTTCTCATTTCTACCAGCGGATGCCAGAGAGACAGCCAAAGCAAACATAACACATGGGAAATGGTCTGTAAATCCAAAACAAAAGAGGTTTTCTTTTATCAGCTGCTTCCTGTTGTCAAAGAATAAATTATCGCTTTAACTGTTGTATTTTTTAGTGCAGTGTGCATGGAAAGATGGTAAGTTATCTAACTTTCTGAGCAGAATTGAATTTTATTACATGTATTAAAATAATCCTGGTATGAAAATAATATAATCTGCATCTATTTGTCCCAGTTGCATTCTCTCTCTTCTCTGGTGCAGGGTATAAAAAAAGATAAGTCAGTAGCTTAGCAGGTTAGGTAAAAATGCTTTCAATTACTGTAATTTAATGGCACCTGCCTTAATTCCACTAAGCCTGTTCTGCTCCACTGCTGGAACTGTGTGGAGAGGCTGCTGCGGTTGCAGGGTGACCCCGTGTTCCCAGAAATCCCTGGCTGCTTTGCTGCTGCTCTCTATCTCCTGCCTCCTAAATGAGCTCCTGCAACACCGGTCACCCACAGCTCCAGAGGGTGAGCTAAGAAGCTGAAAATAGCCTCTTTTCTGATAATACCAGGGTCTGTTTGTAAAGGCGACACTCTGGCATCCCAGATAAGATGCACACAGCCTCCTCTGGTTATGTTTGCAGCCTCCCAAGCCTTTCTCAGCGGGCAGAAGGGCTCATGCTGTGCTTTTCCTTATAAGCAGGTGCTGCTGAAAACTCCTGTCCAGGAGATGCTATCGGTAGGGTCAGACAGGTCTGATGAAATCATGGTCAGCAGGACTAGGACTGTGAAGGAGGGTAGGTTTGCTTTGCCCAGTGGAGCACTGACAGGCATGACCAGGGCCAGAGGAGCACTTTTAGCTCTGTGCTGTGTTATAGAGAAGCCCAGAGTTACACAAGGTGAGCACCTCCTTGTTGAAGACAAGAATGTTTATGAGCTGTGACCCACGACCTGCTGTGGGTACAGGTGATGGGAAGCACCTTCTGCAGTTTTCATAGGATTTGGGTGAGAGAGAGGGTGAATTGTGAAAAAAGGGAATAGGTCCCTAAAACTACTGGACCATGGGCTTGATGGGCTGATAATCCCTGGCCTAAGGAAGCAAATGCAATCTCTGAAATATGACAATAATGTTATCTGACAAGCGTGAATATATATTGAGCTTTGCTGAATTGCTGGCTGTAGATACATCATGAGTAGGTCCTGGCTTTTGGAGCACTCACAGGGATGTATTTTGTAGGCAGAGCACTTTGCTCCCCTTTGGTGTCTGTATTTGTATTAATAGGAAACTGTGACACTTGTGCAAGTGGATCTTGAACTGGAAGGGTTCAAGGCCAAGTTGTATGGGGCTTGGATAAAACTGGTCTGGTGGGAGGTGCCCCTGCTCACTGCAAGGGGGTTAGAACTGGATGATCTTTAAGGTGCCTTCCAACACAAACCAAGCTGTAATTTTATTATACTCCAGAGCAGAGAAACCAGTGGACAATCAAGGGTAGACAGTGCCTTCCTTCAGTGGCCAGGTCAGTCATGCACCCTGGGATTAGTTACTGTCCCTGCAGAAACAGTGCTAATTAGGAAACACTCGGGAAAGTGGAATTCCCTGCTGTTCTGGCAGCTCCTCTTCTTGCCATGGGAGACTCTGTGCTTGGTCTGGCATGACAAAAGTGGACATTAGCACAGACTGTCCCCTGCATTGTACCTTTATGGGTGAAAAACCTGGAAGATGAGTTGTGATGCTCTCTGGGGAAACCTGCCACAATCATCTGAAACAGGTCTCACCTCTGCTGCTTTAGCACTCATCTGTCTCAGGTCAGAAACTGCCATGGTATCATCAAACAGTTAAAGTGCTGCAGAATATTCTGGACAAGATGAAGGTGTTTTAATATATGCTGACGCTGGGTTTTCAGCCAAGGGGTTAACATATGTTTGCATACATGATGTGAAATTCTAGCGTAAATAAGGCATAGATATGAGCTGATAACCACGTTCTAGAATAAAATATGACTAGAAACACCGGTTGCTGTAAGATTCAATAATCATGTAGTCTAGTGAGCGTAAATTAGGACATAGTCAACCTGCATAAAGTATTAGCAGCAGACAAGTCTTGAACAAACCCTTGCTTTTGGAGTCTCTACAAGTACGTAAGCTTTTTTTTTGTGGAGCAATATACTCTTGCTTATGGAAACAATTGCTCTCAAATCTGATTCTTCAGGGATGTGTTATCCTCTAATTTCCATCAGAACAGCCCAACAGGGCAAGCAGCAAGCTTGTCTGAATCACAGCTGTTCTTGGAGGCCTCACTTCCTAGAAGTGAAGAATTTAACCACATAGCTGAACAGTCTGCTAGAACTCCCATTAGCTGTGTGAAATGCTTCCCTACCTCAAATGATGGTCCATCAAAGGGGTTTTGTTTGTAACCACAGCAGGGGCAGATTTCCCAAGCCCACCAAAAGTCATGCTCGAGGTGAAAGAGTCTATTTAGTGTTATTTAGCTGGTGCCCCAGTGCTCACAGGGCCATGCCAACATTACCCAAGGGCTGGCGCAAGGACTTAGCAGGGTGATGGGCACCAGTGCTGTGTTTATGGGGGTTGGAACAGCAACGTGTGTGGCTGTGGTGTCATTAAACAAGCAGGCATAGAGACACTAAGGAATATTTTCTTCTGAGTCTGTTCCACATGTTCGTAGCTTAGAAAGGCTCCTATTACTTTTTACTTGTATCAAGCCATGAGCACCAATAGGAGACAGGAGTCTACATGCTCTGTTGGGTTGCAGCCTGCTGTACCTGTCAGATGTTTAGCTTGGATATTTTTGCTTTTGGTTTTAATTTATTTTAAGTTCTTTCCCCTAGGATTTAGTTGCAAACAGGATTTTCTCAAATCCTGTGTGTGCCATGTTCAGGAGAGAACAGCTTTGCAGATGCTGCCTCCAACGGGAGCAAGTGGAGAGGGACTTGGCCATTCCTCTCTACTTCCTTGAAATGGCCTTGTTGTGACTATCAAGATAATGGAAGACTCCAACTCTTCAGGAAAATCACCATGATTTTTTTTTAGTCAAAAAAGTAAACCTGCTGATTCCCATGACTCAGTTGGGCCCCACCAGCCTGGGAGCCTGTAATCCCAATTGTTCTTGCAACAGATCCAGCCAGATGTATATGCAGAAAAGCTCTTCCTAGGCACTGTGCAACAACAACCAAGGAGAGCAGGTGTTTTCACTAGATCAACTAAACATGAAAAGTTTTTCTTTGCTTTCCCTGACTCAGCTATGATATTTCTTTAATTGTCCTGCCTGTGCCTGAAATCCCTGTGCCTTATCACAAGTAAAAAAGGAGCTCTTTGTAAAAACTCTATAAAATGTGTAAATGTTATCTTAAGCTTTTTTTACTAGAACACATATCATCAAATGTGTGGACCTATGTAAAACCTTTTAGGGAGAAGAAGGCTGAAGGTGGGACTGAGTCTTGACCTGAGATACTAGACACTAATTGATAATATTCATCACTTCATAGCACAGAGATGATATACTAAGTAAAAGTGCCTAATTTTTAATAAGGGAATATCCAGACTCCATTCTTTCTAGCCTTGAATTTAATAATATCATGTCAGCTGCTTGTCCTTGGCAGTTAAGTCCTTCCCTGGAACAACATATTTATAGCTTTGCAAATTCTTAAAGAACAGTGGGCCAAGTAAGTTATTGAATCAGTCTGAGTAGTGAGGTTTTAACTGGGGACCTTTTCAGTTAAATGAAAATGCAACAGGATTTGTAGTTCCCCCAGGAGCAAGGCACCAGGGAAACGACCTGCCCAGGACTGTGTAGACTAGGAAGGAGAGCTTGAGGAGCTTGCAGAAATGGAAAACAAGAAATAGAACCTCTCTCCTTCCCTTGTGAGCCAGGTTTTAATTTCAAGGACAGCATTACCTTTTCTCAAATGGGTATTTAGACTCTAGTTTGAAACACTTATGAAGCACTTTATTTTACATTTAAGAATGTATAGCAATAATGATTGAGAATTCATGTCTCCCAGGCATGGGGTAAATGAGTGCAAATAAAACATCTCCCCACTGCTGTTCAAAGATGTGGTCTTTTATTTATTTTCTCAGGAGTAGAGGGTCACATTATTTTTTTGAGCATCTTCATGTTTTGGAGTTGCTGCATGCAAAATTGAGGAAGACTTTCGTTGCAGGGCTAGGATCAGCCCAAACTCTGCAGTGAACTCATGGATCAGCTGCCACAAAATACCTCTAGTTAGCTCAAGTACCAGCAGCACATAAAGGATTGGTCTCAAGACTCCATTCTGAGCAAGGTCAGCTTGAAAAATGAACAGATTGTCCCCGCATGCTAAATGCTAATCAAGAAAAAGGGAAATAAATATTTCAGCCTATCTCAGGTATAATATGCAAAATTTTATATATTAGACAAAACCCTGAGGTCTAAATTCCTGAGCTGTAGTGGAGAGCTAATTAAGAGGTCTTGCAAGCTCATTAGTATTTTCTTCCTGCCATCCTGGCCAAGTGTCACACATGGTACATGGCAGGGCAACCTGAAGACTTGTTCCAAAGAGATGATGTTGCCTGGTACCGAGGTGGGTCCAGTCTCTGCAGCATGGTTGCACTGCACACCTATCGCTCTCTGCGCTGAGGTCCAGAATGGGGAAAGGGCAGACTCATGGCTCTGCTCCTTGCCCCCTCTCCTCACCCACACTCATGGCAACATCATCCTCAGCATCTCTCCATTCCTGTGACTTGCCTCAGGTTTCCGTCCCTTCTTCAGGTGGGATCCTTCCAGCCTAATCCACCTGCAAAAAAAGGTGGCTGTTGAAACCACAGAAGAAGAAGAAGAGACGATTTGCTAGTTCTTGGGCCAGTGAGTATTTTTGGTAGCAGCTCCTCAGACCCCTCCAGGGGGCAAATGAGTGCTCTGTTGACAAGCCTTCGCTTTCCCTCCGCCATATATACAGACCAGCCAAAATTTCATGGCTGCTAAACATGTACAGTATGAAAAGAAAATAGCAGCTCACCTAGTGCTCTCCACATGCCATCCTGATGTCTTGATGACATCAGAAGAGGATGCTTTTAGAAGGAAACTTATTTCAGCACGGAAGAGACAGGACTTGAGGGGTGAGGTCTTTTTTTTTCAGTGATGGGTGATTTTTGCCAGAGGATGTACTGCTTGTCTCTCAGTCCCATGCTGTGGCTTTTTATTTTTAGTCTGGATGTTGGCTATTGGCAATCATGATTGCAGTCTTTCAGAGCATTGCTTCGGGTGACATTTATCTGGAGAATGTTGAAACATAGGGGAAATAATTATAAGCAGCAGCTGCAAGACATTTTTCACCCCAAAGGACACAGTAAAAAGCTAGCACAACTTTGAACCATGAGGGTTCAGCTGGGGATAGGAGCCAAGCCCTTCATCAAGCTAGCACACATCCCACAGGCAGACAGATCTGTGCAGTGTGGCAATTTCTGAGTAAATAGAGTTATTCTTGATCTGTTATCTCAACAGTGGATTTGGACTGGGATCAGATCCCTGCTCCTGACGTCAGGCTGTGTTGTGCCTCCTCTGCCAAACTGCCCTCTGTGTCTGGAGCAGCACCACAGCCTCACAGACTAGTAGCTGCTCTTCTGGTCTCACAGTGTGGACCCACCACAGATCAGAGTGGTTTCATCCTGCCAAGGAACAGGAGTAGCAAAGGTGCAGTTGTGCCTGAAATTTTCTTTACTCTTGTTTCCATCCATGTGGGCCCTGATGGTAGGGAAAATAGTTGGCTTGAGCTACTCAGGAGTCTGCTGGCACCAGGGGTATTCCTTCTTTGCAAACTGGATGTTGTTCCTCTGCTGCTGCAGAGACACAGACAAACCACACAATTCAAAATGAGCAGAATGAACTCCATGCTGGGATTGCAAGGTGCACTTAAACGTCCCCTTAAACCAACTTTTGCGTTTAGCACTGGAGAATGACTTAGGTTGGAAAGGACCTTCCTGTCCTGTTCAGCACTCAAATCAGGGCCAACTTCAAAATGAGAGCAGGCATGAGTGGTCTGTGTTGGACTGCAAGAGATGCTGCCTATCTGCCCGCTAGCTGGGGGAAGCCAGGGATGCCTGGCCCACATCTGCCATGGGCAGGCTTCTGAGAAACAGAAATAGGATGTGTTTGGATTCACCTGCAAAAAATACTTGTTAATTTGGATACCACAGAGACTAGGAAAAGACCTTGCTCTTGCATTATCATGGTCCTTTTTACCTGGCTAGCCTTCAAATAGTATCCAACAAAGTTTTGCTCTTGTGACTTGGATTGAAGACAAATAATAATGAATCAAGCTACCTGATCTACCCACTATGTCTCCCTGTTCTTCTGAGACCTGTAGAGCAGGATCTGGGGCCATGCACTCAGTGAGGAGAAAACTGGATGGAACCCGAAATGGCTGCAGCCTTCTCAAGATACTTAGGGGTTTACAAGTCAAGTCAGTGTTAAAAAGCTCATGTAGCTTAACGGCTTCTTTTTTTTTCTTTTTTTTTTTCTTTTTTTTTTCTTTTTTTTTCCCCCCCAGTGTAAGGATGTGTATAGCTAGCTAATTAGCCAGCTAACCATCCAGCCATCCTAGCCTGTTATTTTTCAAGGCACGGACATATGTATTTATACACATACATACATACATACATACATACAAACATATGTCAGCATTTTTTGCAACCTAGCATTTACAGGATGCAGGACACCTCCTAGAGCTAAATCTGACATAATAAACCATCTATACGTTCAGAACCATTCATAGTACCCATTAGAATATGCATAAAGACTTTTGCTATTTTTGCTGTCGAAGGCAAAGTTCAGTCCCCATTAGTCTGATCACACTGTTTTGCACTCACCCTTGGGCGTTTGTGCTGCACACCCTTTGCTCTGAACCACTGCAGGATTCTTTTCCTCTTGTTGGTATTAACTGCAGGAGAACTTGGAGTGCTGGCATGAATGGGGGGAATTGCAGACAAAGGCACTGAAGCTCAACTGGCACTCAGGCAATCTTGTCTCTGTCTCCCCTAAAGCAATCAGGTCCTAGCTTGAGCTAAAGCATAGCCATGCAAGCAATCACAGGTTCAAAGTGCAAATAAATACATGCTTTAGGGCTCCCTGTGGGGATGGAAGGTGAGCAAAAACAGCAGCAGAGACATGGTAAACATATGCAGCTTGTCTGGAAGGAAAAACAGGTTTGCATAGGATGGGGAGCCAGAAGAACACATCAACATTCTGTTTGCTGAACTCTTGCAAGTCATCTGAGTTTCCATCCTTCTGACAGACAAAAAGCAATATATCTTATTAAGATGGAAGGGAGGTTCATATAATTAATATTTGTGAAGTATTTTGACTTAGGCATAGCCTAATTCAGTCATTTCTGACGCTTTCACTGAGGTGCAGGAGGAAGACTGTGGTAACATCACTGAATGAGAAACTACCTCTCATGTCAAATCTAGACTCTTCTTCTGTATTGCCTGCTTGTACCCACACACTCTCTCTCTCATGCATATATATCTGGTCTCCTAACATTAGGCACTTGGCATCAAAAGGACAGTGAACAAACTGGGAAGGTGAATATTGTTGCTGTGGGTAAACTAATGATTCCATGGGGTGAGGATGGGTATTTTCAATTTTTCCAGATGTAGGTCCATTGAAAAAAAGCACAGAAGTGTACTCATTTGAGATGACCAAGATTTTCTGTAGAGACGGATGGTTATTCTGGTATGATTTCTTTTCCAATGCAGGCTCCAGAGTGAGGATATTTAGGGGACCCCAGGTCCTTCAAGGGGGAAGGGGCACAGTTCCTGATCAGCACAACAAGGACTCCCTGTTGAATTCAAATGCTGACTGTGAAAATCAAAGTGAGTGAAGTTTTGCTTTGCTTGATGGAGTTTTACCATGCCAGTTATTGTTTTAAAAAGTGAAGAGATGCCTACTACATCTCCTGGGAAAGTGAGAAGCAGCTTGCTTTGAAAAAGACTGCTATTATAGCGAAGTTCTCAGCTTAGCTTTCTATTTTTGGCTTTATGTATTCACGTCTGCTTGAATTTCTCCTGCAATAACAGCTTTGTGATTAAATGACTAGAATAAATGGTTTCAGATCATCTGGGGATAGACAGAAATGTAATTATTCATATATCGATAGATAGTGAGGCATATACTGATTTATATAGGATATTAAATACTCTGGAGCAGGGGAATGGAATATTATTAGTATTTTAAATGAGGCAATATTGCCACCTTGTTTTCTACTTTTAAGCACCTGTGGGGAGAATGCTGCTTTACTAATGTTAGGTCATTGGAAGGCTTTGAATTATTTAAGGATCTTGAGTATAGGCTGGTGGTGCAAGTGTAAAAGCTTGTCTATAACTCGAATTTGTTAAAAAACCCTACATGTTCTTCCTTAAGGTCCTTTATCGTTAGCCACCTATGGTACTTGCCTAAAGGAACTAGAGCCAAGCAGAGAGTTCATTTAAGAAATCTGTCTATCTGTCTACCTACCTATATATCTGTTTGTCTCTCTCTCTCCTGCTCCATGGATGATGTTACAATTGCTAGGCATCACATTTTTATAATCTTTATTTCAAGCTAGGCTCTCATAAGCATCCTATTTCAGGTGAAATACATCATTATCCCTGTTACAGTAGAGCACTAGCATTATAAAGAAAGGGAAGGACGAGCAAATTCAGTTAATACATGAGTGAGTTCCTGCAGAGCAGAAGCAATGAAGCCCAGGGAGGGACTTATCCGTGTGGGTTTCTGATGCCTAATAACAGCCAAACTCTTGTAGTCAGTCCTTCAGCAGAGAAGCAAAGAGGGTCTCTCTTCTCTACTTAGTCCTTTATTTTCACAAAACCTGTAGGGATGAGTTATTTCTGAAACTTCACCCCTCTGTCAGTGTGCCTGAAAACAAAAGGCTTCAAGAATTACCTGGGGAGCTTAACGGACAGGCTTTCAGGCAGGTTGCATAAGCCTAAATTTGTGCAGGACAGGAGCCTAAAAATGGCCCTCGAGCCATGTGTGCAAGAGCAACTATGTCGTATCTCAGAGGAGGAGGGCTGTCATGGCATGCTTACCCCCATCCCACCCCCAAAACAGACCAGCACACCTTCAGGTGTGCAGGAAGGTGCGTGTGGCCTGTGACCTCCCCAGGGACCTCCTGTGACCTGCAGGAGAAGCAAAGCCAGAGATCTCCAGTACATCCTTCTTTCATCTCACCATCCTCCCTGCTTGCTCAGTGGCCTCAGAAACTCCTTCGTCCTCCTCTAGCTGTTCCCCTCCAGGAAGATCCCCTACTTCCAAAATTGCTGGCTACTCCTTCTGGCAGGTGTTTTCCCCTTTGTTTTCTTTTCTTAAGCTTTCCATATCTTTTCCAGTTCTTCTACAGAGGGGCTATGGTTCACCACAGAGCTTGCTTTTTGGCAACCTTTTGCAATGTTATATCATTTTTGCTGCTGAAAAACAAAATGCTGCTCAAAGTTGTGTTCTCCAGTGGTGCATATGTTTCAGATACATCACTGACACATTCAGAGATGCAACAGAAGACATTTCTTCCTGTGTAACATATTAGCATTAACAGGTAGGGACTGTAACCACCTACTAGTCCCAGTCTGCCAGAGCCTTCCTTCTGGACAGCATTAATGTTCAGTTCATCCCTTTTAACTTTCTCTTCAGGCGTCCATTTAGGGTTGTTCAAAACTTAGGGTTTTTTTTTTTTGCAGAAAGTGGCTTAACAAATCCACACAGGTCTCAAAAAGCCAAAACATTTGCCCCTCATGGATAATATTCAACGTTTC